>NC_091836.1:35664839-35967869 GCF_037783145.1 Equus przewalskii
GAATTTCGTTATGTGTGATGGAATGTGGGGTGAGGAACTGAGCCTTCTATTTACCAGAAAAACTAGTTCAGCAAACTTTAAAAAGTGTTTTAATAAAGAAAAAAACCTTTTAATAAAACAGTAAATTTCAAATACTTATTGGTAATTCAGTTCTTTCTAAGAATTGACAATGAAAAGTAATAAAACACCCAAACTCTGGTAATATGTATTGTCTTCTGTTTTTTGTGTGTGTATACACTATTTAAAAGATTGCTCTTTTTTTTTCTGGGAGGGTGAGGAAGATTGGCCCTGAGCTAACATCTGTTGCCAATCTTCCCCCTTTTTTTTTTGCTTAAGGAAGATTATCGCTGAGCTTACATCTGTGCCAGTCCTCCTCTATTTTTTGTGTGTGGGTCACCACCACAGCATGGCTTGACCAGCGGTGTGTAGTTCCATGCCCAGGATCTGAACCCGTGAGCCCTAAGCCACTGAAGCAGAGTGTACAAACTCAACCGCTGTGCCGTCAGTCCAGCCCCAACTATTTATTTATTTATTTATTTATTTAAAGATTGGCACCTGAGCTAATGTCTGTTGCCAGTCCTCTTCCTTTTTTTCCTTCTTCTCCCCAAAGCCCCCCAGTGCATAGTTGTGTATTTTAGTTGTAGGTCCTTCTAGTTCTGCTATGTGGGACGCCACCTCGGCGTGGCCTGATGACTCGTTCTGGGTCTGCGCTCAGGATCTGAACTGGTGAAACCCTGGGCTGCTGAAGCAAAATGTGCGAACTTAACCACTCGGCCATGGGGCTGGCCCCTATTTTTATTTTTTTCTGCTGAGGAGGATTTGCCCTGAGCTAATCTTCGTCTTTTTCTATGTGAACTACCATCACAGCATGGCCACTGACAGGGGAGTGGTGTAGGTCTGTGCCCGGGAACTAAACCCAGGCTATCAAAGCAGAGTGTGCCAAACTTAACCACTAGGCCACGAAGGCTTGCCCCAAACATTGCTATTTTAGAATTAATGGTTTTTAGATTTAGCAAGTTCAGTAAAATTTCGAGCGTCTAAAATGTCTCTTTATAGTTCTCATTCTAATCCATGTTAATTCTTTTACTTTTGCTAATGGTCCCATCACTTGGACATAATTGGTCATTTTTCATACATCCTTGCTTAATAATGCCTTTCCCATTGATCTCAGAGTCTCAGTCCGTTCTGTGTTTAGCTAGAAAGACATGCCTCCCTGCTGCGAGGACACACTTGTCCAGCAACGAGGAATGTCTAACAATCAGCAAATTAGTATTGATTGTTCTGTTCTTGACCCAGTGATTTCTTTAGGTGACAGTAAATGGATAATTGGGGGCTATTAACACACTAATCCATGGGTTGTTTTCATTCCCTGAGTCTTCCCCAAGCCTGCCTCCTGGGAGAGTAACAGGGATTTCTCAAGCTTTACAAAGTGATGGCCAATAATTGATGGGGGTTGACCCTGGTTTTTGGTTTTTTGGTGGTGGGCGGGTAGTGGGGGGGCCTTCAGGAACAGAAGCAAGATGATGGTGTGGAGCACCAAAGTCATAATTTCAAGGTTACTTTCTTTTGGATGAATTTAATTCCTTAAGTTTGGGGCACATTAGCTAATGAATTTCCCTTAAGCAGAGGATGCCTCTAAAACACCATTAGGGTGTGCAGCTTCTTAAAACTGCTTAATGTATGTGCTGTTTTAAATGGTCTACTTTACAGATCTAATTGTGGTCCATGGTGTTTAATCTATTTTAGAAACTGGATGGCTTCTACAGGGAGCCAGGCCTCCGATATAGACAAGATTTTTGGATTCTTCAGTGATGGCGCACCCCCCACCAAAAAGCCCAGGTAACCAAGGGAAGGGAATCCAAGCAACGTAGTAAATTACCATTAAGGCTGGATAACGAAAAATAACAAACTTGCCCCATGTCCTAGTTGTTTTCACTAATTAATATTGACCTTCATATAAAATTGAATTATTTTTATTTTGGATTTAATTTTTACTTTTTATCAAGGTCATAAATGTACATAATTTTAAAAGTAAGTACTTCAAGCCTCATAATGCCGTGGGGTGTCTCCTCAGAGACAGTCACTTTCAACTTTTTTATCTGTGTCTTCTAATATTTACATCCATATTTTTAAATACTGTATGTGTACTGCTATTTTCTAGTTTTGAGTTTTGGCGATTTCAAATTGTGGAAGATATAGACTTGCTCTCCTGGGTCCTCCTTCTGTATTGCCCCCCACACACATCATGTACTCTCCCTACAACCCCCAGTCTGTTTTATATCACAATTTTTGGTTATATCAGTTTTTAACATTTACATTATATGACTGAATAAATAGTATTCATAGCTGAGCCTCATGATGTGTTATGGTTATGTTTCTTATCCATTTTTTCCTCCAAGTTATTAAAAATTGCCTCATTTTTTTGGTTTGCTTTGTTTTCTGTGTACTTGTCAATTTATCTTCAAACTCTGTGACAGAAGAATAAATTTCCTCAAATGCTGACACACATCAGTGGTTTACAGTTTCATTTGTTTCATGGATTCTTCGCCTGGCCCACACTCCACACTGGACAGTGGTTCCGCAGGCCTGCTGCTGCACTGCCCATCCTGCCGTTTAACCGTTCCCATTACCCTGAGAACTCCTTTTATGTCTGTCCTGTAGTGAAGGCTCTGTTTCCTGAATCACATGTCTTCCTTTTTGGTGTACTCCTTCATTTTGCTGAAAAATATCCTCATTAGCTTTCTTAGTAAGGACCCATAGGAGGAAAGTTTTTGGAGACATTTGAAAATGTCTGTATCATACTCTTACATTTATTTGATGATTTGGCTGAGTGTAGAATTTTAGGTAGAAAATCATTTTCCTTAGAGTTATAAAGTCATTGCTCATTCTCTGCTAAAATCTAAGTGTTCCCGCCAAAACAGCCACTCTGTTCTGATTCCCAGTCATTTGTATTATATGAACCTCTTTTTCTTTTCTCATTAGAAGCTTATAAGGATGGTTATTTCATTCTCAGTAACCTGAAATTTCAGCATGATGTGTCTTCATATGAGTCTAGATGTTGGATGACTCTCTCAAGCTGGCTACTAATAACTTCACTTTGAAGAAATTTTCCTGTGTTACTTATTTGATAATTCCCTTTACAGTTTTTTCTGTATCCTGTCATTGTAGAACTCTTGTTATTCAGATGTTGGACCTTTTGGATTAAGTCTTTAATTGCTTTATATTTTTCTATCACTTTTGTTTTTATCATTCTACTTTCTCAGGGATTTTCTCAGTTAATCTTCCAGCCTTATGAATTTTTTATTTGTTATATTTTTAATTTCCAAGAAATCTTTTTGTTTGCCCATCCCTTTTTTATAGTGTTCTGTTCATGTTTCATAGATGCCATTTTTAAAAATCTATGTGAGGATGTCATTGTTTTCTTTTCAATTTTTCTTCGCTTTCCTGTGTTGTCTCTTGTTTCCTGTAAGTTCCTTTCTATTGGCTACTTTGTTTTGGTGTAAGTCTCGTGGTGGGGCTTCGTTCAGATGTAAGGTGACCATTATTTGTCTGCTCATACTTAAGAGGAAACACTAAAAAGCCAGTCGGGGACCGTGTGCATCAGGGGCTAGGAGCAGATGGGCATCACTGTGGGTGTCCAGCGCGGACCAGGTTCTGCAGCTGACGAGCTCCTTCCCGTCAGAATCTGTGGGTCTTTTCTCTCGTGCTGGCCGTTTTCCCCAGAGAGCAATCCTCCATCTCCTGATTGGGTGGGGTGTGGGGCAGGTCTATGGCGAGAGTCTTGCTCTGGGAGAGTCTTATATTTCACATGCAGATTTTTACTTAATCCTCCCCTCCCCGAGCTGTGCACAGTGTTCTCAAATACAGAAGGCTTTGGTTCAGCTTCTCCGGAAGGCAAGCCTCCAGTCTGAAGTTCTCACTGCTTCTGATACGGCCTTGCGGTGAATCCTCCTGTGTGGCGCCCCCACCTTCAGATGCGCCTGAACGTTCCCAGAGTTCTACAGAGGGAGTCAGCTCGTACTTTACAGCTTCTCAAATTTTGTTGACTTCTTTGTCTGCTGTCACCTTTTCCTTTTCTACTCTTTATGACTTTATGCCTTCTAAAATAATTACTTTGCTCTTATTTAATGGTTTTAGGAAGAACCAGAAATGAAATACAACTGTTAAATTTTTTCTTTTTAACTGAAAGTCTTAAATTAGGAAAAAATTACACCTCAGATCTGTAAAGTATGAGGTAAAAACTTCAAATAGCCACTATTTACAATCTTGCGAATCCTTCTAGAAATTTCCTATGAGTATATATTTGTTTATGCTTCACTATCTTGATTCCCTGGAACTGAAACTCATTTTTCATCATTTGCTTCTAATATCTATTATCTGTCTTTTCCAGTAGACTCAGCTTCTGAAATCAGGGACTCTTTTGTCCATGGATCCATCACTCGTGCCTGCCATAGTGTCTGCCATAGTTATGGTTTTTCATGTTTGTTGAATGACTGCATGCAGGAGGTGGAGATAGGAAGGGGGTGGTTGGTAGAGGTTATTGCCTCAAAACCAGGTTTCCTAAGGCTGGAAGAACTGTTCCTTTCTTGCGTTATGTATGCCAAAATGCGGATCCCTTTACTGTTCATTTTATTATTTGGGTAAAGTTTGAGAAAGGCAATTTCTTGGGGAAAAACATGCCATCAGCAAAAATTCAAGTGAATGACTACATTTCAAACAGATTTTAATATAGTTTCCAGAATGAAGGCTCGTGGAGACCCAGGACGCAGAACTGTCCCCATGCTCCCTCACATAGACGCTTCAGGACGGCCTCCACTGGCTCATCAGGGAGGAAAGCAATGTTCTCACTTTCTGTCATAGCTGTTGAATAGTTATTTCTTTGTTTATTTAGGTGTGTGAGGCTCCTTTGTTTTCAGAATTCTCTTGGCCACTTTTTTTTCTTTTGGCCTGAGGATATCTGGAACAATACTGAAGGCAGATTTGTTCCCATGTTTGACTATCTCATACTCAGTTTTAGTCATGCTCAAATTTCATCTTAATAGTGTTCACAAAATTTGGGCTTAAATTTTTTATTGGCTTTCTTTCATCTCCGGTCCTACATTTCTCAACAATACCAATTTAATTTGCGTGGGTTTCTTTTCTCTCTGGAATCCAAATCAAACATGTTTTTTGAAAATATAATTTAGTTAGCAGAACTCAGCTGAGCTGTAATATAATTGGACCTTTGCCTCATCTTGGTGGGTTTTCTTAGTTTGAGAGGACTATAAAGGAGAAAACTGACTTTAAGCTTTGTTTTTAGGATTCTTGAAATAGGTTTATTATTTTGTTTTTCAGCAAGCACTGGCACGATATTCTGGTCTTTTTAATTAAGCTACTTTGGAGAGGTGTCAGAAGCTGGTGCTTGTCATCCTTGCAACTCTGAAAGTTAGAGCTGAAAACCATGACGGTCTTTCCCTGTGCCTCATATCTGTTGGATTCCTAACCTCTCATCCGTTTGACTTTCTCAGGAAGCTGCTTCCAAGCTTAAAAGCCAAGAAGCCTCGGGAGCTCGTGCTGGTGATTGGAACAGGCATTAGTGCTGCGGTCGCTCCTCAGGTTCCAGCCCTGAAGTCTTGGAAGGGGTTAATTCAGGCCTTACTAGATGCCGCCATTGATTTTGACCTTCTAGAAGATGAGGAAAGCAAAAAATTTCAGAAATGTCTCCATGAAGACAAGAACCTTATCCATGTTGCCCATGACCTCATCCAGAAACTCTCTCCTGTGAGTACCCTCCCACGTACCCTGGCCTTTGACGTTTCCTGAAATGATGTCACACATGTGTAATGTAATGAGGATATTCGCTTCTAGCTTGTAGATTTGCATAACGTTTGGCTCTTCTGCAAGATGTCTCTTTATAGACCCTGTTCAGGGTCGATATCTTGACCTCATTTCAGTTTGTGTGTGATGATCTTGATGATGTTGAGGCCTTTGTACAAAAATGAGGCCACTGTCCCATTATTGCTGTGTTTTGAATTTACTTTTTCTACACTCACCACTAGAAAAGCTGTGTTGTCTGGCATCCATGCCTTTTAGGGAACCTCAGAAAGATTAGAGATAATTCTTAATCATTTTATGGAGGAAGCCACACCAGTTTTTAATGTTTCTTTTAAAGGCAATCACTCAAAATATTTATAAGGAATTTTGTCTTGTTTTATTCCACTGAGTTGGGTACCAACTCCTGAATGGTTAAGGGGCCTCCGCGTCTTGCTTTGTCTTAAAAATCAGGATTCACTTAAGATACATTTGAAAATAATAGAGTAGCCAAAGCATGTTCTAAATCTTAATAAGTCAAGTGCACCTTAAGAGAAAATAATAACTCTTACTCCTTAAAAAGTCAATCAGTAGTGTTGATGTTTTTTCCCCCAGGCCCTAGGGCCTATAGGAAACAAGTGTCATTAAGAGTTAGCCTAAAAGACAGGCATTTAACAGTAATTTTCTCCTGGTACATGACTCATTTCAGAAACTTAGGGCCTTTTACTTCCTATTTTCATTTTCTTGTCCTTAATTGGGATAAACTGTTACTAACCTAGAACAATGTAAAGAATTAATAGGCTTTAGAGAGCTCATGGGACCTCCACCTCATACCACATACAAAAATAAACACAAAATGGAAGAAGACCTAAATGTAAGAGCTGAAACTATAAAACCCTTAGAAGAAAATATAGGTTTAAAGCTTCATCACTTTGGATCCAACTTTGTTGTTTTTTTTGTGGAAGATTAGCCCTGAGCTAACATCTGCCACCAATCCTCCTCTTTTTGCTGAGGAAGATTGGCTCTTAGCTAACATCCATGCCCATCTTCCTATACTTTATATGTAGGATGCCTGCCACAGCATGGCTTGACAAGCAGTGCATAGGTCTGCACCCGGTATCTGAACCAGCGAACCCCAGGCCACCTAAGTGGAACGTGCAAACTTAACCACTGCACCACCAGGCTGGCCCCCTGACAGTGATTTTCTAAATATGCCACCAAAAGCACAAGCAACAAAAGAAAACATAGATAAATTGTACTTCACCGAAGGTAATGTTGTCAGACTCAAAGAACACTATCAAGAAAGTAAAAAGCCCCCAGAATGGGAGAAAATATTAACAATTCATATATCTGAAAAGGGTGTAGTATCCAGAATATATAAAGAACTGTTAACAATAAAAAGGCAAATAATCCAATTTAAAAATGGCAAAGCATCTGAATAGACATTTCTCCAAGGAAGATATACACATGGCTAATAAGCACATGGAAAGATGCTCGATGTCCTTTTTTTTTTTTGAGGAAGATCAACCCTGAGCTAACATCTGCTGCCAATCCTCCTCTTTTTGCTGGAAGACTGGCCCTGAGCTAACATCCCTGCCCATCTTCCTCTACTTTATATGTGGGACGCCTACCACAGCATGGCTTGCTAAGTGGTGCCATGTCCGCACCTGGGATCCGAACCGGCGAACCCCCAGCCACCAGAAGCAGAATGTGCACACATAACTGCTGAGCCACCGGGCCGGCCCCTCGATGTCTTTAATCATTAGAAAATGCAAATCAAAGCCACATGAGATACTGCTTTACACCCACTAAGATAGAATCAAAAAGTCAGATAATAATTGTTGGCCAGGATGTGGAGAAATTGGAACCCTCATACATGCTGGGATCATGAAATTGTGCAGACAGTGTGGAAACAGTCTCACATTACCTCAAATGATAAAATGAAGAGTTTCCATATGACCCAACAGTTCTGCTCCTAGATATAGACCCAAGAGAAATGAAAACACGTGTCCATACAGAAACTTAAAGCAAATGTTTATAGCGTTATTCATGATAAACAAAGGATGGAAATAACCCAGATGTTGATCAACTTTTAAATGGATAAACAAAATGTGGCGTACTCGTACAATGCAATATTACTTGCCCATGAAAAGGAATTAAGGGCTGATACATGCTGCCACATGAATGAACCTTTAGAACATTATGCTTGGGGCCGGCCCAGTGGTGCAGCAGTTAAGTTCACACATTCTGCTTCAGCAGCCTGGGGTTCACCAGTTCGGATCCTGGGTGTGGACCTACATACCACGTGTTGAGCTTGCTGTGGTAGGCATCCCACATATAAAGTAGAGGAAGATGGGCACAGGTGTTAGCTCAGGGCCAGTCTTCCTCAGCAAAAAGAGGAGGACTGGTGGCAGATGTTAGCTCAGGGCTAATCTTCCTCAAAAAAAAAAACCCTGAAAAACGTTATGCTAAGTGGAAGCCAGTCGCAGAAGACCACATGTCAGATGGTTCCATTCATATGAAATGTCCAGAATAGGGAAATGTGTTAGAGACAGGAAGCAAGATGAGCAGTTGCCTGGGACTGGAACAGGAGGGTGATAGTTACAGGTTATGGGGTTCCTTTTTGAGATGGTGAAAACGTTCTAAAATTGTGGTGACAGTTACACCTATCTGTGAACCTTCAAATAATCACTGAATCATATACTTCATATAGGTCAATTGTGTGTTAATGTGAATTATATCTCAATAAAGCTATTAAAAATAAAGGTAAAGGGGTGGAAAAGGTGTGTAATTCCAACACTAATCAATAGAAAGTGACAGTGGCTATATTAATATCTGATAAAGTATACTTGAGAGCAAAGAGGAGAGAAAACATACATAATATTTTTTAATGTCCAAACAAATGCAAAATTATTGTTATGTAAAAAGATAAAGAGTATTTAGCTAGGGGCCGGCCTACTGGTGCACTGGTTAAGTTCTCACATTCCACTTCAGCAGCCCACAGTTTGCTGGTTTGGATCTTGGGTGCAGACCTACGTACCACTTGGCAAGCTGTGCTGTGGCAGGCGTCCTGCATATGAAGTAGAAGAAGATGGGCACGGATGTTAGCTCAGGGCCAGGCTTCCTCAGCAGAAAAAAGGAGGACTGGCAGTAGTTAGCTCAGGGATAATCTTCCTCAAAAAAAAAAAAGAGTATATAGTTAGCAAATGTAAGAGAAAAATATTAAAGAAATGTGTTTGGCAGTTAATTAACATGTTATCTTTCTGGGAAAAAAAAGAGCTTATGAGGACAAAGAGTGCTGTATTAGTCCAGGAAGAGTAGTCTGTGGATGCAGAAGTCCTGTGTCAAGCTAGGAGTTGTGGTATTGCCGTGCCAGCTTATTATTGTGGCTGCAGCCTTTACTGATCCATTATAGTGGTCTCCTGAGAACAGAAAGCTTGGTTTTGCTAGTTGGGTTGGTTACGATTGAAAGCAGTGAGAAGATTTAAGTCAATGCCAGTAAATGTATACTAACCAGATACATCAAACTGGAGTCACTAATTATCTTTGGGTGAAGATTTATTATTAACCTTAAAGTATAGCTGTGGATTAGTGTCAGTTCCAGTAGAATAGCAATTATCAAATTTTTTGGTCTCAAGGCTCCTTTACACTCTTAAAAATTATTGAGAATCTCCAACAGCTTTTATTTATATGGGTTATATCTGTCAATATGTTCATTGACATTAAAATATTCATTGTATTAAAAATGAGAATTTAGGGGCCAGCCTGGTGGCCTACTGGTTACGTTCACATGCTTCACTTCGGGGAGGCCCCAGGTTCACAGATTTGGATCCCGGGTGCAGACCTACACCCTGCTCATCAAGCCATGCTGTGGTAGGCGTCCCACACACAAAATAGAGGAAGATGGGCACAGATGTTGGCTCAGGGACAATCTTCCTCAAGCAAAAAGAGGAATATTGGCAACAGATGTTAGTTAGGGCCAATCTTCCTCTCCAAAAGAAATCAAATGAGAATTTAAAAATATTAATTCATTTTAAAATAACAGCAATAAACCTATTACATGTTAACATAAATAACAATGCTTATGAAAAATAATTATATTTTCCAAAACAAAGATAAATTAGTGAGAAAAGTAGTATTGTTTCATATTTTTACCAATCTCTAATGTCTAGCTTAATAGAAAACAGCTGGGTTCTCACATCTGCTTTATATAGTCAGCCTGGTGTGTTTATGTTGTTTTGGTTTAAGTCTGAAAAGATCAGGTGTCATAGATACTTGGAAAAGAGAAGTGTTTTAATAGTCTTTCTGGATAATTGTAGATATTCCTTGTTGGTGCTACTCTGTTGCACTGAACTCCATGGTCCAGCTTGCACTCAAAGTGGCTGTTTCACCCATGCGTGCTTTTGTAACTTCATGTGTTGGTCATTTGGACAGTGCTGGTTCACTGGGTTACACATATTTTTCAGATGTTGACGCATTTCACTACACAGTCAAAAAACTGCATTCATTAATATCACCACCAGTCTCATCACAAAGGTGTGTTTGGGAGCTGTCAAGCTCATGGTGGCAGATACAAGTTGTATGAAATTCTGACTCTTGCTGGAAGGTTCAGCTTTTATCGTTGGCGACAGTGGCAGCAGTCATCCATCCACTGTTTTCCTTGAAATGGCAGTCTCGCTTCACTTATTTTTACAAGAATGCCTGAGACTACCCAAATCTGAATAACCATAGTTTGACTGTCATTCTTTCAAGTAAAAATGATGTTCCATGAAAAAAGGCAGCTGGTTCAGCTTACAAATTAAATACTCACACCCATGTTTCACCTCGAGGCCGCCATCCTCTCCAGCCTGCACAAGTGCGATGTGCGTGCTTCCTGTTTCCGCGCACACAATCTTAAAAGGACGTGGACTCAAGGAGCAAGATTTAATGCAAGTAATAACTTTTACTGCTTCATTGAGGACATTCTTGAGTGAAACTGGCATTTTTTCTTTCTGTAAGTCTTGGGTAGTGACGAATATATGAAGACAGCATGCTTGGTTGACTCTCTTGATTCACCCTAAGGCACTGGCAGTTTTCCCACCATTGCTTTTGTACCATCAGTGGAAATATCAACAGAATTTAAAAGACAGATATCACCTTAATATTATGATGACAATAATTTTGATTTTACACACCCCTTAAAGAATCTTAGGGATCCATGGGGTCCAGGGCCACATTTTGAAAACCACTCCAATAGAGGATATGTAAGAAGAAAACACAGACAACCCAAAGGCTTAAAAAAAAAAAAAGAAACAGAGATACGTGTTTGGGGAAATTTGAAGGCTATCTAAGTATTTGATATTGAGGAATTAATGTTACTGTGTCTTTTAGGTGTGGTAGTGGTATTGCAGTTACGTTTTGTTTCACATATAAAGGGGAGTCCTTATCTTTTGGGGAACTCTTGAACTGTTGGAATGAAATGATATGATGCCTGGGAATTGCTTCAGGAAACTTCAGTGAAGGGAGTCGGGGACGGAGTGGGAGGGTGTTTGGATTAGACAGGATTGGCCGCGTGTGATCGTTGTTGAAACTAGAAGATGGGAACGTGGGGGTTTATACTCTTCTTTTTATCTTTGTGTATGTTTGAGCATATCCATATATATACATATTTTTTAAAGAATCTAACGATGCTAATAAGGCAGGGTGAATAGGCCCCTCTACCTGAGCAGTTTCTCAGAGTAGGGAAGTGACATTGTGCCTTCTATGCAAAGAGGGTTTCGGAATCAGAAAGACTGCCGTTTAAATGCACTGGGCCCCGGGGCAGGTCACTTCACTGCTCAGAAGCTGTTTTTGCTCTTGTAAAACTGGGATACTACTGCTTACCTTGTATGAAGAATAAGTGAGTGAATGTGTGTAAAGTGTCTGGCACATGGCGAATGCACTCTCAGTGTTAGTGACTTTGGTGGGAAAGGGTGTCTGAGATCAGGGAGATGGGAGTTACAGGGAAGGAGATGAAGTCCCTTTGGATTCAGCTCACTGTTTCAGGTGAGTGAGAAAACGTCCATAGTTTGTGTGGAAGTTCGGCATTTCCTTTCAACTGTGGAGCCTCCTTGTTTGTTTTCATTCCTTTGTTTTTATTTAGAGAGGCCACTGGTGGGAAATTCAGTTCTAAGGTCACCTGCTTCAAGAGAGAAAAACGTTCACTTTAAGTCTGAGGAAATCACTGCAGCTCCAGAAGCCTCTTTCCTTCTTCTCAGTGTTGATATGCAAGATGTGATCGCTTAAAGAAATCACTCAGATAACTGACTTGTGACATTTATTTCCAGGCCTTCGCCTTCTTTTCTTAGGAGCAAGAAAATATATTCCACGCTTAGGACTGCCTGGTTGTATACACAGGTGTTTTTATCTGTGTGTGGAATGATTAAACTGCTCCTGGAATGTCGTGTTGTATAACTGTGTGTGTGTGAATCCAAGTACAAGACGAAGTTATAAAACACAAGAAAGTTCTTTTTATTTGAGGAAGATTCGCCCTGAGCTAACGTCTGCTCCCAGTCCTCCTCTTTTCACTGAGGAAGTCTGCCCCTGAGCTCACGTCTATGCCCATCTTCCTCTACTTTATATGTGGGACGCCTACCACAGCATGGCTTGCGAAGCTGTGGCATGTCTGCACTTGGGATCTGAACCAGTGAACCCTGGGCCACCGAAGCGGAACGTGCAAACTTAACTGCTGCACCACCAGGCCAGCCCCAGAAAGCTCTTAAAATCACAATTTTAAACTTAGTTTTGCTTTTTTGAATAGGTAGTGTTTATACACATTGCAGATTCAAAATGATGTAAAAAGGTTTACAGACATTGCAACATCTCACTCCCACCCATGTCTTTGTCCACCTCCCCTCCCCAACTGACCCCCCCTTTGATCACCACACTTACTAGCTTTTTGAGTATTCATTCAGTGTTCCTTTTTGCAAAAAACAAGGAAATAGGACTTTATTTATTCTTACCTCACTACCTCCATCGCCCATGTCAACAGGTAGCACTGTAGACATACTGTTCTGCACCTGGTTTGTTTTATTTAACAGAATATCCTGGAGACCTTTCTGTACCAGTCTCATATACGGGTACTTGGCCATACCAGTCTCCTGTAGTAGATACTTGGCTTGTTTCCAGGCTTTTTACCATTACAGATAACAGAGCAGTGATGACCTTGTATATGTCATGTTTTTGATAGCAAATCTAGGAAAGAGCCTGGTATTCAATAGTGGTATAGGGTTATAAATTCTTCACTGTTTGTTTCTGATCAGATTGTTCATCCTGATTGAGTGTTAGAGTCCCCAGTTGGCTGCCTATGGGCTGCTAATATGCTACGTAATTATTTATGCCAGTGTGTAATGAGAACGGACAAAAGTTTAAAAACATGACCCACATTCTCAGCCACGTAAATTATGGGCCATACTGTCTTTTTAGCACTAGAAAAAAATCTGTGAGCCCGCTGACACAGGCTACAGTGAGGAGCCTGTCTAGTGGTAGAGGTGGCACGGATCAAATCGACAGACCAGATGCACTTCTGGGTGTGTCACCATCAGGCAGAGGACTGTTTCACTCTGTCCTCTAATTTTTCTACTGTGAAGATATTTGCCATTTATTTGGTAGGTATAATTAAAGAATTGATAATTTTGTAAAGTACTTTGAAGAATTAGGAGAAGAATTTGGCAAATTGAAGCATGTTTTACGAATCTGCTTATACAGTCCCGTGGAAACAGATCTTTATCTGAGCATTGCGCTATTAGAAAGATATGCCACAGCAAACCAGGAAGGTGCGGGGGATACTTTGAGGAAAAACAGAAGGAGCTAAATATCTACTGTCTAGCAGCTAAGAGCGATGACTGCCCATATTTGCATGGGAAATATTGGGCCCTTTAAGAACTAAATCTGGCTCTGGTGTTATCTAATGGGATGGTATTGCAGGAATAGGTTAGAGATCAGACATTTATTATAACACATTACACAGTTACTTTCTCCCTTCAAATTCCTTCTGTCCCGGGGCCTCTTCACTTTTAAGTTATAAAGCCCACTTCCCACTTGAGGTTGGTATTATAGTTCCTCATTAGTCCTCAGAAGTATTTACATATATTCACAATGAATCTGAGAAAGCAGTTATTTAAAAAACCCTGTTTAAGAAATAGGGAGTCTGGGGCCGGCCTGGTGGTGCAGCGGTTAAGTTCCCACATTCTGCTTCGGCGGCCAGGGGTTCGCCGGTTCGGATCCCGGTTGCGGACATGGCACTGCTTGTCAAACCATGCTGTGGTAGGCATCCCACATAGAAAGTAGAGGAAGATGGGCACAGATGTTAACTCAGGGCCAGTCTTCCTAAAAAAGAGAAAAGAAATAGGGAGTCTGTTTAGAACTGATAAATGCTTTTTAGAACTGATAAATGCTTGGTTTTTGTGGGGGTTTTTTTTGCAAGGAAGATTGGTTCTGATCTAACGTCTATTGCCAATCTTCCTCTTTTGCTTGAGGAAGATTGTCGCTGAGCTAACATCTGTGCCAACCTTCGTCTGTTTTATGTGGGATGCTGCCACAGCATGGGCTGACAAGTGGTGCTAGATCCACACCCAGGATCCGAACCCGTGAACCTGGGCTGCTGAAGCAGAGCACACAAACTTAACCATTATGCCACCAGGCCAGCCCCTGTTTGGTATGTTTAATAGTTGCAAAATGCAGATTTTTTTATAACCTTTATTATATACTAAGTGTTCTTCCTGGCAAACCTATAAACAAATTGCTGAATTATGCCAGGGGAAAAAACAGGTGGGGAGAAGGCGAGCAGTTTTTCCTAAATCCGTAAGCATCTGTACAAAGCACCTCGGATTAGAAGAGCTGCTAAACCACATTTCGAGCTGTCTTACTGGTTATTCCCTAGATAAGGGAAATTTAACAGAAAGTATTGCCTTCTTCCTGGAGGCCTCATTAGAGGGTAATTGGTGCTTTACTTTCTAGCCCAGCATCCGTTTAGTCCAGGTGCTGACTCACAGCTCTTGGCCACGCCCCTTTTTCTTCATTCTATAAAATGCTATTCAGAAAGCTTATGCTTGTTGGTGTATGATGTCATAGGACTGATCTCTGCTATGTGCCAGGCATTGTGCTGAGCCCTTGGCATTATCATCCTCTTTTCCCTGTTAGAACACTGTAGGCAATATTTTATCCTTATTTTAAGTACAAAATATTCTTCAAAAACTTGCTCTTACTGTAACTAAGACAAATCACTACCAAAACACCTAGGATTAATGTTTCTCTTTCAAATCCCTCCCCAGCGTACTAGCAATGTTCGATCCACATTTTTCAAAGACTGTTTATATGAAGTATTTGATGACTTGGAGTCAAAGATGGAAGATTCTGGAAAACAGCTGCTTCAATCAGTTCTCCACCTGATGGAAAATGGAGCGCTGGTATTAACTACAAATTTTGACAATCTCCTGGAACTGTACGCAGCAGATCAGGGAAAACAGCTGGAATCCCTTGACCTTACTGATGAGAAAAAGGTAAAAAGCAAAGGATTGCTGTCCTCTTCAGGCTAGTGGAGTGTATCTTCCTCATCAGAAAAACTGTCTTCTAGTTGGTATATTGTGTAGTACTGGTATTTATGTAGAGGTAGAAAGGAAGATGCTTGTCCCTGGTTGGATTTTTGGTTTTTGGTTTTTGAGATAAAGTCAGTCAGTGTACAGTAAAATGCACAGATCTTAATAGTGTTCAGTTCTGTGTGTTTTGACAGTTGCACCCGATGTTAAAGAAAGAGTATAGAAAGTCGTTTGAACCGTAAGTTCTCTTTAACACTCGCTGATATCAGGTGGGTGTAATATTGATTTAAAATTCTCTCTTAGGATATATTCTTTATGGCCTCTGTTGGGAATGCGGGAGGACTGCCTTATGATGTCTGGAAGAGCAACGTGCAGGCCGCGTGACAGCTGGGTGGGGGTTAACATTAAGTGGAAACCTCAGCAGACTTTTTTATTGTAGCCCATACTATACCTAAGCCATCACCATAATATTGAATTATAGATGTTGATCTCTGTCAACTAATGAGATGAGGCTTTATTAGAATGGTCACCTGAGTTTGTAACTTGAAATCTAGCCCCAGTAGGAGATTCTGTAGATACACCAGCATGTATTTGAGGAGGCCATAAAAGGGAAAATGTTTTCATTGCTGTAAAAAGATGTCAGAGACACAGTAAGTGAAGAAAAAAGAAAACAAAACAGGTTGTAAAACGCCACCAGGTCTCATTTGTCCTGCTCTGTAGTTTTTGTAATTTTCCTTCTACACTTTGTTTTCCCGGGAACCTGCCTTTGGGTCCACCTCAGAGCCTAGCTAGAGTTTGAACAGACAGTGATTCACCCCCTAGCTTTCCTTGTCACTGCCACTGCCAGAGTAGTCACTGTAATACCACTGGTGATTTTGCTGACCTTGAAGCCAGGTTTTAAAAGGCAATCAAGTTTAGAGAAATGGTGCCATGCATGGTTCTCGCTGGCTGGAATATCTTCCACCTGCTACCACCACCACTGTGCTTTGTGTGATCAGCTCCTTCTTCACCTGTAAGTCTCAACTTCAGGATCACCTCCTCTGATAGGCCTTCTCTGACGTCCTATTTAAGAATGGACTCAGGGCTGGCCCGGTGGCGAAGTGGTGAAGTTTGCACGTTCCGCATCTCGGCGGCCCGGGGTTCGGTGGTTCAGATCCTGGATGCGGACGTGGCACAGCTTGGCAAAAGCCATGCTGTGATAGGCGTCCCATGTATAAAGTAGAGGAAGATGGGCATGGATGTTAGCACAGGGCCAGTCTTCCTCAGCAAAAAGAGGAGGATTGGCAGTAGTTACCTCAGGGCTAATCTTCCTCAAAAAAAAAAAAGAATGGACTCGCCCTTATTTTTTTGTCCATTTCCTTCATGGCACTTACTCTAACTTTCAATTTTTATCTTGGTTTGTTTGTTTTCTGGCTTTTTACCCCACAGGAATAGCAACTCCATTTGGATAGGTACCACATCAGCCTTTCTTACCCCACAGTCTGAGATAGTACCTGGCACATAGTGGGTGCTCAGTAAATATTTTTTGAGTTAATAAATGATGGAACGAAATTCAAAAGCTAATGGCTGGAAACAGCTTCCATGCTGCTTCTAATGTAATCTCCAAGATCACGAGCAGGATCCGAAGCATTAGGGCATTTTCAGAATTAAGGCTGTCTCTCAGACTTGGTATTTTCCTTTTCGTTTTCATCCTGGAGGCTTGAAATTTGCTTTGTATTTTTAGTCCACATTAGGGGCAGTATTGAAGTCTAATGATTAAACCATTGACTGATAGTCAGAATGGGGCCAAGTAATATCAAGTTCTAAATCTCTGTGCCTCTTGACTATTTTTCCTAATTCATACCTTGTTTCTCTAGAACGTTATAAGAATAAATTTATACTGTCTCAAGTCCCTGGGAAAATGGGACCATGGAGTCCAGGCGGCTGTTGTTATCACTGTCATCTAAATGATTGTGCTTCATTGGTAGCCTGTGAGGTAACTCAGAGGTGACTGAAGGGACTCTTATTGGTTATCAATTGCTGCACAAAAAACCACCCTGAGGGGCTGGCCCCGTGGCTGAGTGGTTAAGTTTGTGCGCTCCGCTGCAGGCGGCCCAGTGTTTCATTGGTTCGAATCCTGGGCATGGACATGGCACTGCTCATCAAACCACGCTGAGGCAGCGTCCCACATGCCTCAGCTAGAAGGACCCACAACGAAGAATATACAACTGTGTACCGGGGGGCTTTGGGGAGAAAAAGGAAAAAAATAAAATCTTTAAAAAAAAAAAAAAAGAAACCACCCTGAAACTTTGTGGTTTAGAACAACATTTTATTTGCCCGTGATAACATGAATTAGCAATTTGAGCTAGGCTCAGTGGCTCAGCTGGGCAGTTCTGCTGGTTTGCGGATTTTGCGGGTTACCCACACGGCTGCAATCTTCTGGTGGCCAGACCCAGGCTGGGTGGTGTAAGGTGTCCTCACTTCCATGTCTGTTGCTGCAGGTAGTCAGCTGGGCCATGCATCTCTAGCAGGCTGGCCCAGCCTTCTTCACATGGTAGCTGGGTTCCAAAAGAAGCAAAAGAGACATAAGACTCATGCCAACATTTTTCAAGCTTCTGTTTGTGTTGTATTTGCTAAGGCCCCATTGGCTAAAGCAAGCATATGGCCAAGCCTGGGGGAAGTGTGAGGAGGGAATGCACAAGGAGGATGGAGGGATACAAGGAGGCTTGGTATCTTGGGGACCATTATTGAAACAGTCATCCATAGCTCTCCTGTGTGTCACCAGTGCACAGGACCCTTATTGTTTCTGCAGGTGATGACAAATAAATTCTAATTTTTGATTGTTCCTTTCAAAGTGAAATCACCAGACTTGCTGCCATCGGTCTTGACAGTCATACCTGAAATGCAAACTGAGACCATAGCAGGTTTTGCCTTCTTGCCCTATGATATCATGAAGCTGGAGAGTTACATCAGAAGCCCAGTCTTCAAATCAGCCTCTTGCCCCTTGGGACCCTGCAGCAAGCGCTCAGCCCTGCCAACCTGGTTGAGCTATATTTATGTTGTACAGGTCCTAGAGTGGGCTCAGGAGAAGCGGAAGCTGAGTGTGTTACACATCCATGGGGTCTACACCAACCCTAGTGGCATCGTCCTTCATCCAGCTGGGTATCAGAATGTGCTCAGGAACACTGAAGTTATGGTGAGTGGTGCTGGTCTTGCTGATCTTGGGGAAGCCTTCCTAGGAAACCTCTAAATACACCGTTAGTCATCAGCGGATAACATTTTCTTTTCATTGATTAAAAGTTGGGAGGTCAGGGGCCAGCCCGGTGGCGTAGCAGTTAAGTTCACACATTCCACTTCAGCGGCCCAGGGTTCACCGGTTCAGATCCTGTGTGCAGACATGGCACCGCTTGGCAAGCCATGCTCTGGTAGGCATCCCACATATGGAGGAAGATGGGCACAGATGTTAGCTCAAGGCCTGTCTTCCTCAGCAAAAAGAGGAGGATTGGCAGCAGGTGTTAGCTCGGGGCTAATCTTCCTCAAAAAAAAAAAATTGGGGAGGTCAAACATTCTTTCCTGTGCTTCTTAGCTTATGGGTGTGCATGCCATCTTAGGAAATGTAGAACATCTCTTCAGGTATTAAGCAGTAGGGTTTTCCTTTGTACTTGATTGACAGCCACCAGGTGGCACTCTGTCATTGGCATCATCTTTACATACAAAGAATACACTATTACCATCGTTCATCATTTGGTTTATTACAGTATTAATAACCCTTTCTGTGCCAAAAATAATTTAAGCCGCTTTTTTTGACCAATCACTACTACAACCTAAATTCTAAAAAGATTTTGTCTGAATGATGATAGGCTTATATTGAATTACCACACTTATTCACACTTATTGCTCAATAGAAAAGATTGGAAAAAATGCAGCTAGGGTGATAAAATGGAGGTTTTCCTCTTTGTGAAAAAGCTTATTGATCTTTTGGAATGCACGTTTTAGACTTGCTCATACTACATGTTCAAACCAGAAACACTCCTTGGCCAGGGATCTATGGGGATAATTCCCTGGCCTCCAACTCTGAGAACAGTGTATATTGGCTGTTTTCAGGACTGGGTCACTTAGAAAAGTAGTATCTTTATAGGATGTGGCAAAAGAAAGACCAAGAAAAGGTAATGTTTTCTAAAGCATAAGGGACTTTTTTTCACCTGTTCTTTCCTCGACATCTGTTATGACTGCATCCATCATTGACATTGAGGGCTCCCTTAAGGAAAATCACTTCTAATGTTTTATATTTGTGTATATATAAAATGTTTGTATACACACGCAAACACATGCACACACACGCATATTGATGTTCTAAGTGTCAGACTTTGAGTAATCTGGTGATGAAATTATCTTCTCTGATGATCCATAGTTCAGTTTGTAAGGCAAATATGATCCAGAAAATGGAGAGAATAAGATATAATGAAGACTACTCATTGCCTTATGGCTTCTCAGCACATAGGTCTAACTACATGGCCAGTAGACCGGTGCCAACCCAGTGAAACTGAATAGAGAGCCTGTAGGAGAATGCCAGGTAAAGATAAAATTTTAGACCAATCATCAAGTTATAGTAATAAACAATAAGAACATCAGACTCCTTCCTGGGACGTATTGGTAAATTGGTCATCGAAGTCTATAAAATGTAGCAGTTATGACTGTTGACTTTTTTGTTTCTTCACGGTGTCATTAATATGTTGTTTCTTTTTCTACAAGAGAGAGATTCAGAAACTCTATGAAAACAAGTCATTTCTTTTCCTGGGTTGTGGCTGGACTGTGGATGACACCACTTTCCAAGCCCTTTTTCTGGAGGCAGTCAAGCATAAATCTGACTTAGAACATTTCATGCTGGTTCGGAGAGGAGATGTGGATGAGTTCAAGAAGCTTCGAGAAAACATGCTGGACAAAGGGATTAAGGTTATCTCCTATGGAAATGAATATGCTGATCTTCCAGAATATTTCAAGCGACTGACATGTGAGATCTCCACGAGGGGTAGATCAGGTAAGATGCATTTTGAGACGAGAGGGATCAGAGAGCAACAGCTCTTCAGCCCTTAGGTAAATGATAGGTAAAATCATTATTAAGATAAGGAATATAACCCTAACTAGACTTTGAAAGGAGATCATAGTCTTTAGGTTAGAATAAAATGTCATTTGGATAGTAGGAAATGACTTGGACAGACTCCAGCAGTTCAGTGTACAAGTAGGAAGAATGAAAAATTATTCAGGGGCCGGCCCCGTGGCCGAGTGGTTAAGTTCACACACTCCGCTGCAGCAGCCCAGGGTTTCGCTGGTTCAGATCCTGGGCGCAGACATGGCACCACTCATCAGGCCACGTTGAAGTGGCGTCCTACATGCCACAACTGAAAGGACCCACAACTAAAATATACAACTATGTACTGGGGGGATTTGGGGAGAGAAAGCAGAAAGAAAAAAAAAAACAGATTGGCAATAGTTGTTAGCTCAGGTGCCAATCTTTAAAAAAAGAAAAAAGAAGATTGGCAACAGTTGTTAGCTCAGGTGCCAAACTTTAAAAAAAATAAAACTTTAAAAAATGTTGTGAAGTTATTGATAAAGCTTTTTTTTTAAAAAAAAAAATCCAGCCTCACTTTTTTTTTTGGAGGAAGATTAGCTCTGAGCTAACTACTGCCAATCCTCCTCTTTTTGCTGAGGAAGACTGGCCCTGAGCTAACATCCATGCCCATCTTCCTCTACTTTTATATCTACTTTTATATGTGGGATGCCTACCACAGCATGGCTTGCCAAGTGGTGCCATGTCCGTATACGAGATCCTAACCGGCAAACCCCAGGCTCCCGAGAAGCAGAATGTGCGAACTTAACTGCTGCGCCACTGGGCCTGCCCTCAGCCTCACTTTTGCATAGTGAAAATTACTTGGGTTCAGAAGAACCTGTAGAATCTAGTACATTTATTTCAGAGAAATTAAATAATAGGGAAAAGAAAAATAATTTTTTTTTAAAGATTTTATTTTTTCTTTTTCTCCCCAAAGCTCCCTGGTACATAGCTGTGTATTTTTAGTTGTGGGTGCTTCTAGTTGTGGCATGTGGGACGCCACCTCAGCATGGCTTGACAGGCGGTGCCATGTCCACGCCCAGGATCCGAACCGGTGAAACCCTGGGCTGCTGAAGCAGAGCACATGAACTTAACCACTCAGCCATGGGGCCGGCCCCCCAAAATAATTCTTTTGTGATCTATTACCATAATACAAGCAGTTATTTTGATGTGTTTCCAATGAACAATTTTCCGTATGTGTTTTTTCAGTTGTAAGCAAAGTATACATAGTGTGCTGGTACTTTTTTTTAATTCAGTGGTACATCGTACATTCTCCCACACAGCTACAGTCTTCATTACCACTATTTTTAATGACTGTTATGATCCAGTGTGGAGTTATAGGTTACCTAATTATTCCCTTGTTAGGCAGTTTCTAATTTTTTTCTAGTTTTTTCTATTGTAAGTACTGTTGCAATGAATGGTATCTTCATCCCTACAGTTTTTCCTTTTGCTAGTCATCTCCTTCGGATAGGTTTTCAGTGTAATTATTGGGTCAAAGGGCATGAACATTTTAGTGGTTGATAAATATTGCTAAAGTGCTTTCCAGGAGGGGAATACCAGTTTGTATTTTCAGGTGCTGTCTTTTGTTTATACTCTAATTGGCCATATTTCTGATGACTATTCTTTTCTTCCATGTGGTCAGTTTTAAACTTTTCCCCACACTGTATCTATGACAGTGCTGTCCAACAGAATTTCCTGCAGGGATAGAAATATTCTGTAATCTTCACTGTCCAGCATCATAACCACAAGCCACATGTGGCTATTGAGTACTTGCAACGTGGTTAGTGTGCCTAAGGAATACAGTTTTTAATTTAAAACTGAAGAGCCACATGTGGCTAATGGCACCGTGCAGCACCAGCGCAGAAGTGTGTTACACTTTGGGGTATCTGCTACTTTTCACTCTTGGTTGAATTTCCTCACTTGCATGCTGCTCCCCATCCCTGGTTGGACTGAATTTTTTACCTAAATTTGGCCTTCTAGACTAATTTAGGGACAGCAGACAGTTTGGCCACGTAAACTGTTTTGTTTACAAGCAATGTTAGTGCACTCTGGGGCCTTGCTGCTTCCCATTACTTAATAGAACCATCGAGGATGACTCCAGGTCAGCCTCCCCACCTCCTTACCTTCTCCTCTGTCATGTGTTCACTCCTGAATGCCACACTTGTTAGTCAGACTGTGTGCTTTCATCTCCCTTTAGTTGGTTGATTTTCTTTCTATTAATAGTTTTAGCTTTTCAATCTAATATCTGATACTGATGTACATTCTGTTCAGCAGGGATGGTGAGAGAAGGTCAGCTAAATGGCTCCTCTGCAGCACACGGTGAAATAAGAGGTATACTGTTCCCCATTCTACTATTTGTTGGTTTGTCAGCAGAAAATGTTTTCCTAGGACTTAATTAAGACCTTGGAGAATAATGACTTGCCTCTCCTACCTGTTAAGGATTCTGTATTTTCCTATCAAGTCTATTATAAGATTCTTAGTGTGCCTTATGGCTTGTCTTCTGCAGGGTTGACTGCAGATATTTGACTTCAATATCTTCAGCTGTAGATGTATAAACCTGTTTTGTGAGACTTCATTTTATTCTCTTCCTTTTCCTTCTCTCCACAGACTGTAGTACATGAGAGCACTACACAAATCTCCACCACTAGATCAAGCTCTGAGGCCCTACCGTGGACAGTGTTTAAGAAGTAAACTTACAAGGACCCAACACAGCTCCTAGGAAGTACCAAAACCAGAGGCTGACGGCTGGGGGTGGTGTGGGGAGAAACATTCCAACTTAATCCTTTGTGCCAGCTGGTTCTTGATCTTCTGTGGCCTGCTCCAGTTCAAGAATACCCACGTGACAATGGGACCCAAGGGCAGCCCCCACCCCACCCCCAGCTGGACATGCTTGTGTCCACGCAGCAGACCATGCGACACCTCCACTGACGGGGCTGCTGCTCCGCATGAAGGACTTGGATCTGCACGCCATGCAGGCACCGTGGCCCTGGTTGCAGTTTTGTACTCTCTATGTGGTTTTTCAATTAAGCTTAATGGCTTTTTTAAAACATGACTTGAAGCTCTAGTTTTCTAGATCTTTTACAGTGTACAGTATTTTACATAATTGAGCTGTATTAAAAGCTTGTTCATTTACTTCCCTGGGCCCTGGCTCTACTTCTAGTCACCTTAGAAAACCCCTCATCTGCCCCTAACCAGGCGGATTTTTCTAACCCAATTTAAACTTTAAAAGTTCTGTTCTTTTGGAGTGGGGTGATCTCATTCTCAGGACAGCCGTTAATTTCTCCCAAATTCCTCAGAGCATTATCACTTCCTGCTTTGTCTCTCTTACCATAAACCCTAGCACTATAGCTAGTGTCGTTAGTGCCACAGTGTTAGTGGGATTTTAGTTTTGAATCCTACATAAAATAACTCCAAGACTGAAAAGGCAATTTATTTATGAAATTTATTTTCTTATATAAATTATGTATTTCTCTGGGCAGACAGCCTTCACCTTATTGCACTAATAGCACATCTGTAATACCAAGCTACAGGACAAGTCTGAACAAGAGGTTTGTACTCTCCAACGTAGCACTTGTCTACCAGGCACTGTAGAGAGGAGGAGGAAAAGCCAGGATCTGCTCAGGAGGGGAGAACAGGGTGGGGGAGGGGGCAACGCGTATACCCTTCTGACAGTTGGTTTTCTCCCTGGAAGGGAACATGCAAAGCTTACATCTGGATTCTGGGCGTGGGCAAGTTGGAAGGCTGAGAAGCCCAATGGCAACACTGCAGCCCAGCTCCCTTTATATCTGAGAGAAGCGAGGACTCATTTGTAACAAATCATTCTGGCCTAGCTGATGCTTTGGGAAACGAGGATGGGGTTATTATCAGAATTAGCAGCAATTAAGAACAGGCTGTACACTGCCAGTGTGGTGGGTGTCATCCTGGCCCCAGGGACCTGAAAGCTATATATCCTAGGGAGAGGTGCCACTCAAGACCCAGAGCTGGCTCTGGAAGTCTCTTGATGTAATGAAGCTGGGACTTTAATCTGCTCATTATGCTCAGAGGTCCCTATGACCACACTAATTAATTAGCAAAGCTCTGGTGTTGGATCTTCCAACCATTGGTCAAAGCTGTAATGAGACCGAGTCTGTAGGCAGAGTGAAGGGGAATGCCTGAGTAGGAAGGGGAGGACCATGGGGGAGGGGCAGTGGGCAGTGACTGTAACATGATTAGGCCCTCCGTGCAGATGGAGGCTGGGCTGAACAGGGAGTGGGGTTAGGAGGAGCTGCAAGCCCCTGGAGCTCCTCTCACTCTGCCTTTGTACTATGCTGAAGACAAGATGCTCATACTCTAAAGCACGTCCTTGATACGGGAATAGGGGCTTGGGGGGAAGCGATGATTTGGTATTGGGCAAGAGCCACATTAAGCCTTCATGAGGGCAGCCACCACAGCCTTGGCGTTGAGACTGCGTAGGTCACAGTAGGTCTGGCCAGTGCCCACAAAGACGATGGGTTTGCTTGTGATGTAGGTCATAGAAATAGCAGCTCCCACCTGAAGTGGAGAAAGGAGATACCAGTTGACTCACTTCTTTTCACTTCCTCAGTAACAAGTAGCTCTGGAGCCAACATAGCCTTGTGGCCTCAGCTCCCTTGTGAAGGATGGCCATTCCCCTTCCCAGTCTCACTTTGTCCTGTCATCCATATTTACCTTGTCATCAATGGTATCAAATTTGGTAAGGACAATGCCATCAATGAGCCGAGGTGTTTGAGCCATAGAATGGTCAGCCAAGGCTCTGTTAAACTTGACCTGGAAAGGAGAAACGTGAAATAAGTATGAGAAGCACCTAACTGGCCAAAGTGGAGGTTGGAAAGGGAACCAGGCCCTAGCCCTCACCAGCTGGTCCACGGCCTCGTTGCCTACTAAGGCCTCCCCAACAAACAGCACCAAGTCGGGTGTGTTGACAGTAATGAGCTTGGCCAGGGCAGTCATCAGAGGGGCATTGTCTTGCATGCGGCCAGCTGTGTCCACCAGCACCACATCGAAGCCTTGGTTACGTGCTAGAGAGATAAAAAGTGGTCAACTCAGAACTCCTGGACTGTCACTCATGGTCATTTCCAGCTTCCTCTCAAGAAGTCCTAGCCTGACTATATTGAAAGCCTGTCTGTTTACTTTCTTGGGCTCTGGATCTGGCTACAAGGTAGCATGAGAAAAAATCTATGCTTGGCCATCAAGTATATTCAGGGAAAGGATGGCAATAAGATAAAGATGACCAAATAAGTGGTTTCTTCACTTGGGATATGTTAGCATTGCCTGCAACACCACCTAGTGCCCAAAAGCAGAGCATGGCAAGTCACTAATCCTGACATGAGCACTAAGTCGGTGGTAGAGTAACCCTGATTTCTCTGCAAATCCCAAGAAACCCAAGGAGGAAAGGGGCCCAGACAACTCCCACGCTTTCTGTGAACTGTACCAAAGGCAATGGCTTCCATGGCAATGCCGGCAGCATCCTTGCCATAGCCCTTTTCAAACAAGTACACCATGGTGCGGCCACCGTGATTCTCGGGGGGGTGCAGGGCACTCAAACGCCGGGCGTGTGTGCGCAGCTGTTCCACAGCCCCAGCACGAAATGTGTCGCAGGCAGCAATGAGGACACTGAAGCCATTCTCCAGTAGCCAGAAGGAAATCTGCAAAAGAGGCAAATAAAACTGTCACCTAGAGCCAGTGCTAAGACATGGAGAGTGAAGAAATGATGTCAGAGACAGGCTGGGGAACTGCACTTACCTTGGCGAGATTAGTTGACTTCCCCACTCCGTTAACACCACAGAAGGTGACGACGTAAGGGCGCTGATGACGCTGGGCATCCATGATATCCCGGAGCATGTCTACACGACGCTGTGGCTGCAGAATCTGCACCAGGGACTCTTGGAGGGCTTGCTTTACTGTGGAAGTCACCGCTGAAATGGGGAGGAGAAACCCATTCATGAAACCCAAAGAATGTACTCCAGGAATGCCCACCACCTTTCTGACCTAAGGAAGCTAGGATCAGGATGATATTAGGATCTCGCCCCAGGAATCCACATCACATCTGGTACTGTCCTAAGCACTTGACAAGTATTAACTCAGTTAATCCTACCCATAACTCTTCAAGTCTAAGTTATGTCATAGAGGTTTAGAGATTAAGGAACTTGCCAAGAGTCAAGCACCTAGTCAGAATGGAGGTCAATGCACTTAGCCTCCCCGTATGCATAATGCCCCAAGCGCTTTCTGGTTTCAGGGGATACTTACTGCTGAAAGTCCCCATGACCTTCCCTTCCAACTTGTTGGCCACAGATTCACAGAGCTGGACTGCAATGTCTGCTGCCACATTCTTAGCTGAGGAGAGAGGGGGACAGGTGTCTGAGTGCCATGTCAACAGTGAACCACCCTTACAGTACAGCTGAGAAACTAGGTTCTACTCTCCACCATTCCTACCCCATAAACACGAGTCCAGCTGTTCCTCAGAACTTACCAATGAGATGATCGCGCATCTTGTCCAGCACAGATTCCATGTCTTCACGACTCAAGCTCTTGGAACCCACAAGGCCCTTCAGCATCCCAAACATGCCACCCAGAGTCCCCTTGGTAGCACTGCAGGCACAGGAGATTACAGATACACATAAAGCCAGCAGGCAGGAGTCAAGTCTCATCCATTCTGGAGCCACACATATCACCCACCACCTGAAATCCCCCTACCTAGGTTTGGTGGAGTTCTGAGTGGCCCCTTCATCATCTGAGCTGCTGCAGTCCAGATCCTGAAGCTGCCCCCCAGGCCCAGTCCCTCGGATCTGGAGGGTGTGGGGAAAGGAAAGAAATGGGATCAGGAACACTAACAGCTCAGAGAGGGGAAAACCCAGGAGTTACCCTTTCTACATTGCTCTCTTTGATTTGGGAAGCTCCAAATGTAATTTACCCCCTGGGTCAAAGAAATCAAAGGTACTGCGCCCACCCCCCAGTCTCCCCTTTCTCCCCAGTTTCTTCTTAAACCCTGTTGCCTCTTACCAAGCTGATGTCCTCAGGTGGGGCAACTTCTGGGGCTCCATTGGTGGTGGGTGTGCTATAATCCAAGACCTCCTTGTTAGCAGAGCCACCCAGTGCCCACACCCGGGGCGCTTTTTTGCCCTTGTCCTTTGGAGCATCTGACTTCCCGGGCTTGCTGCAAAGGGTTACAGCACAAAGGTTATGGTGGAGAAGCAGGAGAGGAAACATCAACCCAAGGGCCAGAGACAAGCACTCCCTTGCCCCCAACATGGCTAGTTCACAGTATTTATGACGAAAGTTAAAATGCTCACCTCTTCTCCATACCTTTCCCGTGCTTCTGAATGAACTCCTCTCTCTTCCTGCGTATCAGCTCCTCTTTGGAAAGTTCTACCCCATTCTCAGGCCCCACTGAGAGACCTGACTTTTCTGCAGGGACGGCTTTGCCAGTAGCCAAAGGGCCATCAGAGCCTGTTAGGACAAAAAGGACCAAATTCCAACATAACAGACAATGGGAAAAAGTCTTCCAAATCCTTAAGAGGAAACCAGGAGCAAACATCTTGGGGATCACAGGGACTGGGGATGACAGTGTGGGTGATTGGCATTTGAACAAGGGAGGTAAGCAATGACAAAGGGGAGCACAGGGAGTCTCACTCCTAAGTGCTACATTAATAACTTCTCATTCCCCAATATGTCCAAGGAGCTCAAACTCACCTTCCTTCTTGGCCCCCTTGTTTTTTTTGCTGTTCTTTGTTTTTTCCTTGGGCTTTTCACCCCGTGTCTCAATCATGGACCTCACAGGTTTCTTCGCCTTTTCAGAATCTTCAAATTTCTTCATAGTTGTGGGAGCACGGATCTTACTGCTCTCCTCTGCTTCACTAAAAAGAAAGGTCAAAGCCAGAGAAAGTACCGTCACACCCAGAGGACAATTAGAACTGGGCAGCAAATTTAGGAGTGTCTTTCAATACACAATTTACTACCCCTGAACTGCCCTCAGGAAGGAAGGGAGCTCATCAAGTTATGGACATTGATTTTGGAGAGCAGAGTCCTCTCACCGAAGGAGCCGCAGGAAGTCATTCTGGAAATCAAAAGTGCCATTCAATAGACTTAAAGCACTTTGCTGTTGGATCTCCGTGCGGTACTTGTCCCGAAACAGCCGGTGCACATCATCTATCAATTTATCTACGTACGTCAGTGTTAGGATCTTCTGAAAACCAACCTGTTTAGGGAAAGAAACCAAGCCAAGACATCTGCTTACAGGCCTGCCCAGAACAGAGGGAAGCCAACTCAGCCCAGGCCTCCAGAGATTGGCTGAGCCACCTGGCAGGTGTCCCTGACCTGAGGGGCAGCCAAGCTCTCTGACTGGGCCCAGGAGCTTCTTCCCTTCCCCCTCCACCCTCCCTGTCTTCTCAGTTACTTCATCACAGACACTGGGTGCAATTAATCAGGGTTCTCTTAATAATCAGGACTCTTTGAGAATGGAATCATTGTCCCCCTGAAATACTCCCACTTACCACAAACACCAGCTCAAATTGGTTGTCCAGTTTATACTTGAGTGTGAGCGCCTCATGGGTAAAGGAGTTGTTACCTCCCCTTTCCTGGAAAAAGAGTATGTCTCAGAGTTCAGACTATCTCCAGAGAACCCAGACTTGGGACCCTCCAGGATTACCTTTGGGAAAGAACCAGACATTCCCCCAAAGTCAAACCTGTCCCCAGTACAAGAGGATGCTGGAGCATTGCTCTCTAGCATTCCACCAGGGAGAAAAGGAGATACCAAGTTGGTGGGGAGGGGAAAAGAGGTGAGAGGGAAGGCAAGACGTGGGAGCCAGAAGGGAAGCAGACCCTCATATAAACAATCAGATCTACTAGCAGCTGTACACTATTTACAGTTTTTAAACGGTGTTTTTCACCCATTATCTCACCCAGACTTCCAAACAACAGACATGAAGCTGCTAGGAGTGAATGGAGGGAACGATGGGAAGTCTTAAGAGGCGCCGGAATCCGGCTAGAGTCCCAGAAAGCGGAGGGGGAGGGGGCGTCGCCGCAAAGTTGCGGGATGGTCTGATCCGGGCGGGAGAAAGGGGTGGAGTCAGGGTTACAAGTGAGCGGCCAGTCTAAGGGGGCGACCAGGGTGGGAGGGAGGCGCGGGATCAGTCGAGGGGGACTAGGGATCGGGTCAGAGGGACGAGCCCGGAGTTCTGACCGCGGGGGCGGTACCTGCAGCAACACGGAACGAATCAACGCGTTAACGGGCCCGGTGCATGAGTCGCTCACGCCCTGGAAGCACCAGAGCACAAGCCCGCCCTTGGAGAAAATGGTGAAGAAGTCGAGCATGGCAGCAGCGGGAAAGGAGCCGGGGCTGGCGCCGGGAACTCAGGCCGCGATCGCCGCCGCTTCCTGCTGCGCCAAGCGCGGGACACGTCACACCAGCAGCCCCGGAAACCAGCTCAGCCGCACTTCCGCTCAGAGCCGCCGGGTTCCCTCCCCCACTCCCCCAAGGGCGCGCAGGACTGACGTAACGCCTGGCTCGCCAATGGCGGCTGGGGGCGGGCATGGGCGGGGCTCTTGGGGAAGTCACGGGGAGACTGCCGCCTATGGCGCGGAGGGGCGGGGGCTGGAGGCGCCGCTGGCCAATGGGCGCGCTCGTCTAAACAACTCGCGGCGCGGAGCTGTGACGGCGGAGGGGACCGTATGTGGCATAGAATGCTGTCCTCGCAGGGGTGGCCCTCAGAGGGCCATGCTTCGAAGGGCGCTGCGGCTCGGCTTGGGCCGGGGCCTCTTGGGCCGGGGGCTAGGCACATGGAGAGGAGACTCTACTCTGGGTAAAGTTGAGGGCAGCGGAGGGTGTCGTGGTTCTGGGATGCCCCCAGTCTCCAGCTACAGGATTCAGGATCCCGGCCCACGCTGGGAAGACAGTGGGTCGGCTAGGAGAAGGGGGTAAGCTTGCCTGTAGAGCATGAGCAGTTGTATGGGTCCCAAGGTTGCCCTTCTCAGGTGACAAATGCCGGGTTGTTCTTTGCGTCAGCTTACCACGAGAATAATAGAGCCAAGCTTATTCATTGGTTGCACAGATGTCCATTAAGTCCTGCTCGTGTGCAGGATGCTGTGCATAATGCTGTGGCCATGAAGGAGGGAAGAAGAGAGAGGATTCAGTCGGTGTATGTCCTAGAGGTGCCTAACGTGTAGCTGGAGAGGGAAAGCTTCAGTAGACCAGTTCAAGACTGGATAGAACCCAACTTGGAGAATGCCCAGCACTGCTAGTCCCCGAAGCTAGTGCAATTGTAGAAGTACATAGAGCAGGTGGGAACTGAGATCAGCCTTGAAGGATAATGTTTACTGGCTCAAGGAAGGTGTGTGTTCCACGTTCTGGAGAACTGAGCAAAGGTTAAAAGAAGAGTTTTGTTCTTCTGCAATGAACTAGCAAAAGCTAGCTAGATAGTTTGAGGAGGAGTATGAAACGTAGTGTGGACAGGTAAGGTAACCTCAGATCAAGGAAAGCTCCAAATACCACTGAGAAGAGTTTGAACATTGTATTGGAGACAGTGAGAAGACTTGGAGATTTGTGAGATAGGTGTGAAAGACAAAAAGATTCACTTATTCATGACACTTATTGAGCACTTAGGATGTACCAGGTATTGTGCTAGGCTTCAGTGGTGAAGAAGGTAAACATAATGCAGTTATCAAGCAATCACAAACTCCAAGTTGCAAATGTGTTGCATATTGCAAAAGAGGGGTTCACAGAGCTATAAGATAAAGTGACAGGAAAACTTGACATAGTCTAGCGGGTCAGGTAAGGCTTCCCTGAAAAAATGATAACCAAGCTGAGAGCTAAAGGAAGCAAGGAATTTACTAGGCAAAGATGGACACAGAGTTCCAAAGCAGAGAGAACACCTGTGTAAATTCCCTGTGTTGGGAGGAAATAAGGCGCCATCAAGGAACCAAAAGGGCAGGAGAGGGGGGTGGGGAGGACAGGGTGAACAGGAGCCAGATCACCTAGTGCCTCATGGGCCACGTTGCAGACTTTGGACTTTTATCCTTAGAGTAATCAAAAGCAATTGGAGGGTTTTAAGCAAGAAAGTATGTGATTACATTATTGTTTAGAAGAGGTCATTCCAGCTATGATGTAGAAAAGAAATTGGGGTGGGGGGAATTAGTGGGAACAGTTAGGAGGCCTTTGCATTAGTCTCGGTGAGATTATGGTGGTTTGATCTAGGGTGGTGGTGGCAGAGAAGGAAAAAAGGGAGAAATTGAGATATTTAGGAGGCAAAGCCATCAGAACTCGATAATAGATAAGACACCAGTGTAGGTTTGCTGGTCGTGATGGATATCCAGGATAAGGTGCCACTCAGAGGTACCATGTTTGAGAAGGTGTGCAGCTTAGGGTATGCCGGGACCTCTTCAGGAGCCTGGGGCATCCAAGTGGAGATGACAGTGCAGTTGAATATATGAGCCTGGGCCTCGGGAGAGAGAGCTCTGCGCAAGAGATAAATATGTGTAAGTCACCTAGCCTAGGGAGAGAGTATAGAGTGTTAATTTTAGGAAGTTGAATCTTGCAGTGCTGGGCATGAGGTATGAAAAAGAAGAGAGATTAATGGCATACAGACCGTGTAGCAAAGTTGTGGAACACTGCTGGTTGTGAGTTAACCTTATGAGAAGGATGACACTAGGGACTGCCAAATCAGTGTCAATTTAGCCCACCTTTTCTTGTGCCCATCCTCTGACCCCCCTACCACCTGGAAATGAAATGTATGGCCCTCTTTGACCATCACAGACTGGGATGGAAAGGTGTCCGACATTAAGAAGAAGATCCAGTCAGTCCTTCCTGGAGGGGCCTGGAATCCGTTGTATGACACCAGCCACCTACCCCCCGAACACTCGGATGTGGTGATTGTAGGGGGTGGGGTGCTCGGCCTGTCCGTGGCCTATTGGCTGAAGAGGTTGGAGAAGCGACGAGGTGCCATTCAGGTGCTGGTGGTGGAACGGGACTACACGGTGAGGTCTGGGGTAGGGCAGAGTCATGAGTGGGGCACGGACTCATATCTTATTGAGGGGTCTAGGGTCAAGGGAAGGGGAGGAAAGGAAAGACCTCAATCTATGGAGGTCCAAAGGGTAGGGACTGTACTTTGGGCCTTGTTGAGAAATAGTCTCAGGTTCTTCCTCCCTCAATCTAGGGACCTTTGGCAATAAGGTTTTTGCTTTTGAAAGCAAATTTCACAATGTTGGATTTTTTTGAGATCTCACAGTTCTAGCCAGGAGAACCTGCATTCAAGCTATAATTAACAGAGCTATCTCAACCCCCTTTAGGTCCCATTACCTCTAAGGTTTTTGTACTTTAGTTGTCCTATTTATCACAGCCAGCTAGCCACAACTCTTGCTGCTTTGGTCATATCCTTCTATTTTCCAGTTAGTAGATCAAATGTTAATCTCCTGCCTATGCACTCCCAGGCCATGAGCATTTGGTATATCACAGCCCAGCCCTTTTTAGGTGACTAACCCTCTCTGATCTGCAAATCTGCTAGTAAGGATTTTAATAACTCTTGTCCTCTTTGGGCTGCTGGTTGACTTGCATATGGGTTTATCCACCTCAAGTCCTCTTAGATTATGAGCTTGCAAGTTGCACTCTCCTTTAACTTAAGCTGTATGACTCACAGCCTCCATTACAGTATTCTGCTCACATGGGACAGGGTACTGGTCTCCCTCAACTTCTCTTGTCTTTCCACAGTATTCCCAGGCCTCCACCGGGCTTTCTGTGGGTGGGATTCGTCAGCAGTTCTCGTTGCCTGAGAACATCCAGCTCTCCCTCTTTTCAGTCGACTTTCTACGGAATATCAATGTATGTGCAGTGAGATTTGGGGGTGGGGGTGGTGACCCCTCCTTTAGCCCAGAGAGAGGAACAGCCCAGCTGGCTGGGGGGAACAGGGAACAGGAGCAGTTCGGAATGAGGAGTCAGAACCCCTGGTTTTCTTCCCCGTGGTGGGGCTTCTTTCTGGGTTGGGGCACTGAGCCCAGGAGCTGTTGGTGAGGAAGCCAGGAAAGCTCTCCCTCCTTTCAGTCAGCTGCTTTGAGGAGCTTTTCTTTGCACACAGGAGTACCTGGCTGTAGTCGATGACCCTCCCCTGGACCTCCAGTTCAACCCCTCAGGTTATCTTTTGCTGGCTTCAGAGAAGGGTGCTGCGATCATGGAGAACAATGTGAAAGTGCAGAGGTGGGTGCCCGGCACGTCCTCTGAGCTGCTTCTCACCACGTGCGCACAGTCAGCTCCGGCACCAAGTCAGGAATGGGGGGGATGGAGTTGAGAAGACACGTCCGTCCTCTCTAGGAGCCCAGTCTCGGGAGAGACAGACACGCAGGCCTCCGGTACCGCGTAATGTAGACAATGCGCTGCTGCAGTGCTTCCTAAATTTACCGATCGTAAGAACCCACAGGCCATCCCAGACCTAATAACCCAGAATCTCTAGGGAGGGGCCCAGGAATCTGCAAACCTTTTATGTAAGGGCTGGAAAGTAAGCATCGGGGCCGGCCCGATGGTGCAGCAGTTAAGTGCACACATTCCACTTTGGCGGCCTCAGGTTCGCCGGTTCGGTCCCGGGTGCAAACATGGCACCGCTTGGCAAGCCATGCTGTGGTAGGCATCCCACGTATAAAGTAGAGGAAGATGGGCACAGATGTTAGCTCAGGGCCAGTCTTCTTCAGCAAAAAGGAGGGGGATTGGCAGCAGATGTTAGTTCAGGGCTCATCTTCCTCAAAAAAAAAGAAAGAAAGAAAGTAAGCATCTCAGGCTTTGCAGGCCATACACTCTGTTGCAGTCGCTCAACTTTGTGGTTGGAGGACAAAAGCAGCCATAGACAGAAATATAAATGAAGGAGTGGAGCTCGTGTACAAAAGCAGGCAGCAGGCTGGGTTTGGCAGCCCTGCCCTAAGTGATTCTCATGATCAGCCAATAGTGGGCATCTTTAACACTCTACGAGTCTCACTAGTGACACCAAGTAATGTCCTAAATGCATTACAAATATCAACTCATTTAATCCTCAGAATATCCCTGTTGTACACGTGGGGAAATGGAGGCACGGCACGCTAGTGAGAGGTGGTGCTGGGGGATTCGCAGTCTGGCTCATGAGTGTATTCTTTTAGCACCTATGTTGCTGCCTTTGGAGGACAGAGCTCCAGAGGAGATAGTTGTGCTGGTGAACAGGATTGTACTAGAATGTGGACAGGAAGGCCATTCCAGGCAGGAGTGGAGGGAACAAAGTGACTGTGCTATTGTGAAAGGACGTGAAATGGGGATGACAAGGAGTATAATGGCCACAGGGAAACTAGGTTTAGGAAAGGAGAGAAGGGTCAGATGCTGAAGAGCCTTGACTAGGAGGCTTGGTCTTCACCCAGTCAGCAAGGAGGGAAAATTGGGAGTTGGGGACAGAGAAGTGACACGAATGAGGTGAATCCCCACTTGTGCAGCTGGGGTCCGTACTTCTCCCTCTCTGCACACTCACCTGCTCTAACACATGTATATATACCCACACATTTCTCTCAGGCAGGAAGGAGCCAAAGTTTGTCTGATGTCTCCGGAGCAGCTTCGGAACAAGTTCCCCTGGATAAACACAGAGGGAGTGGCTTTGGCATCTTATGGTGAGGCTTGCTTGCAGAGGGGCTCAGGGGTTGAGGGGTGCCTCAGTACCCCATCGCCAAGTCAAGGAGTAGTGCTTCCTTCCTGGCCAGCAGGGCCTCCTCTGAGCCAGGCTAGCTGTCTGTTCTTCTACAGGATTTGACTCTGGTGCAGTTGGTCACCATGACTTTCCCCAGCTTGCAAGCCCTAAAGAAGAATTGGGGGAGCAGGAAATACAATAGGAGAGGAAAGTCCCAGTCCCTCTTCATGAGTCCTCTTTTTCTCAACTCAGGGTTGGAGGACGAAGGTTGGTTTGACCCTTGGTGTCTGCTCCAGGGTCTCCGGCGAAAGGTGCAGTCCATGGGGGTCCTTTTCTGCCATGGAGAGGTGACACGTGAGTCTGAGGCCCATGCCCACTGCTTGTTTCCTCTGCCAGCCAGGGTGCAGGCCTAGACTGAGTCTTCCCTTCACTCACAGGTTAAGCAAGAGCTGGTGGGAGAAGGGGGTTCTCCCCTGATGGCCGGTCCCAGGCATCCTCACTCTAGCTCCTGACTAGGCTTCTGTGTGACTCATGATCTGCCCAAATATTTCAGCGCTCTCCTGGCCTGAGTGCGGCCAAGTTCATCCCGGTTACTCTCTATTTGCTTCAGTGTCTGTGGGAAAGCTCCCGGCCTTCCAGCTTTCTTCCTTATGAAACTAGTGGGATCCCCATCTCCTTCCTCTTCAAGGCCTCAAGGGCCCATTTTGTTTTCTTTTTCCTACAGGTTTCATCTCTTCATCTAACCGCATGGAGACTGCAAGTGGGGAAGAGGTGACTTTGAAAAGGATCCATGAAGTTCATGTAAGTTCCTAGCCTACCTAGACATCTTCCTTACCAAAGTGGAGGGACGAGAAAGGGAATGACTGTCATTTCTGTGGGTAAACTAAGGCTCAGGGAGAATGTACCTCTCATGGTGCCCAGTGTGTGAGCCAGACCCTCCCCCACCCCCCACTCTGGTGCCTGCAGGTGAAGATGGACCGCAGCCTGGAGTACCAGCCTGTGGAGTGTGCCATAGTGATCAACGCAGCAGGGGCCTGGTCTGGGCAAATTGCAGAGCTGGCTGGTATCGGGAAGGGGCCGCCTGGCACCCTGCAGGGCACCAAGCTACCTGTGGAGCCGAGGAAAAGGTGACTTCCCCCAGGGCAGCTGAGGTTGGTGAGAGAAGGAAAGGAACACAAAAGTTTGTTAAGTGTGTGTGCAGGGGAGAGGGGTGTGGGTGGGTTGCTATCTCCCCCTTCCTAACCTGCTGGTTATGGCAGGTATGTGTACTTATGGCACTGCCCCCAGGGACCAGGCCTGGAGACGCCATTCGTTATAGACAGCAGCGGAGCCTATTTCCGCCGAGAAGGATTAGGCAACAACTACCTGGGCAGCTGCAGCCCCACTGAGGTAAGCTGAGTGGGGGCTGGGAAGGAGATAGACCACTTGTCATTACAGTCAGGCTGTTTTGGAGGGCCCAGTGCTGTTACTGATGTTACTGTTTGAATTGGGATCTCTTCTCCCCATTCCCTATCTGCTGAGGAGATTGATTAAAGCTGTCAGTGAGGTCTGGGTCTGCCGTTGTGTCCCAGGCAATATAAACCTGTCCCCAGCTCTCACCCCAGGAGGAGGAACCAGACCCAGGGAACCTGGAAGTGGACCATGGCTTCTTCCAGGACAAGGTGTGGCCCCATCTGGCCCAGAGGGTACCAGCTTTTGAGACTCTGAAGGTAACTAGCAGACAGATGACACTGCAGCACAACGGTCCCCTTGGAAAGGCTGTCCACTGCCTCACTCCCTCCACCCCACAACTGCTAATGACTCTGTTGGTCTAAGGACCCATCCCATCAACCCCCTCAGCAGTGGTAGAGGGGACCGTGTGCTGCCCCCTGGCCAGGAGTGAGGGTGGAGTGATTTGGCAGCCTTCCTGAGAACCCCAGTGTCTTGTGCACCCGCAGGTTCGGAGTGCTTGGGCTGGCTATTACGACTACAACACCTTTGACCAGAATGGCGTGGTGGGCCCCCACCCACTAGTCGTCAACATGTACTTTGCTACGGGCTTCAGTGGCCATGGGCTCCAGCAGGCCCCTGCCGTGGGACGAGCTGTGGCAGAGATGGTGCTGGAGGGCAGCTTCCAAACCATTGACCTGAACCCCTTCCTCTTCAGTCGCTTTTACTTGGGAGAGAAGGTCCAGGAGCACAATATCATCTGAGCCCGTAAGCTCTTCACTGCGCCCCACTGCCCCATCTGTCACCCTTGGCTCTAATTCTGGCCTCCCATGTTCACATCCTCACTGCTGGATTCCCCCCAGCACCATGCTAAGGTCTCCTCCACCCTCCTCTGCTCTCATCCAGGTCAACCTGCCCCCATGTGGCTGGGCATGCAGGCAGACTGCAGACTCTGAGGTTCTGCGCCGGAGGCCCAGGCTAAAAAGAATGATGGCATGGGATCCTAGGACTGATCCCTGACCCAGGCTGCTGCCACCCACCAAGGTAGTCCAGCTGGACAGAACACCTCAGAGCTCCTGAGGACCATGGTCCAAGACTGGCTCCTTCCTAGTGCTGACCCAGAAAGATGGCCTCTGCCCCTCTTGGCAAACCCCAACAGAACCAGGCAGGGAGCACTCTGGGGCAGCTTGGCCCAGATTTACTGACATGTCTACCTTGTTTATCAATCAATAAATGTGATTAACTCCTTCCTTCCAGTCTTCTGTCCCTTCCTCTTGTCACCTCACAACAGTTGCTTTAGGGCACCCACTAGCCTTTGATCCCAGGTTGGGAGGAGCACAGCCTCTTCCTCCCAGGAGTGTTCTTAAATCCTAGGCATCAGGTATCTTGTGTGCAAGCTAGTGCCGCCTTGTCCCAAGTTCCTGCAGGGCTTTGGTTGTAGAGGGAAGGGATGTGTGCGTTCATCTATTCAATGTTTATTCAGCTCCAACTCTTGGTCAGGCCCAGGGCTACATGTTAGAGATATACCAGCAGGCAAAGCAGAGTATATGTCCTCCCTGGAGTGTTCTTATCTGCCCAGCCCCGCGCCCCTGGATGAGACATAGTGCGGTCCCTGCAGTGCAGGGGACAAGCACAGGACATGGACACCTCATCCTGGCTGGGCATTTCTCCATGAAGCTTCCCAGGGAAGTTGACCTCTGAGCTGAACCCAAAGGATGAGGTTTGACAAAGTGAATGCAGGGCGGTGTAGGGAGGAGAGCAAAAGGGGGGTGATTCCAGGCTGAGAGGAAGCCCAGGACCAAGAATTAGCAAGACCCAAAGGACTGCAAGTGATTTGTCCTCGTTAGATCACGGAGTGAGAGACAAGGGGAGTGAGAGGTACAGTGGGCCAGGGGCGAGGAGCCATGCTGTGGAGCTTGGAGTTTATTCTGTGAGCAGGGGACCGCTGAAGAGTTTTCAGCAGGGAAGCTCCATGATCAGATTTTCCTTTTAGAAAAATCACCCTGACTGCCTTGTGGAGAACAGATTCTGATGTCAAAGCAGGAGGCCAGATGGGAGGCTGTCCCTAAAGTCCACATGGCAGAGTCAACGGAGCCTGCACTGTCATGGCAAGAAGCACGTGGATCTAGGAAGCAAGAGTAGCAACAAGAGATGGGGTCAAGTAAGACTCCCAGGTTTCTGGCTTGGACAACTGGACGAGTGTCATGCCTTTTGTAGAGAGGAGGAACACAGGGAGGAACAGTGTGAGAAACAAAATAAGGGGGCCTGTAGGACAATGGGGAAAGATGTCTGATAGGGGCTGAATTAATTGTTGTGGCACTCAGGACGATCTGGGTGTAGGTAGAGATGTGGACATCATGGAAGAGGATGGCATCACCTGGGGAGGGTAGAATAGTGGGGGACCAGGGCAGGGAACTGAGGGAACCCCACCGACAGTTACGGGATGAACCAGAGAAGACAATGCTGAAGAGGTGGCCAGAGAGGCAGGAGAAAAGCCAGGAGAGGAAGGTGCGCAGGAGCCTAGGGCAAATGGTCAGTGGTATAAATGCACACACGGGCCGGGATCCAGGACCAAGTAGGTCAGTGGGGACCTCAGGGAGAGTGTTCCAGGAAGAGATTACCTCAGTGGGGTTTGAGGTGTGGACAGTTGTTCAAAGGGAGAAGTGAGTGCGAGTAGAGACAGCCAGTAAAATGCCCAATGCCCTTCAAAAGTGGCCTTTGGGGAGCAGAATGAAACATAAAAGATGGAGGCGGGCCTCTGATTATCAGCTGGGTGAGGGGGAGGGCAGAGAGGGCAGATGTGCTGCCCCCCCAGAGCTGACATTAGAAGCCTGTGGGGGTGGGGGGAGCCAGGACTAATTAGGTGAGCAGAAGAGGAAGAGCCACCGGAATGCAGAATGGTGCTGAAAGACAGGAAGGAACTTGCAAGGGGCAGGGAGGTAGGGCCGGTCAGGCAGACCTAGCGTTGAGTTACCCCTGTAGGGTGGGCCCAGAATTTGCTCACCCTTCCTTCAGTACAGGCCCCTATCTGTGGGTCAGAGAGAAGGGCCCCACCTGGCTCCTCACCCGGAAGCGATTTCCTTCAGATAACTGATGCTCTACTTGTTAAGAAGGCATTAATGAAGCCTCTGCACTCCCACAAAGCTTTGTTCAAACCCATAGGCGAGCACTTAGCCTTGCATCCACATCTTCCCCATTAAACTGTGAGAGAAGGGTCAGGCCTCTACCATTGCCCCAACACCGAGCCATCACGGCGCTTGTGCACTACCTGGCTCTCAGTCAGCCTTCACCTGAGTGCCTCTGCCCCTCCAGGGAACTTCGGGAAATTGTCAGTCTAATGAGGGGGCTGAGCATCTCACACAAGCTCCAGATACCTTCGGGATTTCCAGGAAGGAGGCAGGAAGGGCAGGGTTAAAAAAGGGTTTTCTGCATAAGCTGTGAAAACAACCCTCGCCAGAAGCAAGCTGTTTTGAAGAGCAGAGTTGAGGAAAGGGGGGCCCTCTGGGTGGAAGGGACAGCAGAGCAGGGCTTAGAGCAGGGAGGCAGAGATGTATCTGATAAAGAGTAAAGAAACCCTCCCCAACACCTGGGCACTGGGCTAGGTGTCTGACAGACTTTATCCCATCTACTCCTTACCACAACGCTATGAACCAGATGCCATAATTTTGATGAGGAAACTGAACCTAGACAGGTCATCCACTTCGCCAAGGTCACACAGCTCGTAAGTGATGAGCCCTGGATGTGAACCTGATGCTCTGACTCCAGAGCCCTGTGTACAGCCTTACAGCACATAGCCTCCCAGGATTAGCCACTAAGTGCTTTTGTCTGGCTGGTGAGAAAAGTTAGAAATCAGAGTGAAAGGGAGATTATGAATCTTAGAATGGCCCTATTAAACTACCTCCACCCTCCAGCATTTCATGTGCATAGCTGTAGGAGTGCTTCCCAACCCACTACCAAGGAACACTGCTCAGGGAGATACTGACATTTCTACAACGAAACAAGTTTGGGAAATGGTATGTTATATCCTCCCCTCCCTGCTTCACAACGCACTTATCCATGTCTCAGAAGCATGAAGAAGTCAAGAGGTTAAAAATCCCTTCATTTTGTTTAACCCATGACTCGCCAACATCTTGCCCATCGCATTTTGCAGCAGCTCTGTTAGTGCCCTGCAGAACAGTGCTCAGGCATGCCCTTTTGGGAATCTAGCATCGGCTTCAGTGGAGCGTGCCAGGGCCTCGTGTCGCTGGAGGACTGACTTCACAGCTGCCACACAGAACCTGCCTCTCCTGCAAAGAAACTCATGCTGCCACTGGCTGCGTGTGGTGTTTGGAAAAGTTGAATCTCCAAGCGTCATTTTTCTCAATTGTATAAAAGGAAAAAGGTATAAGCTCTTCCTTTGCAGGGTGTTAAGAGGACTCAATGAATGCAATAAGGGTTTCTTTCCCTCTCCCAGAGGCTCCAGCTTTTCCTAGTAGGTTTCGGGGAAATCAGGAGAAAAGGCTCATCGCTAAGTTTCTGCCCAGGGAGCAGCTCCGTGGATGCCCCTGAACCTACCTGTGGGCACGGAAGGCCCCGCCCCACGGGGAGACTCCTGCTTGCAGCGGGGAAGGCGCGCTGGGGCAGCGGCGACTCCCAGCCCGGAGTGGCGGCGGGAGGCGGGGCGGGGGCTGGCGCCTCGCTGCTTCCGGGGGAGCTGGCCGGCAGCGGGCCGCACTTCCCTCGGCTGGGGGCTCGCCGGCGCCCGAGCCCGCGCCTGGCTGCCCGGCGGCCGGGCGCCCCACGCGCAGGTGAGGCTGGGCGCGGCGCGGAGGGGCGGCGCGGGGCCGGGGGCGGGGGCCGGGGCCGGGGCCGTGGGCGCGGGCAGGGGCGGCCTCGCGGCCGGGCGGGCCTCCGCGCAGCCGGGCCCCAGCGTCCCGGCCTCCCTTAGCGGCGGGAATACCCTGCCCTCCCTCCCGGCTTGCCCCTGCCTGCGGCACGTCTGCCCGATCCACCGCCGCCCTCTCCCCGGCTCCCTTTACCTGGCTCCCTCTGGCACCCAGAACACGGAAACAGAAGGAAATGGACCTCCGAGAAAGCTGTCACTTTCACTGTCGCAAAGAAGCTCGCGCCGGGAGCCCCTCCTTTAGCTTGGGTCGAAGAGCCGGGCTCGGTCAGGTTGTTTCCGTTTAACTGTAGTGTTTCTCCCAGCCTCCTAACATCCTTCTCTGCTCTGGTCCAGCCTCTCTTAATGGTCTATGTGGCAGTGTTTCGGCAAGAACAAGGCTTTATGTAGGTTTAACGACCTATACGGAGGCCTTCCTTCCACAGCCATTGCACGGACATCTCCCAGGGGCTAGGCACCGTGTGAAGTGCTAGAGTGACAGCGTTGACCGGGACAGATTCAGTCCTTCTGGAGACGGGTAAATAAGAATTCACAACACACCGATGAGTGCAGCTGAGCGAGGGGAAGTGTGGAGTAGTCCAGCAGCTGAGACGCCTAAGCCGGGGACGGGGAGGGTCAGGAATGACTGACTGGTGGAGAAAGTCACATCTAGTTATTTTTTAAACTTAAAAAAAAAAAAATTGAAATACAACCTACATACAGAAAAGTGCACAAATCGTAAGTGTACGGCTTACTCAGTTTTCACATAGTGAACATTTCCTGTGTAAGCTGCATCCAGAATAGACAAAACATTACTCCAGAAGCCCTCTTATGCCCACCGCCAATCACTGCTTTCCCCTAGTGGTGACTACTCTCCTGGCTTTTAACGTCATAAAGTAGTTGTACTTGGTTTTGAACTTTTGATACCTGGACTCATGAACTTATTCTGTATGGCATTTTATATTCAATATATGAGTTTCACCCATGTTGCATTTAGAGTAATTCATTTATTCTCACTGATGTGTAATTTTGCATGGTATGGATAGACCACAATTTATTTCTACGTTCTACTGACACTTGTGTTGATGGACATGGTTTGTTTCCAGTTTGGGGTTAACCAGTGCTTAACAAGATTCTCATGTTGTCTTTTGGTGAACATATGTAAGCGCTGGATGTGTTTATGTTCGGCTTTAGAATATAGTGCCAGCGTTTTCCAAAGTGGTTTTACCAATTTACACTCCCTTGGGCAGTGTGAGTTCTACTCCTCCACATCCTTACCAATGCTTGATATTGTCTCTCTTTTTCATTGTAGCCATTCCACTCACTGCTTGGGCAGTGGTGTTGCACTGAGGTTTTAATTTGCCTTTCTCTGATGACTAATGCTTCATTGTTCATCTTTTCAAGTCTGTTGGGCATTTGAATATCCTTGTAGTGAAGTGTCCAATTTTCTGCCTATTTTTCTATAGATTGTCTCTCTTTTTCTTAGTAGTTTGAAAGAGTTCTAAAATATTCTGGGTAGGAGACATATTTATTGAATGTGTATTTCTAAATTATCTGCTCTCTCTCAGGAGACTGCCTTTTCACTGTCCTAATGATGTCTTTTGATGAACAGAAGTTCTTCATTTTAATGTTGTCTAATTTATCATTTTTCCCTTATGGTTGTATTATTTTTGTCCAGCTTTTAAAAATCTTTGCCTACCCTGGGGGGTGGGGGATGAGGGTGGGCAAAATGGTTGAAGGTGGTCAAAAGGTACAAACTTCCATTTTAAAATAAGTCAGTCCTGGGGATGTAATGTACAGCCTGGTGACTATAGCTCATAATACTGTATTTGAAAATTGCTAAGAGAGTAGATCTTAAAAGTTCTCACCACAGGAAAAAAAATTTGTAGCTATGTGTGTTGAGGGATGTTAACGAGACTTATTGTGATGGCCATTTCACAGTATATACATAGATCGAATCATTATGTTGTACACGTGAAACTAATATAATGTTATATGTCAATTATATCTCAATTTTAAAAATCAGGAAGGTAATCAAAGTCAGAAAGATCATCACCTATATTTTCCTCTAAAAGCTTTATTGTTATTCTCACCTATATCTACTATCCATTTGAGATTAATTTTTTTGTCTGTTATGAGATATGCGTCAGGATTCGTTTTTTCCAAGGCTATCTAAACTGACCCAGTGCCATGTATTAGAAAGACCTTCTTCCCCCGTTGCACTGCAGTGTCAGCTTTGTCATGAATCAGGAGACTGTACGGATGTGGGTCTGTTTCTGGACCCCCTCTTCTTCCATTCGTCTGTCTGTCCTTGTGCACCCAATATCACGCATGCTGCCCTAATTATTGTTGCTTTATAATAAGTCTTTATTATTCTGGTAGTGGAAGTCCTCAGCATTGTTCTTCTTTAAGATCTTAGGTATTTTTATCTAACCCTGCTGGCAAAGCCTTTTTCAAAAATATATAAAAAGTAGTCATTCTGTAAGCTCAAAACGGGCCTAATGTATAAGGGTATGATTGGCATAATTTGTAAACTCTATCCATCCATAAATTCACTGCTGACAATCTATATTACATTCAATGCCTGCATATTTACATGAGACCTACAGCAAAGTGAATACAAAATAAATTCACATCATTTTAGTGAAAAATGACCTTTAGTACATATAAGATATAGTTTCAAAACAAAGAGAATTTTTTAAAACTAAGAAACTGAAGTTTTCCAAAGGCCAATTTGCTACTTTTGCAAAATACAGCAACGTTAATTATAATGCTTCCCATTCATGTTTGGTTGTAAGATATGTTCCTATGTGACTGAAATGCAGCTGAAGTTTTAGATTTTAATAACCAAAGTAAAGTACTTTTGATTAATAATTAAATTTAAAATAGTAGGTGCTTTTATATGCATACATGCACACATAGATACATATATATATATTTTTTTTGGAATATTTTTTGTGTGTGTGAGGAAGAGTGGCCCTGAGCTAACCTCTGTGCCAGTCTTCCTTTATTTTGTATGTGGGACACTGCCACAGCATGACTCGATGAGTGGTGTGCGGGTCCACACCCAGAATCCAAACCCGCAAACCCAAGCCACCAAAGGGGAGTTAGTGAACTCAACCACTTTAACACTGAGCCAGCCTTTGGAAGACTTTGACATTTTTTAAAGTCTTCCAAAATTTACAAATGTAGTGCCGAAAGCATATGTACCTCACTATATACTTAGCAAACATGATTTATTTTAATACAAGTCATAAGACTGCAGTTAATTAACCAGAATGCCATGATTGTTTTCTGCCTGCTAGAGTTCTATCTTAAATCTGAGTTTCTAGCAAAATCAGTAATTTAGAACTTATTTCACAAAATCAGCTCCAAGATTTGCTGGGCACTTTTCCATTATTCCACCACTTATAAACATAAGTAACAGTATATAGAGACTAGTGGCTCCTTGTATCAAAATTACCTGGAGAGCTCTTTAAAAATACAGATTCTTGGGCCCCACTTCTGAACTATTGAATAAGAATTTCCTGAGGTATCTATATTTTTAAAAGCTCTCTAGGTGATAACGATCTGCAGTTTGGTCTGAGAACCACTGACGTAGCTGACAAGACTGATCTTTAGGTACGTCAGAATGCTGGGGTACTGGTTTAACAAGTAGGTTCCCAAGCTTTACGCCCAGAGATCTGATTCAGTCACTTCGGGATGGAGCGCAGGAACAGGCCATCATTGCCGTTGACCCCTGTCTTTGTTTTCTGTGTTGTGTAACAAATTACCACAAGTTTAGCAGCTTAAACCAACACCTATTTATTGTCTCATAGTTTCTGCAGGTCAAGGGCCCAGGCAAGACTGGCTCAGTCTTCTGCTGGGATCTCACGGGGCTGTAGACCAAGTGTTAGCTGGGGCTGCAGTGCTATCAGAGACTCAACTGGGGAGGGATCTACTACCAAGCTCCCTCAGGTTGTTGTTTGTTGTCAAATTCATCTCCTTGGGTGTAGGGCTGAGGTCTGTTTTCTTGCTGGCTGTCAGCTGGAGACTGCTCTCAGCTTTCAGAGCTGCCTGCAGTTCCTGGACCCCTGGCCCTCTTGTGCCATGGCCAATTCTTCAGAGTCAGCAAGGGAGCCTCTCTCTAGTCTGCTAAGATGGACTTATAGACACACAGACAAGTGTGCACACACATACATATGCACACGATATTCATATATGCTCTATTTATATATACACGTCTTATAGTAAATATACCTAGTATATGTGTGATATATATACATACATATACACGCACACCATATATAGTAACCTAATCATGTGAGTGACATCCCATAACCTTTGCCACAGTCTGTTGGTTAGAAGTCATGAGTCCTGCCCACACTCACAGGTGTGAATGTGGGGGCCACCCTAGGGTCTCTCCACAGTACGCAAACCACTCTACTGTACTGTGCCTATCGAGCCATTAACAATTAAATTTGGCACTTTAAGTGACATTGTCATGCAAGTCCTAATGAATCCTGCCCTGACAAGTTTTCAGCAAGTGTTTGAGAAGAAAACTTAGCCTTTGAAACTGATGTTCTTAAAGTCAAAATCAAGTGAAGTGTAGATGATAATTTATTTGTCAAAGAAGTGAAAAACTCTTTCAAATAATTTAAACTTTTAAACAGACCAGTTCTTAGCACTCAAATGCTTTCTCCATTCATTGACCTGAGATACAATCAGAGAAAGTATATTAGTTTCCTATTGCTTCTGTAACAAATTACCACCAACCTAGTGGCTTAATACAACACATTTATTCTCTTACAGTTGTGGCTGTCAGAAGTCTAAAATGGACCAGCAGGGAGGAATCTACGTACTTGCCTTTTCTAGCTTCTAGAGGCACCTGCATTCCTTGCTGGTGGCCCCACATTACACCAATCTCTGCTTCTGTCGTCGGCATCTCCTTCTCTCACTCTGACCCTCCTGCCTTCCTCTTATAAGACCTGTGGGATTACATTTGGCCCACCTGGATAATCCAGGATAATCTTCCCATCTCAAGATCCTTAATCACATCTGCACAGTCGTTTTTGCCGTGTAAAGCAGCATATTCACTGGTTCTGAGGATTAGGATGTGGACATCTTTGGGGGACCATTATCCTCTCTACCACAGATAGTAATTCCAGCCTAACAGAAATGTAATATGCATTATATAAGATGCATGTTCTAATCATGTGCCTTTGTAGGCTTCAGTAGACTTTCTGTATAATAGATATTGGAGACCAGTTAGATAGTGGATAATATTAAATACACTTGGGATTTTATACAGTGAAACTTCATAATATTTCCCTCATAGAATAAGTTCCTACATATAATATTGGAAAAGGCTTCTAAAAAACATTAAAGGTCTCATGCTGCTGCTCTTTTTGAAGAAGCTCTTTACTAATTTTTTATCAAGTCTTTGTAATTAGCTACAAAGTAGGTATTTAGGTATATATCATTCCACTTTATGAATTTTTTAAAAGCGCAAGGAAAAGTGACCACATGTAAGACCACTCAGCAAATCAGAGGACAGACAGAGCCGGTGATTAGAGCTTCCAGGTGGGCATTTGGGTTCATGATCTTCGTATCTGCTTGACAACTCTGTCTCCTGTATCTCCATATAGGACTATTACTAAGCCTCGTAGAGATTAAAGTGTATTTGAGTGTGACAGCTGCACAAGAAGTGAAAAGTAATAAGGAAGGTGCAGGGACTCCAGGAAGTAGACCCTGCATACGGTTAATGAAACTTATCTGCCATCTTGCCCAATTATCCTATGTCAAAGATGCTCTTATTTTCTGTGTTTAAACGTTTCCATAACGTTGGTCACAAGGGGTTATATCAACCCACTTCCAGTGCCATATGCTGTTGGGCAACTGGATTTCTTTTTAACCAAGCAATGGAAAAAGGCAATGGCCAAAAATTGTCCTGTATTACAAAAAGGGCAAGTCATTTCATAAAAGGAGCAACTGAAACTTTTAAATCTATATCTGTTAAGTGGATTAAAGTATTATGTTAATTTTTAACTTTTAGGCTATCATTAAAAATATCAAATGATTCTCCAGTTTCTAAGTGTATCAAGACCAAATAATGAATTTTAAAATTGAAAAAATATTTAATCTAGAAAGCAAGTGGCATTATGTCTACTACTGGGGGAAAAGGACATCTTGAATGGTTGAAATGAAGATATCGAGAGACAGTGACTCCTGACCCGGAAAAGGATTTTGAAACCTAACAGCGGTTAATCAGGCACTGCCTTAACCTCAGCCCACCACTCAGGCTGTCTGAAATCTGAAGAATATTAGGTAGGAAAAGAAACTCATATCCATGCTAACATTTACCTTTGCGTGTCCTCTTGGCTGGCTTTGCAGCTGACTGCTTTTTTCTTTCAAACACCTCTCTGGTTCCTGAGCCCGCTCCAGCTCTCCTTTCTGCCCGCCTTGCCGCTGCCGTTTAAGTTCTCCTTTTTTTTTTTTACTTTTTGAACTTTGGTCTATTTTCATGAATCATCAGTGTCTCTTATGTTCATCAGCTTGGCATAAGAGTACTAAAAATTTAGCAGTGAATGAAACATTATTGTCCCGCGTTGAATGACATCCTATAAATTTTGAAACCCCTTATTTCAGTGTGTCTGACAACCCAAGTTGTTTCCATGTGAGTTTCCAGGGTTTTGTTCTGACCTCTGCAGATCCGGAAGAGTGAAAAGCAGTCCTCTGCCAGTTCCTCCACAGCGCTCGAGCCAAGTTCCCCACCAGCCCTGCATCTGCAGGAGTGTCACTAGATCACTGCAGCTCCAACTTGGATCAGGGCGGGCTCAGCTCCACATAGCGTCCTTCCAGAAACCTGGGCTGAGAGAGCCTCCACCCTCAGGGACACCCCAGTCATCGTGGTGGAAAGAGAGCATGGCAAGTTGCCCATCTAAGGTATTTCTTGGTCCTTTGCATTTCCATGTAAATTTAGAAGCAGTTTGACAATCCCTTAACCCCCCAAAACAAAACCCTTCTGGAATTTGGGATAGCACCGATCTAAAGATTAGTTTAGGGAAAATTGATTATAATACTTAGTCTTCTAAACCATATCCCTCCAATATCTAGGTTATTTTAAATATATATAACCCACACTATTTTCTGAGCATTATATACCATGCACCACTAGCACTTTACATAAATTATCTCATGTAATCTTCACAATAATGCTGAGAAGCAGGTTCTAGTGTTATTTCCATTTCACAAATAGAGATCTTAAAGCTTAGGGAGATTAAGTAGCTTGCCTAAGGCCACAGTTAATAAAAGGAGAAAATCCAGGCACTCTGCCTGCAGTCTGCGGTCTTCACCACTGTGTGCCACTACCTCCCTGAGCTGACGGCCAAGGAGGGAGGGAGGGAAGGATGGATGAGGGATGGATGGATGGGTGGGTGGATGGATGGATGGATGGATGATTATTCAGGGGAAGGCAGACTTAGCAGAAAAGTCTCCCATGGTTTCTTGTGTGTGTTCTCTCTCCTGCTCAGCAGTTGTCTACTAGGATACATAATTATTTGCCCAAACAGTAACTGTCCTTTTCTTCCCATTTCAGCATTTATACAGGGAGTCTCTATAAAGAGCTGCCTGCCAGCTGCCCTTCCCCAGATCCTGAATGCACTCCTGGCCAGGTGGAGCAGAGAACAGTCACTCTACTGGTCATGCTGAGCTCATACTCTGTAACTCTGACCACTCTACACAGATCTGGGTTTATCTAGAAACCAGCTCCAATCACAGTAGTGTCTGTGGGACCCGTTTAGAGACTGAGCCTCTTCAGGTATTAGGAGAGAAAGAACATCCAGAGCCCACCCACTGGGGCTGAGAGTAAGGTAAGTACAGCTTTTGTGATCCTTTCTCTGTCTGTTATAGGATGGCTGTTCCATGAGGTCAAGGCTGGGTCCCTTCCCTTCTCCTGCTTTACCAATGCCTGGTCTCATGGGGTTAGTTTTGAGCCCAACACCATGGCATCGTCATCCTCCTTCCCAGCTCCTCGATCCCGGTCCAGGAAGCCTCTGGGCAAGATGGCTGGTGAGTGGGAGTCAGCTCCTAATTCCGCTCTTTTTTCTGTGAGTGTAGTCCTCAATCTTCCTCTGGGCACGGTGGGAGGCCTGTGTAGCCCAAACACAGGGGAGAGACGCAGGGAGGCTGAAGATGGGCTGGTGCTCCTGCCTTGACCTCAGTGTCCAGATGCTTTGCAGCGACTGAGGAGAGGAGGCATGCATCAGTGGAAACTTCAGTCCTTGTGGCTCACAGGTTTTCCACATGCTCACCTGATGTTCCTATCCTGGAAACCATTGTGCTGAGTGCTTCACTCTGCATTTCTTGTCATCTACATCTTCCAGAACCATTCAGAGGAAGGAGCCGAGCGGAGAGAAAATAAATCAGTCTCTAGAATACCAAGCTTTCTGTCCCCATCAAAAGCTGGGAAACTGAGTTGAAATCATTCTAGAGTACTTACAACATACCAGACACTGGATTATCTCAGTTAATCTTCAACAACAACTAATATGAACCCATTTTACAGATGAGGAAAGGCAGACGTAGACTGACTTGCTTAAGGCCATACGGAAGCAAGCAGCAGGTCCACAATCCCATCTGTGTGCCTGACTCCAGTGTAGGTTCTGAATCACTCACTCTGTGCTCCTGAAGAGCTCTGCACATTAGCCCTCTTCATTTTTACCCATTTGTTTTACTCCTTTAGCAACAATCTAGGATTTTTCAGGGCTAACCAAATGCCAATTCCTCCTCCTCTTTCTCTCCCAAAATGGGTAGCCCACCTTAATCTAAATCTACCTCCCCTCAGTGCTGAAAATGGGTCTGGGGACTGGTTGATCCTTACTCGGTTAATATAGCGCTACTTACAGACTCACAAATGGTTGACTGGTCAGCTCTAGGGGGAAGTTCTGGTTAGGGTAGGCTGGGGGTACTAGAAATCTAAGGGCCTAGAGCAGGGCAAAGCCGTCTTACCCAATCAGGCTGCTCAAACAGCCAGAGTTCTTATGTATTCCCCAAACCTTTAAAGATAGAGGGAATTTTTAGGCAAATCCTGCAGGATGTACAAAATAGCAGAGCATAGGTCTCTCAGAATAAAGTGGCCTTGTTTGCCAGTGCAGGGGAGATGGGCTGGAGTCTAGCCCCAGCCTGGGCCCCACCCTGCGGGGCCCTGAAGAGGCCACCTGCTGAGAAAACCAGGCCTGAGCAGTGTTTGTCCCCCCGCAGACTGGTTCAGACAGGCCCTGTCGAAGAAGCCCAAGGTACCTGTCTCTCCAGAAAGCACCCCTAGTGATGTGTCACAGCCGAGCTCACAGGACAGCAACCCACCTCAGTGCCTCAGCTCAGTCGTGTCTCCCACTCCACCACCAACAAACACGGGCACCAGCAGTAGCAGCAGCAGCAGCGGCCGCTGGAGCAAGGACTATGACGTCTGCGTGTGCCACAGTGAGCAGGACCTGGTGGCCGCCCAGGAGCTGGTCTCCTACCTGGAGGACAGCCCTGCCGGCCTGCGCTGCTTCCTGCAGCTTCGGGATGCAACCCCAGGCGGTGCCATTGTGTCTGAGCTGTGCCAGGCACTGAGCAATAGTCACTGCTGTGTGCTGCTTATCACCCCAGGCTTCCTCCAGGACCCGTGGTGCAAGTACCAGATGCTGCAGGCCCTGACCCAGTCCCCCGGGGCAGAGGGCTGCACCATCCCCCTGCTGTCAGGCCTCACCAGAGCCGCCTACCCCGCTGAGCTCCGATTCATGTACTTCGTGGACGGCCAGGGCCCTGACCACGGCTTTCGCCAAGTCAAGCAAGCTGTCATGCGTTGTAAGTTATGGGAGGAAGGGAAGGCGGTTTAGCCAGTGTCTGATCTACTTTGGCTTTTAGGAGTCAGCCACTGTAGCCTCATAGTTCAAAGTGCAGCCTCTGGAGGAGATTGTCTGTTACTGGGGCAAATTACTTAACCCCAGTGTCTGGGTTTCCTCATTGGTAAAATGAGAATGACACTATATGCCTCAATAAGTATAAACACTAAGTAAGAGTTCAGGACACAGCCTGGCACGTGTAAAGTACTCCTAACAGGCACGGCCCAGCACAGATCAAGTCCTCCATAAATATTAGCCATTATTATCATTGTTAGTATTAGGTTTCTTTCACTGAGGTCAGGTTCGAGATGTCCCCAAGAGCTGGGAAAATGCCAGGTGCAAAATAATAGGAAAGAATTGCCTACAATACGTGTATCCAGGGGAGGGCCATTATATTACAGTGGGTTTAGAAGTAAAGTAGATAAAAAGGTAGAAGAGGTGGGACCTGTTGGGGGACACAGAGATGCTGGGATTTGGGGAGGGTGACAAGCCCTGTGATTCTGTTTGGTCTCTTTCAGATCTGCAGACCCTCAGCTGACACTTGTTATATCACCAGGGGCCCCAGAAAGTTGGAGCAAAGTTGGAAATCAAGTTAGAAAGCCCAGGGCCCGGCAGGGCCTTGGGTTCCAGCAGATGTGATAAGGTGTAAGGAGCCAGTTAGCAGCACTTTGTATGTGATCCTGGGATCAGATTGTGCCTCAGGCTTGCATTACTGTGGGCTCCCCAGGAAGGCCACGGGGATGCTGGGGACTCCCCCAGGAAGGCCATGGGGATGCTGGGGACTCCCCCAAGAAAGCTGTGGGGAAGCTGGGGACTCCCCAGGAAGGCAGTAAGGAAGCTGGGGACTCCCCAGGAAGGTCATGGGGAAGCCAGAAATTGGAGGTGGGAGGAGGAGGAGGTGCTGATACCAAGATGATTACCAACGTTTTGCCTCCTGCCTAACTGGACATGAAGCCTGGCGTATACCTGTGTCTTCCTCCCCTGGAGTCGGGCGCTGGTGTAGAGAAGCATTTCTCCTCAAGAGGCGACTCACCTGATTAATGAGCTGGAAGCCTGGACTGTGTGCCTCAGCGTGTATGGTTTTCCCAGTCGAGCATCGAGTCCTTCACACTCACTTTACTGCCTTTCTCTTTCCCAGGGACATCATTCATTTCAGTAAGCTACATGAAGATGCATTCAGCACTGTACTCCATTTATTTTTATTGCATGGGTGTCATTGAAGACTCAAACCTAGAAACCGTTCTGAATAGAAGGAGAGGGCAGGGACCAGGTAGGGTGAAGAGGAGGAAAGCTCAGACCTTCACCTGGCATCAAAAGCCCACCCACTGATGCTTTGACTTAGGGGGGCCTCATCAGGGGTCTGGCTGGAGCTCACGCTTTTACCTCTGCACTGAGAGGGACTGGCGTTTTTCTTCTGGCAGCTGACTATGCACCTTGTAGGACAGGCAAGGTTTCATTCATCGGTTCTCAATAAAATTTTTCTTTGCCACAGCCACCTCCCCCTACTCAATAAAAATTTGTTGTTGAACCAAAATGAATTTTATTCCCCCAATGTGTACTTTTATGCCTCTTCTCTCACTTTCCCCACCATGTCCCCTCCTTTTACTGAAAAAATTTATATATATATTTTAAATTCAGATATAATTGACATATAACATATTAGTTTCAGGGGTACAACATCATTTGATATTTGTATATATTGTGAAAAAATTGATATCTTTAATTATGAATTATTTTATTACATGCAAAAGGACTAAGGAATAATGTAATGTACACTCATGTACCTACTACCCAGCTTAAGATGCAAAACCTTACAATCCCTATGGTGCTCCCTTTGTGCCCTTAATTACATTCTCCTCCCTTCTCCCACCAGAAGTAACCACTGTTCTGAATTGTGAACTTATCATTCTTAGCTTTTCTCCAGAGATTTATTATATGTGTGCATCCCTGACGACATATTTACTTTTACATGATTTTATACTTTACAGAAATGGTATTATGTTTGTATTCTACACATTCCTTTTTGTTGTTTACCACATTTGTAAGCTTTATCCGTGTTGATGCATGTAACTCTGTAAATTCATTTCCACTCCATTATGTAAATATACAACTATTCAGTCACACAGTCTTTTACAGATGGACATCTGGTTGTTTCTAGTCTTTTGCTATTAAAAACACTGAGCCTATGAACATATTTGTACATGTTTGCATGAGCAAAATTTTCTAGGATTTAGCCTAGATGAGGAACAGCTGGGTAGTAAAAATACACAGCTTTAGTTTTGGTAGAAGATACCAAATTTTCTTCCAAATTGGTTGTGCCAATTTATGTTCTTCCCATTTGTATGTAACATGTCTTTCATGTTCTTGCTAACACTTGGAATTGTCAGGTTTAAAAATTTTTGCTAATCTGGTAGGTGAAAACTGGTATCCTATTGTCATGATGTTCCTCCTTTCCTTTTTACCTTGTTTATGAAAAAACTATAGATCATATACTAAAAAAGAGAAGCGTGTGATGAATCCCCATACAGCCATCACCCAGCTTCAACAATTACCAACTTGTGCTGAGCTTGTTGCAATAACCCCACTTGCTCCCTCACCCCCAGATTCTTTTGGAGCAAATCCCAGGCATTGTTTATTTCTTCATCTTTAAGGCTGTATCTCTAAATTATTGGAAGTTTTAAAAACATTGTGTCTTTTAAAGAACAGAAGTGTTTTTTTTTTAAATTTTTTTTTAAGATTTTATTTTTCCTTTTCTCTCCCCAAAGGCCCCCGGGTACATAGTTGCGTATTTGTAGTTGTGGGTCCTTCTAGTTGTGGCATGTGGGATGCCTCCTCAGCGTGGCCTGATGAGTGGTGCCATGTCCACGCCCAGGATTCGAACTGGTGAAACCCTGGGCTACTGTAGCGGAGCAATGAACTTAACCACTTGGCCACGGGGCCGGCCCCTATTTTCTTTTTTTTCTTAGGAAGATTAGGCCTGAGCTAACTACTGCCAATCCTCCTCTTTCTTTTTGCTGAGGAAGACTGGCCCTGAGCTAACATCCATGCTCATCTTCCTCTACTTTATTATATGTGGGACGCCTGCCACAGCATGGCTTGCCAAGCTGTGCCATGTTTGCACTGGTGAACCCCAGGCTGCCGAAAAGTGGAATGTGCGAACTTAACCACTGTGCCACTGGGCCGGCCCATATTTTTTAATATTAAAAACTTTCACCTATTCCTTCGTAGTCTGTGTTCTTGTGTCTGATTTAGGAAATCCTTCCCCACTCCTGTATTTTCTTCTGGAAGTATTTCACATTTAGGTCTTTAAGCCACTTGGATGTTTTGTTTGGGTTTTTGTTGTTGTTCTTGCCTCCTAACTCAGAGATCCAACTTTGTTTTTCCATTTGTACAGCCATTATTTACCGACTAGTCCATCCTTGCTCCCACTGATTGTGATGTCACTGCTGTCATATACTGTCATATGCAGGGGTCTACTCCTGGGTTCTCCACCCTCCTCCATTTGTGTGTTTGTGTATCCCTGTATCAGTGGCACACTGGCTTACTTACTATGGTTTTTAATAAGCTCTGATAACTTGTAGATTGATTTTTCCCACACTCTTCCTATTCATCGAAATCACTTTGACTTTTCTTGTTCCTTTACTCTTTCATATAAATTGTTTATTCAGTTTGTCAGATTCCAGGAAAATGCCTGTTAGTATTTTTATTACATTACATTGAGTTGAGAGATTAATTTAAGAAGAATAGATGCTTTTATGATATAGAATCTTTCTCTCCATAAAAATGGTATGTCTTCATTTATTGATGTCTTCAAATGTATTTCAATAAAGCTTATAATCTTTTTCCATGTTGGTCAGTCACATCTTTTATTAGATTTATTCCTTGGTACTTCATATTTTCTGTAGCTGTTCTAAAAGTTTTTGTGAGTTTTTTTTTAATTAAGGTTATGAAAGTTAACATCCTTGTGAAATTACAGTGGTACATCATTATTAGTCATGTTGTAGGTACACCACTTCACCCCTAGTGCCCTCCCACCACCCCCCTTTCCCCTGGCAACCACCGATCAGTTCTCTTTGTCTATATGTTAACTACCACCTATGAGTGGAGTCATACAGAGTTCGTCTCTGTCTGGCTTATTTCACTCAACATAATACCCTCAAGGTCTATCCATGTTGTTGTGAATGGGACGACTTTGTCCTTTTTTATGGCTGAGTAGTATTCCATTGTATATATATACCACATCTTCTTTATCCAATCATCAGTTGCTGGGCACTTAGGTTGGTTCCATGACTTGGCTATTGTGAATAATGCTGTGATGAACATAGGGGTGCATGGAACTTTTGGAATTGCTGATTTCAGGTTCTTAGGATAGATACCCAGTAGTGGGATGGCTGGGTCATAAGGTATTTCTATTTTTAACTTTTTGAGGAATCTCCATACTGTTTTCCATAGTGGCTGCAGCAGTTTGCATTCCCACCAACAGTGTATGAGGGTTCCCTTTCCTCCACAGCCTCTCCAACATTTGTCACTCTTGGTTTTGGATATTTTTGCCATTCTAACAGGTGTAAGGCGATATCTTAGTGTAGTTTTGATTTGCATTTGCCTGATGATTAGTGATGACGAGCATCTTTTCATGTGTCTATTGGTCATCTGTATATCTTCTTTGGAGAAATGTCTGTTCATGTCCCCTGCCCATTTTGTAATTGAGTTGTTTGATTTTTTTATTGTTGAGTTGTGTGAGTTCTTTGTATGTTATGGAGATTACCCCTTTGTTGGATAAATAACTTGTGAATATTTTTTCCCAATTAGTGGGCTGTTTTTTTTTGTTTCAATCCTGTTTTCCCTTGCCTTGAAGAAGCTCTTTAGTCTGATGAAGTCCCATTTGTTTATTCTTTCTATTGTTTCCCTCATGTGAGGGGTTATGGTGTCCGAAAAGATTCTTTTGAAGCTGATGTCAAGAGTGTACTGCCGATATGCTCTTCTAGAAGACTTACTGTTTCAGGCCTAATCTTTAGGTCTTTGATCCATTTTGAGTTTATTTTAGTAAACGGTGTAAAAGAATGGTTGGGTTTTCATTCTTTTACATGTGGCTGTCCAGTTTCCCCAGCACCATTTGTTGAAGAGACTTTCTTTTCTCCATTGTAGGCCCTCAGCTCCTTTGTCAAAGATTAGCTGTCCATAGATGTGTGGTTTTATTTCTGGACTTTCAATTCTGTTCCATTGATCTGTGCACCTGTTTTTGTACCAGTACCATGCTGTTTTCATTACTGTAGCTTTGTAGTATGTTTTGAAGTCAGGGATTGTGATGCCTCCAGCTTTGTTCTTCTTCCTCAGGATTGCTTTAGCAATTCGGGGTCTTTTGTTGCCCCATATGAATTTTAGGATTCTTTGTTCAATTTCTGTAAAGAATGGCATTGGAATTCTGATTGGGATAGCGTTGAATCTGTAAATTGCTTTAGGCAGTAAGGACATTTTAACTATGTTTATTCTTCCAATCCATGTGCATGGAATGTCTTCCCATCTCTTTATGTCGTCGTCGATTTTTCAAGAAGGTCTTGTAGTTTTCATTGTATAGATCTTTCACTTCCTTGGTTAAATTTATCCCAAGGTATTTTATTCTTTTTGTTGCGATCGTGAATGGGATTGAGTTCTTGAGATCTTTTTCTGTTAGTTCATTGTTAGCATATAGAAATGCTACTGATTTATGTATGTTGATTTTATATCCTGCAACTTTGCTGTAGTTGTTGATTGTTTCTAATAGTTTTTCTATGGATTCTTTGGGGTTTTCTATATATAAGATCATGTCGTCTGCAAACAGCCAGAGTTTTACTTCTTTGTTGCCTATTTGTATTCCTTTTCTTTCTTTTTCCTGCCGAAAAATATGGAACGCTTCCCGAATTTGCATGTCATCCTTGTGCAGGGGCCATGCTAATCTCTGTATCATTCCAATTTTAGTATATGTGTTGCCGAAGTGAGCACTCTAAAAGCTATTTTTAAATTACATTTCTTATCTATCACTGGTAGAAAAGATGGCAATTTATTTTGCATAGTGATCTAATATTAAGCAACCTGCTGAATTATTTATTCTTTAAGACATAGAGGGGCTAGCCCCGTGGCCGAGTGGTTAAGTTCGCATGCTACACTGTGGCAGCCCAGGGTTTCGCCAGTTCGGATCCTGGGATCCTGACCACTCATCAGGCCATGCTGAGGTGGCATCCCACGTGCCACAACTAGAAGGACCCACAACGAAAATATACAACTATGTACTGGGGGGATTTTGCAAGAAAAAAGCAGAAAAAAATAAATTAAAAAAAAAGACTGGCAACAGTTTAAGTTCAGGTGCCAATCTTTAAAAACAAAAAAAGACCATAGATTTTGTTGGGTTTCCATTAACCCAATCATATAATTTGCAAAACAAAACAAAAACTTGAGTTCCTTGTCTTTCTGTGCTGCCTGGGACTGCCGGTAAAATGTTGAAAGTGAGAATAGCCACCGCCTGTGTCTCATTTATGATTTTAAAGGGAATGCTTCAAATATTTCACTATTAAATGTGATATTTGTTGTAGGTTTTTGGTTTGGTGTGTTTTTTTAAACAAATTGTAAGTTTCCTGCTGTTTTCAGTTAAGAGTTTTACTTATCTTGAGAAGGTTTTAAATTTAATCTAAAATTTTCACATCTACTGAGATGATATGTTTTTTTCCTTTTGCTCAGTTAATGCAGCGAGTAACATTAGATTTTCTAATGGGAAGCCAGCCTTGCATTCCTGGGGTAAACTCAATTTGACCACGATGTATTGCCTCTGTTATAAATCACAGGATTCAGATTGCTAACACTTTCTGTAGGATTTTACATCTCTGCTCATACGTAGGAATGGCCGATTGTTCTGTCTTGTATTACCCCTGTCCGGTTGTGTTACCAGGGTTATACCAGCTTTATAAACTAGTTGTGGAGTGGTCCCTTTTTTCTATTCATTGAAGAGTTTAAGCTCGGAATTAATTGTTTCTTGCATGTTTGGGAGACTTATCTGTAAATCCATCTGGACCTAGCACTTTCCTTACGGGAAGATTTAAAACTGCAATTTCAATGTCTTAAAGAGTTAAAGATCTATTTAGATTTTCCATTTCTTCTGGAGTCAATCTGGCATAGAGTAAGCAGTCAATAAAGAATACAAGACCAGCTTAAATAGCTTCTTCAGTTTGAATTTCCTGCATCATACAGGCAGTATAAATCCAAACTCTAAACCTGCATGAAGATTGGCCTGTGGTTATGAATTTTCAGGGGATTTTTTTTTTCTTCCCTCCAGAGCCAGATGTTGAGGCAGATAAGTTTCCCAAATATCTTGTCTCCTTTAGGGGGCAGCTTTTGTTTTACTTATTTATTTTTTAATAGTTGGCCCTTTCACTGAGGTGGTGAACCTTCAGATATCTTGCCTTTATGGGAAGTTCTCTCTTCTGATTCCTCACCTCGCACAAGCCCAGGTCTTGTCTCCTGTGCCTTAAACATCACATTTAAAGCCCAAGACTCTAGATTTCTAGAAACCAGCAATCTCTCTTAGAACTTCTGCTTCAACATCCACTTATCATTCTCTAAATTTGTGCTCCTACATTTTTCAGTTCTGAAAACCTTATTTTCTTGAGAGAACAGCAATGCAGCCAAAAAGATGTTTTTAATTTTGCATCCAGAATGTTGAGGTGTTTTTAGGAAATCTAGTCTGTTATAATACCTGAAATGGAAGTGTCTAGTCCTTCCTTAAACTAAAAAAAAGATTTGGGAGAAGTTTTGAGATTCTTCAAGAAGAGTGAAAGATAGATACTTATAGACAGACGACAGATCTCCAGTAGTAACCTTCTAATACAGGACTGTCCACTTCAACTTTCTGTAATCATGGAAATGGTCCACATCTGTGCTGTCCAATATGGTAGCCAGTAGCCTTATGTGGCTATCAGGTATTTGAAATGTGGCTGTATGACTGAGGAACTGAATTTTCAATTTTATCTAATTGTAATTAATTCAAATGTAAACAGCTACATGTGGCTAGTGGCTAGCGGCTGTTGGATGGGACGGTGCAGAGCCTTCTAATGTTTCCAAGGAAGGTGAACTAAAAAATTCATCAACAGAGGCTGGCCCTGTGGTGCAGCAGCTAAGTTTGCACATTCCGCTTTGGCAGCCCAGGGTTCGCTGGTTCAGATCCCGGGTGCGGACATGGCACCGCTTGGCAAGCCATGCTGCAGTAGGCGTCCCACATATAAAGTAGAGGAAGATGGGTATGGATGTTAGCTCAGGGCCAGTCTTCCTCAGCAAAAAGAGAAGGATTGGCAGCAGATGTTAGCTCAGGGCTAATCTTCCTCAAAAAAAAAAGAATCGTCAACAGACAAAAACCTCCAAAGCTAAGCGAAGCTCCTTAGTGTCTGCCATAAAGTTCCCTTGCACTCTGCTGTCTTGTATTCTAATAGGTCCTCTATTGCTGAGGCTCCCTGTGAGCTCATCCTCTCCTTGAGCCAGGCCCTCTTAGGAGAATTCTGACCTTATGGAAATTTTAATCAGACTTATATCTGCATTGATGAATTTGCCATTAATGAATAAATTTGTCTACAATTTCATTTTATATCTCTCCTTTGCACACTACATTCTACCCTAAGGGCCATTCCGTTTCTGAAAATGTCAAGCTCATTGCTGCTTTAGGGTCCTTAGCATCTGATATCTACTCTGCCTGAAATACACCTTCCTGGTCTCCACATGGCTGGTTCCTTCTCATCATTCAAGTCTCAGCTCAATGTCACCTCCTGAGAGGGCACATGATCACCTTATCTAAAGTCCTCTCTATCCCCAGGCTCTATCACATTGTCTTGTTTTAGTCTATAAATAATCATTATCTGAAATTACCATTATCTTAATCATTATCAAAAATGATCACATTTGTTTACCTCATCTCCATTTGAATATGAATTCTATGAAAGTAGAGGTCTCCTCCAACTTGTTCAGGACTGACAGTCTGGCACACAGAAAATGGAGGCCTAGAGAGGGTAAGTGACTTCCCCAAAGTTGCAAAGCCAGTCAGTGCTGGGGCCAGACTTCATGGCTCCCAATTCAGGGCTCTTTTTGTTAAAACATAGCTACCCTGCTCAAATTCTCTTCCCAGTAGCAGTTAAGGAAGCAAGCAAGCAGGAGGGAGGGAGAGAGGCAGACAGAAAGAGAAAGAGAGGAAGAGAAGGAGAAAAAGGAAGGAAGAAAAAAAAGAGAAGGCACACCTAGAAATTCTCTTAAGATCAGGACCTCGGGGTTTTGAACAGGTTTTGCTATTGCCATTGACCCCCAAGGACATTTTGTTGTAGTCTTGCATACAGTTTATAACCTCTTACTGTATATCCCCAGAGGGTGAGGGATGCATCCAGAAAATGCGTAGACAGGCAGTAAATGTTTTTGGTTGAAGATAATTATCTCAGATCCTAAGTCTCCCCTATTAATGCGTTCTGCTTCACAAAACAATTAGCCTTTATCCAGCTCATAATATATATTTCTGGTAGAAATAATCAAGCCAAATGCAACTGTCATTGAGATAGATTGAGACCTTACTGACTGACTGAAAGTTGAAAAAACTGCACCTCCATTAGATTTGTCTGAAAAAAAGAAACTCAAAACTGACACTGGTGAAAATGATAAAATTTTTTACTAAACCTTGATGTATCAAGTCTTGACAAAATTTAGATCTGTCAAATAACAAACCACGGAAAAATGGACTCGCCAGAAATAATTGACACAAAGGAAACTTACAAAGGCAGAAATTATAAGCAAAACGTTTATATGACCAAAAAAGAAAGAAAAGGAGAGAAACTCTGATAGGTGAATCATATTCACGCCGCAAGTCCATCCCGAGAGCATAGCAAACGTGTGGGCGACGAAGATAGAGAGAGAGGCTGCCAGCAGGAAGAAAAGAAGCAGGTGACAAAATGGATTTCTGCTGCTGTTCACTTACCTTTCTTTTCCGCAAGAAGTACTGAATCTATAAAGAAAAGAGCTGCACGCGATGAAGATTTCTGTAAAATGAAAATGGGTGAAAAATGGAAATGGTTTAAGTGCTCTCTATAAAAAACCCAAGAAATATCATTTGGCTCAAACAGATTTGTTTCAGAAACATTCCTTCCGCGCTAACGCATCAATGTTGGCACACTTCTTACTAAAATGTCAATATTCAAAGAAGCTGTCGAGGCATTCAGGGTCCAAAGGGTGTCCTCCAGCTCTGGCCCCCAGGGCGGCTGGGGGAGCCCTCTCCACTGCAGCACCACTAGCCTGCCTATTTGGGGACTCACTGCCGTCTTTTTTTTTTTTCCCTCAGCACCGGCCTCAACTCGGGGCCAGCCAGCGCGAGGGGACCAAGGACAGTATCTCGAATTAAAACCGCTCATTCCGGACAGGTCACAAGGACAGGCGCTCCAAGGCTCCGTAGAGTCGGAAGAACGCCGGTCTCGGCGCGGAGCACATCGGGAGTTGTAGTCCAGCCCCGTCGTCACGGAGGCGGGAGGCGGTGGCCCGCGAGCAGCAGGAAGGGGCGGGGCCACGGCTGGGGGTTGCGCAGGCGCACACTTTCTGCCGGGCAGCATGGCGGACGCAGCCCCTCAAGGCAGTAAGAGAAAACGCGATCTGGACGCCGAGGAGGCGGAAGCCCCCAGCACAAAAGAAAAGGAAGCAGGCTTTGGGAATGGTACCGCTGCCCCTGTCCGCCTACCTTTCTCCAGCTTTAGAGTGAAAAAAGTGCTGAGGGAGTCCGCGCGGGACAAAATCATCTTCCTACACGGGAAGGTACCATTTGACAGCCCGGGATGGTGGATGCGGGTAGGAGTGAACCAGTCATAGCCTGGGAGGCGGATCTTTTTCAGAATTCTGCCGGAAAGTACCAGTCGCGTTACTTGCGGGGGAGGAAGAGTGCACCACTACCATGCATGGGGGAGGAGGGCGTGGAAGAGACAAGATCCCCCGTGGAATTAAGGAAATTAACACACATAGGGCTGATTTTCCTAGTTTCTCCTTTACTGTGAATAATTGACCCTTGTACAGTGTATTACAGACTAAAAAATCACGTGTTAAATTCTCCAACCCATTCATTTATTCATTCAACCTATAAAGGTGCTAGGAACCCACTCAATGTTGCTGGACCGTCTTGTTCATCCATGCCTCTGGGAACGACAAAGAGACTGTAGGAGATATGATCCCTGCTGTACAGGACTTCAGCCCTAACAGAGGAGACAGTTTATTACATTGGTAATTCAATTCCACGGATCATGCACTGACAGCCCAGAACTGAGCGAGGTTCTGGGGATGTAGAGATGAAAGTTACCATCCCTGATGTTCAGGAGTGCAGAGTATCTTGGGGTATACAGATACGCACAGCTGGCTCTGATACTATGTGCTCAGCTCTCTAGCAGGGACTGAGGAGACACTGGAGGCCATCCAGAAGCTAGTGAGGAGGCCAGGCCAAGCCAAGGTATTAGGGTTCCCCAGAACTCCTAGCAGGAGCTTTCATTGTGGGGGGATCAGGGGGACCTGGGCCTAGGCTTCTGTGCCTCTCTCTGTGTCTTTTGTTTTTTACAAGGTTCTGTCTGGTTCTCTCAGCCTCACCTGTCTTCAGTCTGCGTCACCCACTAAAGTTTTAACCATGAGAACCTTTGAGCTAAGAGTGAGTTAGGATACTCAAATACTAGTTTCTATGTCAACATCGACTGTTCATGTGACCTTGGGCAAGTCACATAATCCCTCTAGACCTCAGTTTCTTCATCTGTAAAATGGAAGAATTTGACACAGGTCTTGTGAGCCTAAAATAGACGACGGCTGAGAAGCTTTGCATCTTTGAGAAGAAAGATGTGAGCACTGCCACAAAGATTTGGGTTAATGAGGTGCCATCTCTGGGAGAAGAAACATGAGTACCACTGGGTAGACTTGCCCAGAGGGAAGGCTACAGGGAAGGAAATCCCAAGTGTGGGAGTTTCTGGGGCCCCAAGAACTTCAGCCTCTGCTCTCCAGGCCTCACCTGTGGCTCTGCTCCTGAGCCCACTGATGGTGTCTCTGCCCACAGGTGAATGAGGCCGATGGGGATGGGGATGGAGAGGATGCCGTTGTGATCCTGGAGAAGACACCATTTCAGGTGGAACAGGTGGCCCAGCTCCTGAACGGCAGCCCTGAGCTCCAGTTACAGTTCTCCAATGATATCTACAGCACCTATCACCTGTTCCCTCCAAGGCAACTGAGTGGTGAGCTAATCAGGGCTGAGGTGGCTACATGTGGGGAGAGTGGGCTGGTGGGAAATTAGGGGGTGTGGTGGCTGCCCCTGATAACTGATTTGCATATTCTAGTGCAGTAGTTCTTAATGGAAGGAGGAGGGAATTTCGCCACACAGGAGACATTTGGCAATCTCTGAAGACGTTTTTGCTTGTCAGATCTGGGGAGGACGGAGTGCTGCTGGTACCTAGAGAGTAGAGCCCAGGGATGCTGCTAAATGTTCTATAAAACATAGGATGGGCCCCACAACAGAGAAATGCCAACAGTGCTGAGGGGGAGAAACGCTGCTCTGGTGTGGTGTGTTTTGGGGAGGGGGTGTGATTCATGGGCTAGGACAGGTTCCTCTCTTGACTGAGTAGTAATGATTGTCAGCACTTGCTAACCCTTATGTTGTGCAGACCACCATTCTAAGTAGTCTACGTGTATGATCATATTTAATCCACAGAATAGCCTGTCGTGATAGGGTTTTACAAGGGAGGGAACTGAGGTTTTGAAAGGTTAAGTACCTTGTCCAAGATCACACAGCCAGTAGGTGGCAGAGAAACTAAGATTGTGGACTTGCTCAGCACACTGCTGTGGAGTGACCAGTGTGCTGGGTGCTGCAAAGACCAGTTACTTCCCTGAAGGAACTCGGTTCCTAGTCAGGGAGACACTGGATGTGATCGAGGGGTATGTACTTGAGAAGGGCAGGAATTCATGAGTTAAAGGGCAGAGATTTGTTTTTGATTGCAAGTATTTTTTAATATATTAAGAAGAAGACTAGCCCATGCCCAGAGCTGGGCGTGCCGCCAGCGTTCTCCTATCGCTGCTTGGATTGAGTAGGCAGGCTTGTGGGAAGCGTGAGGGAGGCTGCCTGACTGTGGAGGTTCCTTCCCACCAGGAAATTCTGGGATCTGCTTCGCAGCACACGGCAGTTTTGTAAAATCCTTCTGTCTTTTTATTTGTCCTCCAGCATTTAAGAACAGTTTGGCTTTCCAGATATCCTGCCACAGCCTTTTCGATAGATTTAGTGTCTTCTGCACCCCTAAGAAAGGGTGCTGTTGTTGTCCTTGGAAATGTATGTGAACGCTTGAGGTGAGACAAGCAAACCTTTCAGAACTGAAAGCAGAACAGCCTGGCCCTCCATTGAAAGAGAGCCCGACTGATTGGTTCAAGTTGATGGAAGTGGACAGCTGTGTTTCTTTCTCGGGTGTTGACATTTAAGGAAATGTATTCCTCCACACGGGGTGGCAGAGCACAACAGAAGGCCCTGTAGCCCAACACCTCTCAGGGCAGCCCTGAAACCACGGGCTCTGGGGCCACCATTCTGCTGCCGCCTCCTTCCCTTGCCTTCTGCCAGCCCTTTATCCACCTTCCTCACCCCCAGCCAAAATCCAGAAGGTTCTGCTCCACAGAGCAACCCTGTAGAATTCACAGCCTTTCCTTTTTTCCTTCTTTTTTCAGTACTTCTGTGGTACTGCTCGCAGGTGGTGTGACCGCTGCCCTGCCTTTCTCTTTTTGTCGTCTTTCTAAGCTAAGCGCTGAAAGAAGCTGGGGCTGTCGGCTCACCACGGCTCCCCTTCCCTTCCGCATTCAGAACCCCAGGTGTCCCTCTGCCTTTCCCAGCACTGCCTCGCGCGCACTCAGCTCGTCCTTCCAGGGCTCGCCGTCTTCCTGGCATCAGCGTTAGCATACATGCAGAGCATTAGGCTTTTATTGTCCCTGCCCAAACTTGTCCTGTGATTTGGAAGTCATGACGGTTTGCCTCATCTCTCTCTAGTTTGGCTGTTCACCCTGTCCCTGATGATACTCCAGATCAGGGGTTGACAAACTTTTGCTGAAAAGGACCAGAGAGTAAATATTTTAAGCTTTATGAGCCGCAAATGGTCCCTGTTGCATATTCTTTCTTTTCTTTTTTTTAATAACCCCTTTAAAAATGAGAATACCACTCTTAGCTTGCTTGATGTACAACAGGCCATGGGCCAGATTTGACCTTCTGACTAGTTTGTCAACCCCTGTTCCAGATTTTTCCCTTCAAAGTGTGGTCTGTGGACCAGTAGTATTTGTATCACCTGGGAGCTTGTTAGAAAGGCAGGCTCTCAGGCCCCACTCCAGACCTCAGACTCAGAATCTGCATTTTAGCAAACCCCCCAGGTGGGTCCTGTATGTTAAAATTTGAGAGGCAGTGGTCTTTAAACACCACCTGTGTGCAGGTAAAGTCCACATTTATTTCTCCATCCCTGAGCTCTCTGAGAACTGCAGGCTCATGTTGAAATAAACATCTTCTGGACTTCTCCATTTGGAAGTCTCATAGGTACTTCATGGATGAAATGTGAGAATCAGTTGCGCTAATGATTTAAAAGTACTTAGCACATGTTAAATGTGCTGCCATTCTTATTGTGGTGTGCGGGACCCTGTGCTGGATACTGGAACTTCAGAGATGAATAAGACACCATCTCTGCCCTCGCAGTCTTGTTTGGGGAGGGGTATCCCCCAAGTTATTATGAAAAGAGGGAAGTAAACTCAACAGGGTTTGGTCACTGTCTGGATGTAGGGAACAGAGATCCTTGAAAGTTGAAGCCAGGTCTGACCCATTTTCAGTCCTCAGCAGCCGGGCCCCATGTTAGGTGCTCAATAAATGGCCACTGCAGAATGAACCTACAGACTGACCCGTCTGTTTTGTCCTGTGGGCCAAGCATTCCACAGCCACGAGGTGGCAGCATTGCCAAAGTATTACTGTTGCCGGCTCCTTAGGCCTCCGTGCCAGAGCCTTCTCAGCCCTGCTCCTCCAGTCTCAGTCTCCCATCACCAACTCTTAACGCTGCCTGGAGGGGCCTTAAAGCATGGTTCCCGCAGCCTAGGCCCTCTGAGCCACCTTTACAGTTGCCCCTTTGAGTTCTACTGTCTCTGGCTGTTTCTCCAGACCCCCTTCCCAGAATACTTGCCTAGGGGAGCTGCTCCGCCCCACCCCCCCCCAATTCTAAGCTGATTTCTTCTGGTATTTCTCTGGTCATTGGCAAATTTCTTTTCTGGCCTGAAGATTTTGCAGTTTTCTCATTTACCCTTCCAGATCCTCAACTGACCATAAGAGGCTGCTCCTGTGAGCCACTCATGGACCCCACCCCATTGGCGTAACAGAGAGCATGGGCATCGGAGTTAGACATGCATGGGTCCTGTCCCAGAGCTAACACTTGCTGGTGGTGTGGCCTGAGGCAGCACAGTGCTGTTTCTGAGCTTTCGTGCATTGCGGGGGTTAAGAGCAAGCCCCAGGTCAGACATCCCCGGGCTGGAATCCTGGCTTTGCCGTTTACTGAGAGGACTTGGGAAGTTTCTGTGTTCATTTAACAAAGTCGAAGCGCCTGCTGTGTACCAGGTGCTGGGCTAGGAACGTACTGGTGAGTGCCTCCAGTATTACCTCTGTCTTTGGAGTCGTCGTGGGAAGGCAGACAGCAAACAAGGGAACAGATATCTAAGTGGCCGTGAACAGGAGAGGGGCTGCTCGGGCTGGGGGTCCAGGGGGGCTCTCTGTGGAGATGACACCCAAGCTGACACCTGAAGGTTGGAAAGGAACCAGCTGTGCAGAAAGCAGGTCAGGAGGGTGGGGAAGATGTTCTGGACTGAGGGAACAGCATCTATTCTGGGGGAAGAAAGAGGAACAGAAAGGATGCTGTTGTGTCAGGAGCTGAGGCGGGGGGGTTGGTGGCTGTGGTGTGGTACAGATGAAGTTGGGGAAGTCACTTCAGCTGTTTTCTTATTAAATTGTTAGTAACTGAACATAACCTCAGGACTGTTGTGAAATAGACGAGAGGAGAAAGATACACTTTTTAGCCTCTACCCACAGTGAGAGATGCATTTTACATTATGACCCAGTACAGGTGAATAAATATACATGGAGATAAGGGGAACAAAGGATTCACAAAGCAATACTTACCCTTACTTTATGGGACACTTGCTAGTGTCCTCAACTTATTCCAATCTTGTCTGTTTCCTTTCCTTAAATGCTGGTCTTAGCCTCCTAAGTTAATTTCATCACTACTGTCATGGGTTGTGACCCATTGAGATAAAGCATATAACACCTGTAGCACAGCAGCTGGCATGTGGGGTATATTCCATGTGTTAGTCATTTTCTGTTACTGTTTTCTCGCCTTTAAAATTATATGAGCCTTAAATGGAACAATATATGTAACATATGGAAAAATGCCTGCCCCTGATCGTGGGCAGGTTTCCTGTCTTCCCCTGTGGCCATGTGGCAAATGTGAGGGCTGAGGGGGCCAGATGGCCGGCATCCTAGTGCTGCTCTGGCTGTCCAGGCAGGGCAGAGCCTGGATCCTCTCCTGCACTTCAGCCGTCATGCTCTCACGCCTGGGTTATCAATGGGGCCCTTTGATCGGGATGTCTGTTTGCCTCTTACCTGGGGAAGAAGTGGGGAGATAGTAGGGAGAGGGGTGTGACTCAGAAATCCAGACTGCCTCTAAAAAGGCCAATTGTTTTCCCTCATGTGAAGCAGGGGTGTGGAGTCTCCAGTTCTGAAGAGGAGAAGGCGTCTGAGTGGGGCCAGGGCAGGGTGCAGAGGCATCCTGGGCAGCACATCTTCTTTCAGTTGCAGAGAACTCCCAGCACTCGAGCTGCAGGCCGGGTTTTCCTCCCAGTGCCCTTGGCAGCGGCAAAATGTGGGCCTCTGGAGTCCCGAGTGAGGACATGTTTTGGAGGAGCATTTTAGAAACTGGCCATTCCCTTAAGAGTTTCCCTGTAACATTGTTCATGACAGTAAAAACAGATATCAGATAACAATGGAATAGATAAATAAATCAAGGTGTTTTCCTACATTGGGCTACTTCTCTACGGCAGTGAAAATGAATGAACTCTGGCCACGCATGTCAAGAATCTCACCAGGTAGAGCAAGAAAAGCAAGATAGAAAGTACACACAGTGTGAGTCCAACTAGATGAAGTTGAAAAACAAGCAGAACTGCACAATATCCTGCTAAGGGTTGCATACAACATAGCAAAACGAGGAAGACAAAAAGAGAATGATTAACACCTAATTCAGCAAGGTGATTATCCCCAGTGGGGGTGGGACAGTGAGGACGACAAAAGTTCTGTTCTTAGACTGTGTGCTTCATGCATGGGGATCCCTTTAAGTCTTTAAACGGTACATATTTTATACTTATGTATGTGTGCATATAGTCTATGTATGATGTATATGTATATACATACATGTGTACGTAAAAATATGTTTATATGTATGTGTGTATGTATATGTAAATATGTATATGTACATATATACACGCCTTGTTTTATATGTACAATATATTTCTCAATTAAAGTTAAGAAAAACTGGCAGGTCCTTAGAAGAACTAAGAATATTCCGCCACTAAATTGTAGGCCTCTGCCTTCATTCTCAAGTTTGGTTTCTAGTCACTGTTGCTGAAAAGTGTTTAATTAGGGCCTCCTTCCTCTTGGTTTTGGGCATTGTTGGACTTCCATTTCTTTTTTTTTTTTAGGTAATTTTTTTTCTTCCTTGTGTTTGGAATCTTTTTTTCCTTTTTTTTTTTTGGTGAGGAAGATTGGCCCTGAGCGAATATCTGTTGCCAATCTTCCTCTTTTTTTTTTTTCCCTCCCCAAAGCCCCAGTACATAGTTGAATGTCCTAGTTGTAAGTGCTTTTAGTTCTTCTATGTGGGATGCTGCCACAGCATGGCTTGATGAGTGGTGTGTAGGTCTGCGCCCAGAATCCACACTGGGGAACCTTGGGAGTTCCAAGGTTCCAGAGTTAAGGGGAGCTTGCGACCTTAACTGCTACACCACAGGGTGGGCCCCAGACTTATGTTTCTGCATACTGCCTCTTCTCTGGGGTGGAGGAGTGGTGGGGTCTGGCCCTTTCCTCTCCAGTGGACACGGGAGCCTGTGCTGTGCTAGAGCACACTCCTGGATGGTGCCAGCCCTGGCAGAATAGGGCACTGTGGGGAGATCCCCCAGCACCTGGAGGAGAAGGCCCAGTACCAGTCTCTGGGCTCTGCTCCAGCACAGACTGGCATGGGTCTCTCAACCTCTCCCTGTGGTTGTCCTTGGCAGCCCTCCCGTGGCAGCTGAGCTGAAGGACAAGAGTTCTCTGAACAGTGACCAACAGAGAAAGCCTTGCCAGACAGGTCCTTACCGGAGCAGGGTGTTGAAGAGCCCCATCATCATCTAACAGGGGAATCACCCCAGGCGTGGGGCCACTGGGTGACACCAGGGCAAGTCGTGGAATTGCTCTGAGACTCAGTGTCTCTGAATGAAAAATGAGGAATCCACTAGCTGGCTAGCCCACCTCAGTGGGCTTCTGTGTCATAGGAGATCAGAGAATGATAGTATCTCAGGTTTGAATGGAGCTCCAGTGTTTATTTAGTAATGTGGTTTTTAACTAGAACTATTCATCAGAATTATCTAAGGAGCTCTGTCGAATACAGAATCTGGACCTACTGAATAAGAGTCTCTGGGGTAGGGCTAGGGCATTTATCAAAGTCACACAGTCATGTGGTCAAATAATCAGATAGCATCGAGGCGCTAGATGGACAGGAACAGCCTCTTGTGCCACTCTGCCTACCCTGGTCCTGTTTTCCAGAAGCAACTACTAATTAAGATTTCTAGGGTTAGTGCTCTGGTGGTTTCCTCCAGACACTTAACTGAATAGTATGCTTATGCAACTCTTTGTTGATTTGTCAAATTTTGACATCACTTCCCCACAGTGAAAGTTGAAAGGTGTAGCTCCTTTATGCTTTGCTCACCATCCCTTTCCTCTCCTCCCAATTTTGATGTTTATATTATTATTATTTTTAGAGTTCTTTAAAAATTGCCTTTGGGGGGCTAGCCCTGTGGCTGAATGGTTAAGTTCGCGTGCTCTGCTTCGGCAGCCTGGGTTTTGCAGGTTCAGATACTGGGCATGGATGTGGCACTGCTCATCAGGCCATGCTGTCCCACATACCACAACTAGAAGGACCTACAACTAGAATGTACAACTATGTACTGGGGGGATTTGGGGAGAAGAAGAAGGTGAAAAAAAAGATTGGCTACAGTTGTTAGTTCAGGTGCCAATCTTTAAAAAAAAAATTGCCTTTGGAATCCTAAATATACTGAAGTCTTTAGCCCTTATTCCATCTACTATAGGTTTTGTATCTGTCAGGGGGAGTGTCAGTGCCTTAGCCTTCTCTTTCCACCAGCTCTTCTGTCCTTTGCTGTCTCCCAGCCTCTCTGTCAGCTGCCCCTGTATTTTGTGTCGTCACAGTATGTTAATAAAGTCTTGCGTGCCTTGTCTTGACAGCAGTAAACTGTGTTTGCATTATTGTGGTCATAATGATGTGTGCCACCCACTCACGCAGAGCACGGGGCTTCTAGTTCCTCTTCCACCTGCCCGAGTATAATCCCCTGCCACTCCAGGCAGAATGAGTTGCTGTCTAGGTCAAATGGAGTCTCTTTTCTTACATTCCAACAGTTCCTCCAGGTCATGCTGCTTTGTAGTTTCATATTTGAACCATTATTTTATCCGCTTTTACTTTTTCACGAAGTTTCTGGTTGCCTCTTTTTTAAAATTGTGGTTAAAAGAATACTGTGCCTTTATTCTGTTTTTGAATTATCTGTTTTAATTTATAATTCATTATCTGATATCTCCTTCTTTCCTTCCTGGAAACCTTTCCAGGATGTTCTTTCTCGCTGCTCCAATCTGGAGGGCTAATTCTTTAGGCATGCTCTATAGTTGTCAACCCGAGACTTCTTTTTACAGTGTTTCTTGGTTAGATGCACTCTTTTTTGGATCTGATGTCTTTTTCTTTCTTGTTTTACTTTCTTCTTTAGCTAAAGTACATTCTTAAGTACTTCCTCGGAAAAAATTCATGAGAGGTGAAGTTCAGATCCTTTATTTTGCCCTCACTTTTGAGTGATGATTTGACTGAATACAGAATTTAAATTTACTTTCCCTCAAAACATTAAAGGCATTGATCTGTTGACTTCAAGCATCCGTTGTTGCTAACAAGACATCTGATGCCGGTTTGATTCTCATTTTTTTATAGCTAACTTGGTTTTTTTGTTGTTGTTCTTTTGTTTGTTTTTTGCTTTGTTAATTTTCTTCTTTGGAAGCTTGTAATATATTCTCTTTATCTTTGGTGTGGTGGAATTTTGTGAGGCTGTATCTAGGTTGGATTTTTTTCATCCTTTGCACTGGGTACTTTTGGACCCATTTGATTTAAAGTCTTACGTCTTTCTTCCACTATGTATGTTTTTCGTGTTGTTTCTTTGATAATCCCCTTCCCTCCTTTTCCTTGATTTCCTCTTTCTGGAAATCCTGTTAGTTGTTAGACTTCCTGAATTGATCCTGTGGGCTGCTGCTCTTCTCTCACTTTTCCCATCTACGTCTTTTCTTTCTGCCATCTGGGAGATTGTCTTAACTTTGTCTTCCAGACCTTCTACTGAAGGTTTTAATTTGGCAATCATATTTTTAATTTTCTTTCCTCTGTTTCTCTGATTATTTCATTTTCACAGCATCTTGCTCTTGCTTTTACAGAGGCCAAATTGGGTTGACTTTCTCTGACCACTAATTAGAATTGTTTTAAAAATTATCTCCTGACCCTTAAATGATCTCATTTCCTCTGGGATCTGGTTCTGGTTGTTTATTTTGGTCATTCTTTTTCAGGCTACTGGTTTTCCCTTAATGTCTGGTGAAGGTTAGCTCATTTGTATTTAAAAATGAAGAACCAGGCTGATGGTCTAGTGAGCTGACTGATGTGGATTTCATCCACTATCCACTGGTAGTTCTATTTCCACAATGGGGCCCTCTCCTGGGTGCGTAGCTGCCCTGGTGCAGTGTGGATGGGGAGTGGGGCTGGCTGGCTGGCCTTGCCTAAGTGTGCTGTTGCACTGGCACTCTGGAGCCCCCACACTCTCTAGTCCACTATAGCTCATGGACCACATCTGGCCTGCTTTTTTTGTACGCCCTGTAAGCTAAGAATAGTTTTTACATTTTTAAAGGATTGTATAAAAAAGGAGAAAACTAAGAAGAGTATGGAAAAGAGATTGTATGTGGCCTGCAGTGCCTGAAATATTTACTATCAAACTTTTACAGATAAGTTCGCCTATACCTGCTCTAGTCCAGGGTTTAATATCTTTGGAGGACAGCCCTCCTGTTTTCGTCTGGCCTTAGGTGCCTACCCCTAGGATGAGGGTATGGCAATGGATGGAGACCTTTAATTGATCCCAGTTTCCAGCTTCGTTTGCCTTCCTCTCCTCTGTCCCTGCTTATTTGGAGTCCGGATCCTCTCCTGGGTTCCCTTGGCAAGGCTGGCAGTCACCACCATGTAGCTGTTTGGACACTCCAGACTGCAGCTTCCGTCTGTGTTGCCTCATTCATTCACACGCTGCCTTCCATTTCCTAACTTTGAGAAATGAATGGTAGCCTCATTGTCTGCTGCTTCCCTGAGTTTGTTCCCATCACTGTTACGGGTTTTTTCCTTTTATACCTCATTACTGTCATTGCAGTGGGTTTTTTAAACAGTCTGAGCGTCACCATTAAATAGGAGTTGGGGGCCTTCCACGTATGTCTAGATATGCTGGAGGGGGGCTTTGTAGGTGAAGGTAGCTTAGACCATGAACAGGTTACCCCATTGAGGCCAAACCCAGATAGAGCTGGTGTTGGTAAGCTGCAAAAGACACCTGTTTCTCCCAAACTCTGATGCACGGAGAGATTCCCAGATGTTCGTGCACAGTGGGTGGGCAGTGTAAACTGGGCATGGCCAGATCCATAAGACTGTAAAAACTATGTCCGTTTGACCTAGCATTTCCTCCTCCGGGTATATGACTTAGACAGTTGCTCATACACATGCACAAAGAGATGCAAGAATGTTCATTGTAGCATCATTTGTGATAGAAAATATAAAAACAACCTGAGTGACCCTGTGTAGGGAGATTAGTAAGGCATGGTGCATGCATAGCATGGGCTACTACGCAGTCATTACAAAGGAGGAAGAAGATCTTTATGAACTGTCATGGGAGATCTCAGAGGTCAGAGATAAACCATAAAGGATCATCCCACTTGTGCTTAAAAAAAAGGACCTTTATATAGCTATGTTCATATATATGTCAACTCATTAAAGAAAACACTGGAGTAATGAACACTCAACTATTATTCATATTTACTCCAATGAAAAGGGTTGGAGGTTAGACTTCTGAATTATTGAGAATATATTCATGTGGAGCTTGGATGTTTAATTTTTGAGGATGTTAACTTCATCACCAAGCGAACAAAGAAGCATATCAAAAGATTAGCCTGAAGTGGGGCCTCTGGCTTCTTCCTTTCTTCACAGCCTGAATGAACCTTGTCACATGGGGTTTTTCAGTTCATCAACAAGTATGTACTGCATACCCCCAAGATATGTGGACCCTAACTATGGTGATTTACATCTACCTAGGGAGACATAACTGTGAGTTGCTATGAAGAGCACACGGCCGTGGAGGGTTGTACACTGGGAGCTGGTGAGTTGGAGTATTCAGAGGTGGCTCCTCCCACCCCTGGAGACATGGTGGCCTTCTGGGATGGGCTGGGGTTGGTGATGGGAAGGCAGGAGGTAGAAGAGGTGTTCCAGGTGAGGGCAACAGTGTGGACAGAGCTGTAGAGTGGGCTCCTAGTGTTAGCTGGGCTTTGAAATGGGGCTTTGCGAATGGGGTAGGGGAAAAGGTGAGTGAGCCTGTGGGAGTCTCTCATTACTCCTTTGATTTCGTCAACTGAGGCCACCTAAAGATGGCAGATTTCTGTCCACTTTTCTCTGTGGGTGCTTCAGAGCTCCTGACGCCAATGAGCCAGGGCCCGCTCTAGGGCTTGGAAGGACAGTGGTTTAACAAGCAGAAGTTTCAAGATGGAACGATGCCTACCACCTGAGTCAAATTCTTGACCCAGAATCGGAGTTCTGCCTTTCTCTTAGCTGTCTGATTGGCCCATGCTTTCCTTCCCCTTATCATCTCAGCTCAGAGAGCCCTTGAGTGTTGCCTCTTCCCTTCCCCCCGTCTCCTCCCTTCACCAACTGAGAGCATAGGCCTTCTGTTTGATTCTCCATTTAGACTCAGGGCTTCCATGAGGCCAGGAGAAGCCGTTGCATTCAGATCATATGTAGAATGAATAGATCTCAAGCTATTGAGATGTAGCCACCACCACCACACTAATGTCCTCTCTCTCTCTCAGTTGGGGTAAGGTCCTACAACCCTGTGGCAGTCTTAAGGCTTGAGTCGGCAGAAAAGTCAACTCACTCAGGACCAGCGGGTGAAGGTGGATTACCCGTAGGATAGCTGGTTCCACTTCCATCGCTTGGCTCCGGCTGTGTCTGCCAGCGTGTAGCAGCCTGGTTCTATTTTCCACTTCTGATCCATACTTCTTAGTGAGTGATAGCCGAAAATTCTGGTCATCCTGGACTCCTCTCAGTAGGGGATGTGTTCTATGCCTTTGGCCTTCTCCCTTCTCACCAACATACACAGCATGGCAGTGTCCCCTGGTGTTGGACTGAGACTTGGTTCCTGTGCTCCAAAGTGAATTAAGGAAATACCTTTAGACAGGAGGTTGAAAGAGAGAACATATTTTGGAACTTCTGAACGTTCAGTCTAATGGCTCTTGTAGTCTGGTCTGCTCAATAGTTTCTTCCTGTGTGTAGGTAAGTGAGGGTCTTGCAGCTCTAACGCCAGGACTGTCAGTCAGCCACTCCATTATCTCATTAGATACCAGCTCTCAGTCCTGCTGTTCAAGTGGAACTTTGTGGAGTGCCATAAGCCCCACAGCCGTCCTACAGCGGCATTTCCCATTCCTAAAGGACCGCCTTCTATATGACATAACCAAAGGCTGCCCCAGCCACCCCTGAGGCTGTGTTCAGAGTTACTGAACTTGCTTGTGGGCTCGCAGATCCTGTCATACTCCCTTCCTCTCCATCCTGGGCCTCAGAGGACTAAAGAGAGGGAGGAAAGGAGCCTTGCTCAAATCCAGGGTCTTGCTAAAATCAGCATCTGCCTCTCCTCTGTGCTTTAATAGCAACTCTCTGCTTTCGTTGAGACAGGTAATTAGTGGTTTGGAGGTTTCCTGTGGAGTGGTTGAAGCTTCCAGTAGGATTGTGACCACACCCTTTGGCCCTGTTTATCCTTGATCTGGAGGTCTCTTCAGGCCTCCACTTGAGTACTTTCAGCGTCCCTTCAGATCAGGACAGTGAACTCCCCGCCCTGGGCCTGCACTGGAGCATGACTGACTCCTCGCCAGCCTCTGGCCTGCTCTCTGGTCCCCACGAAGCCAAGGCTGAGGACAGTGTCACTTAGCCAGGGGAGACCCTCCACCAGCCTTCCTCCCTTGCCAGCCCTTCTCTAGGATTTCGTCCTTTGATGGAGTGCCTTGCCAGTCTGGGTCATCTCACCCGTCCTCTGAGTGGCTCTGCTTGGCTTTTGTGGAGGGGAGGTGGGGTCTGGGCTTTACACTCAGATCATGCTTTGTTGTTGCTTCTCCCCTGGGCCTGCACATCTAGGTCAAATAAGTTGAAACTGGCTTGTCGTAATGAAGGGAGAGCAAAAGCCACAGACTGAGCCATAGAAATGACCTCATCGTGTAGAAGTTGTCAGCCACGGCTGGAAAGCAGTCTTGTTTGAACATGTGTATGGGAAGGAGAGCAGACTGTCTGTGGTTTGCATTTTCATGTTTCATGCACGGCAGCGTTTTCCTGGGGATTTGGCTAAGCTAGCTTTGGCAGAGAGCAAGACAGGCAGCTGCTCTTTTCTCGGCATGGCCCACCTCCTACCTCTGAGAGCGGTTGGGCATTCCTGTCTGGGTGGGGGATGGGGTGGCTTTATTTATTGGGGAAGGCCTTTCAGGAGACCCTAAGGGTCTTGATGGGCAGGACAGAGCTGTCCTAGCCAGGGGTACCCCAGCCTGCTCGTCTGAGCTGCAGAGCGAAGGAACATGTGTGCACCAGGCCACTGTCCATCTGGGATGCATTGGGATGACCATTCCCACTGCCAAAACTCTCCTGTAGATAAACAGCTGCTGCCCCAAGCCCCACAAGGGCTGCAGCACCACCACAAGGCCCCTGGTCTGGGACCCCCACCCCAGGCCACCTTCCCCACAATCCAGCACTCATATTTGGTGGGGGGCAAGGGTTGCTACCATGCATGTAAGTCGAAACAGCCGTCGTTCCCTCTTGTGAGCAGGATCATCCTCGGTCCCTCTGTGCTCCACACCAGAGCCTGGTGCAGCCCAGTGCCCTGGGGATTCCACCGTTCCTCAGACAGCCCTCAGAGCTGAGGGGAGCGTGCCTCTACTCTGCATTCCCAGGAAGCATTGCCTTGAGCATCGAGCATTGTTGTTGGTCTCTGTCTCCCCGTCTGCAGCCCCAGTCGCTCTGCCACCTCGTTATGCCCTTTGGTTTTGCTGACAGCTGTTTATGTGTCTTCAGGAGGGGTTGGAACTAATCATGTTTCTCCTCTCTGATAGGGCTGCTTTTTGGCGAACATGGCTGCAACACAGTTTCTTAGGAAAAGGCCTAAAAGAGGATGGCCCTGTGGCATTGGGAAAACCGTACTGCTTAGAGCAGCCAGATTGTTTGGGTTCAAATCTCAGCTCCACCACTTACTAGGTGTGTGACCTTGGGCAAAATACATAACCTCTCTGAGGGTGAGATTTAAGGAGTGTCTTATTTTTCTTTTTTTAATGTATTTCTTACATAAGTGATCCAAATTTGTTTCAGAAAATGTAATAAATATCCCCCCAAAAACTAACTTATTATTATTTTTTAGTTTTTTCCTGCTTTTTCTCCCCAAATTCCCCCAGTACATAGTTGTATATTTTAGTTGTGGGTCCTTCTAGTTGTAGTGTGTGGCAGGCCACCTCGACATGGCCTAATGAGCAGTGGCATGTCCGCGCCCAGGATCCAATCCGGTGAAACCCTGGGCTGCTGAAGTGGAGCGTGTGAACTTAACCACTCAGCCATGGGGCTGGCCCTCAAAAAAACTAATTTAAAAAATTAGGGGCCGGCCCAGTGGTGCAGTGGTTAAGTGTGCACCTTCCACTTTGGAGGCCCAGGGTTTGCCGGTTCAGATCCTGGTTGCGGACGTGGCACCACTTGGCAAGCTATGCTGTGGTAGGTGTCCTACATATAAAGTAGAGGAAGATGAGCATGGACGTTAGCTCAGGGCCAGTCTTCCACAGCAAAAAGAGGAGGATTGGCAGCAGTTAGCTCAGGGCTAATCTTCCTCAAAAAAATATATATATGATATAATTATGTGTAACTCCACCATCCAGAGATACCTCTTAGCATCTTGGAATATGTCCTGAATTTCAGGCTTTTCTGTGTATGCTTACGTGTATGCAGTTGCGCATGCACGCTCTCTTTTAAAAATAAACGGCATGATATATATTCTGCTGTATAGGCTGTATTCTGAGCCTAATATGTGTCCAGTGCTACTTTAGGCATTACGCACACAGCGTACAAAAACGAAGTCTTTGCTCTCAGGGAGCTTATGTCCAGTGGGAGGAGATGGACCATGAATAGCAAATAAATAGGTCAAGTGGCAATAAACAGCTAAGAAGAGAAGTAAAGCATTGCAGGGCAGACAGAAGGAGAAGGACATGGGCTTCCAGTTAAAAGGGGGCAGTTTGCCCACCTGCTTCCTGTAAAACCCTCGCTAAAAATGACATTAAGGGAATTGCATTTTAAAAACTTATCCCGTAAAGACTAGAGGAAGGGAGAGGAGACAAACCTAGCAAGTGAAGGGAGGAGGAGGAGGAGAACTGACTGAGCAGATCTGAGAGAGTGAGACCAGAGCACAGGCAGAAATCTGAGCAGCAGTCGCTACCAGCCCCTTTCCCACCTCACGGAACTGGTAATTGCTCCTTTCAGAGACGGAGTCTCTGGAGAGGTTAAAACAGAGGGTAGAGGTTCTCGGTGCAGTTGAGGGTGGGGTCTGGTACTGAAACGTAGAGGGGTTAAGTGGAAGTTCACATAGTCAATGTTGAGATGACCCCATGTGCCAGCCCCCTCCCCGCCCACAGCTGCTTCTCTTCTCATCACTCAGAATGCAGTCAACCAGGCTTGCACCTCCATGTGTGAATCTGGATGAGTCATCTGTGGACAATCTGACCAGCCCAAGAGAAAAGACCTAAATTCTTGGAGGTTAATATGCAGAGGAATAGCCTTATTGTCATAAAATGAAGCTCCAGGTAAACACACCTATGCCCACGGAGCTTCCCATCAGCTTTTCAGTGCTTTGCTCTGAAATGAGTGAGTGGAAAGGCCAGGGAATCCAGACTTTGAGCAAAGCCTTAGTTGAAAAAGAAAGAAACTTGGAGGAGAGAGAAACTAAATAAGGAAAGGAAATTTTCAAAAACTGTCTTAATCTCAGGAATTATGTTACCAAATGATAAGATAAAGAACAAGATAACTGTCAATAAGGAGTTTTTTTAAAAGCTCTTGGAAATTAAAAATATAGCAGAAGTGAAAAATTCACTAGAAGAGTAGAAGATGAAGTTGAAGAAAACTTCCTTCAAAGTAGAGCAAAAAGACGTAGAGATGGAAAATGCGAGAGAAAAGAAAACTGGAAGATGAATCAAAGAAGTTAAATATCCAAATAGGTGTTGCAGAAAGAAGGGGCAGAGAAAATGGGGAAGAAAATGATCAAAGAAATAAGACAGTTTCCCAGGACTGAAGAAGGTGATTTTCAAGATTGGAAGCGCCCAACGATTACCCAGCTCCGTGGATGAAAATAAACCTTCTCTGAGTCCCATCAGCACGATCAGGAGATTGGGGACAGCGAGGAAACAACAGGTCAGTACAAAGCATTGGGGATCAGACTGACCCTAGACTTCTCGACAGCAGTATTGCAATCTAGAAGGACATAGAGCAATGCTTGCAGATCGTGAGGGTCATTGCTTTCTATCTTTAAATTCTTTAGCCAAACTCTTAATTGTGACAGTAGAATAAAGACATTTTCAGATGTTCCAGGTCTCTAAATTTATCTCCCTTGCACCATATCTCTGGAAGCAACTTGAGTTTGTGCTTTAGCACTGTGTTTCTTGATGTATGATCCCCAGACCAGAGGTAGCAGCTGCATCTGGGAACTTGTTAGAAATGCAAATTCTCAGGCCTCACTGCAGATGTCCTGAGTCAGGTGGTTCTGATGCACACTAGAGTTTGAGAACCACTGCTTTAGCAAAATAAGGGCATAAACGTGGAAGACAAAGATAATGGATCTGGGAAACAAGGGGCCCAGCACAAGAGAGAGGGAGAAGGAGGTCCCCAGGATGATAGTGCCCGAGCTCCCAGGGCACAGGCCTGCACAGGGCACCTGCTGGAGAGGGTCAGAGGAAGACACTGGCTGGGTTTGGAGGGGTTTGGGACTGTGTGGAGCTGGTTTACGGAATTCCAGCAGGAGAGTAGAGTTGGGCGATTCCTCGTTGCTTCTCTAGTCACACGGAAATGCTTCTGTGGGGGGGGCGGGGTGCCAGGTACTGCTTACCCTCGGCAAGTGGCCCCCTGAAGTCAACTTGCTAAACGGGCGGTGGCAGAGAGGGCCCCCACGGGCCGTCAAGCCTCATCTGCTGTCACTGGTGCTGAGGCTGAAGCCCAGCCCTGAGCCAGGTGGAGCTGTGGGACCGGGGCGCCACCATTTCTTCGTGTGTGAAATGGGGATTATAATAATACCCGCCTCACATTGGTTGTGAGGTGTGAATGAGTTAGTAGACCTGTAGGGTTTAGAACACTGCCTAACATACCTGTTCGCAATGTGTGCTGAGGACATGGACACCTTTTTGTAGCTTTTTATTTTGGAAAAAAAAAATTTCAGTCCTCCAGAAAAGTTGTAACAGTACAAAGAACTCCCTAATAAAAGCCCTTCACCTGTTGTTAACATTTTGCCACATGTGCTTTTTCTCTGTTCACATATACATATTTTGTTGCTATTATTGAAAAGTTGCAGGCATCATAACCCTTCATTGCTAAGCACTTCAGTGTGTCTCTCCTAGGAACCAGGGTAAAATGACCAATTTTAGGAAATTTCACATTTATACAAAACTATCACGTAACGTAGAGACCATTGTTAAAGTTTACCATTTGTTTCAGTGCCCTCTTTCAAGCAGTACTCCTCTCCCCTGTCCAGGATCCTGTCCAGATCCTGGTGTCCTTTAACCTGGAGCAGTCCCTTGTCCTTTCTTTGTCTTTCCTAACTGACACTTTTTAAGGGTCACGAAGACTCTTGTTTTGTGGAATGTCCCTGGATTTGGTTTTGCTAACATTTCCTCATGATTGGATTCAGGTTATGCATTTTTGGCCAGAATGCCACAGCACATCCCTCAGGAGGCACATGATGTCAGTTTGTCCCATTAGAAGTGATGTTAACTCTGATCACTTGATGTTTTCCCTTTGTGATTAATAAGTAATCTGTGGGGAGATATTTTTGAGTCTTTGCATGCCTGTTTCCCACCATATTTTCACCCAGTGGTTTGAGCATTTGTGGGGCGTTGACCACGGTCCTCATGAAGTTCAGTTGCAGGTCATTTAGATAAGCACCAGAGTTCACTGTTGGCTACCGATGAGAAACTTAGCACTGGGAAATGATTGATTTTTTTTTTTTTTAAAGATTGGCACCTGAGCTAACATCTGTTGCCAATCTTTTTTTCTTCTTCTTCTTTTTCTCCCCAAAGTCCCCTAATACATAGTGATATATTCTACTTGCAGGTCCTTCTGGCTCTGCCGTGTGGGACACCGCCTCAGCATGGTCTGATGAGTGTTGCTGGGTCCGTGACCAGGATCTGAACCGGCAAAACCCTGGGCCGCTGAAGCGGAGCACACAAACTTAACCACTCGGCCCTGGGGCCGGCCCCGGAAATATATTGATTTTTAGCAGAGAGGCTCTATTCCATTTGGGACAAAAATGTTCTTCCTGGGTTTAAAGTCTGAAAAGGCTAGATTCATTTAAACATTTGCTCAGTAAGTATTTGTTGAGTGCTTATTATAGGCCAAGTGCTGGGGATAAAGTGACAAATAAAAAAAGATAGACAAAGTGCCTGTCCTCCTAGAAGGTACGTTCCAGTGGGAGAATCAGCCAGTAACTCTTCTCTATTGTTAGGCAGTCACAGGTGAAGAGAAAGCAGCCAGAAGGAGATAGGCTGATGAGATGAGGGCGCTTCTTTAGCCGGGACTGTCTGCAAGCTCGAGAGCTGACCTCTTGGCAGAGACGTGGGTGGTACAAGGGAGCAAGCACGACTCAGGTGGGAGGCCCCTCAGGAATAGGAGCAGCTGGTGTGGGCTTAATGTGAGTAAGTGCGAGTGTAAGGAGGTCTGCGTGGCTGGAGCAGAGACCTCAAGGGGGAGCACGGCGGTAAATGAAGTTGGAGACGGGGGTTGGGGCATGACAACGGAGGGCCATGTAGACCATGATGGCAAGCCAGTGAAGTGGTCCAGCCTGTCAGGAGGGCACGGAGCCCAGCCAGCCCCTACCCCTGACACCAGCATACGAGGGCCAGCCCTTCTGGTCTGACCAAGGCCGGGCCCCCAGGAGTGATTGGCTCTGAGGGGCCCCTCAGTGCTGCAGTGGGGTTTTTGCATCCAGGCAGGAGTTTCTCAGGAAAGGAAGAAGGACAGCAGGAAGTTTGCAGTGGGAAAATACCTTTTTATTTTTTCCCTGCGGCTGAGGGGGAAGGCAGGAGGGGCCTGACCTGGCGAGGTACCTGTTTCCTCAGCACCCTGGGTTGCTGGGGCAGTCTTTGACAAGACTTGGCAGGCCCAGCAGCTCTCTAATCTGGAACAGCAAGGGAGCCCCAGGCTGTGAGCCCAGTGCTGTGTGTCCGTTGCTAACAGGGCTAGGCTCTTCTCCAACATCAGTTCTGCCTTTGTCCCCAGCCCATCTTCCCCACGCCAAGGGAGCTCCGTTGCTCACAGCTTTCCTCCCACTGCCCAGCCCAGGCAGCTGAAGTAACAATGGCGCAACAAGAATAAGAGCCAACTTTGGAGGAGCACTTCTGTGTGGGGGGCCCTTTCTAAATGCCTCCCATCCACTGCTCACTGACTTCTCACTACAGCCCTGTAAGGTAGATCACCTGCCCAAGGTTACAGAGCTACTAAGTGCAGAGCCAGGATTTGACCCCAGGTTGATTGGTGCCAGAATCTCTGTTCTTCCCCACCAGGCTACACGGCACATGTCGTGGGACTTTCCTGGAGCCCACTGCAAGGGCCAAGGCAGTGCCCTTCAGTTGATTTCAGGCACTGTCTTGCTGCTTGAGATCTTGGTGTGCTGACCTCTGGCCTCTGGCCTGTGAGCCTGGGCTGTCAGAGAGTGGTGGAAGTGAGAAGTGAGAGACTGCTTTTGCTGCTGCCCAGAGGGTTGTTGGAGGCTGCGGTCTCTCTGTCGGGGTCAGATCCAGAGAGTCACAGGAAGTGGGCTGATATTTACTTAACGCCTCCAGTGGACGAGGTGACATGTGTTGTTTAACGTTAGCAACAACTCTTTGGGGCGAATTTTGACTACCTTTTAACAGACGAGGAACCTGAGACTGATAGGTTAAATAACATGCCCAAGGTCACACAGCCAGTAAGGGGAGAGTCACACATCAGCTTGGGTCCAGAGCCTGTGTCTTCATGCCATGCTGCTTTGCCTCCAGAGCTGATGGACCAGAGGCCTGTGGTCCTCACCAGAAGTCACGTGCTCAGTACAGCCCCTTTGGACATCTTCCCAGGCTGTTGGAAGATGAGACTGGGCCTTTAGGCAGGTGTTGAAAGAGCATTGACTTTAGGGTGAGAAGACCTCGGTTCCTGTCTTGCCTCTGCAATGTCTCAGTGGCATGTTGGACAAGTCTCAAGTCCCTGCGACCCTTTTCACTTACCTGTGACATGAGGATTAAAATCACCTAGGTCCTCAGACCAGGTCTGAAAGTAGAGGTTGGTGGTCCTTAGCTGGGTCTCGAGGTACGTGGGTGAGTATGAGAATTTCCTGGAGTGTGGAAATGCTCCTGCAAGGCTGCTCTCGTGGGTTTCCCTGGGAGAGCATATCTGACTCTAGAGTCAGGGAGTCAGGGAGGACTTGGGTCTTTTGAGAAACGTCTCAGCTGATTTTAAAATACCGTTAACCTTTCCAGCCCTTTAGATCGATGTTGAAGTGCTATATATGGATGTTAGGGTCCTGATAACAGTTGTAGCAGTTGTTGTTAGAGACGGGGAAAAGGACTTCACCAAAACCAGGTGGTTTTGGACTAGGCCTCTAGCCTAGAGTCTGTTTAAGGAAAGTACAAGATTTCCTTCTGATGAAAACAGTGGTTCTCAGCCTGGGGCAATTTTATACCCCAGGGAACATCTGGCAATGTCTGGAGACATTTTTGGTTGTCACAACTAGAGAAGGGATCTTATTAGTGTCCTGGTAGAAGCCTGTGATGCTGCAGTGCACAGGATGGCCCCCACAACAAAGTATTATCTAGGCCAAAGTGTTAATGGTGCCAAGGTTGAGAAACCCTGGCTTTAAAATAGCCAGCACTTACGTAGTATTTACCATGTGTCACACATTGTTCTCAGTGCTTCACAGGTATTAACTTGCTTAATCCTCCCAACCCTATAACAGAGGGGCTATTATTATCCTATAACAGATGGGGAAATAGGGGCATGGAGAGGTGAAATAACTGGAATGGGGTCAGGCTCTCACTTGGGGTGAGGAAGGGACAGGTGGGCCTGGACTTAGGCTCACACGGCTGGGCTCTGGGCCCATGTCTTTGGCTGCTGGGCTGTGCTGCTGTGCATTAAGGGAGGCTACTGGGCTTTAAACTGGGTTTCCAGCTTTGGGTCCAGAAAGCAACATAGCTAGAAATGTGGTATGTGAGAAGCGTCAAAAATTTCATTCCTGTGCCTGGAACTCGGGGAAAAGGGCTAGAGTTAGGGTGATGAGGGGCCCAGTGACCCATCAGTGAAAACCTTGTGTTCTCCGGATTCTGAGTGTGACTCATGTCATGAATTTAATGGCACGAGGCACCTCGGGGGCACAGATCATGAGTGACTGTAACCTCTTAGCCTTTGGCTCCCTTCGTTAGGGAATCAGAGGCAGGGCGGGGGTCCTCTCCCTTCTGTGGTACCTGTGGTGACCCCCGTGTGATGGGACTGTGCAGAGCTGGGCCTAACTTTGCAGTCCCGGCCCATGTTGTGTCATTGCAGATGTAAAGACAACCGTGGTTTACCCTGCCACAGAGAAGCACCTGCAGAAGTACCTGCGCCAGGACCTCCGCCTGGTCCGAGAAACAGGAGGCGATTACAAGAACATCACCTTACCCCACCTGGAGTCCCAGAGCCTCAGCATCCAGGTGACTGGCCACCGTGTCTTGGACTGGCCCAGAGAGGTCAGACATGGAGTGCTGTCCCCGTGGCCAGTGTATGTTTCTCAAGCATCTGTCCAGGGGCCAGCACTGTTCCACAGGCCGTGGGATACACAGAGAGCACAGTGGACTCCCTGCCTTCATGGAGCTTACCTCCTTTTGCACAAGTCAGACAGCACACAATATATAAGTACACGAGACGTGAGATCATGAGGGCTGTAGAGAAGCATAAACCGAATAAGTGGTGTAGAAGGGCCTGGGGTGAGGTGGTCACTGTCTTATAGAGGATGGTCAGAGAAGGCTTCGTTGATAAGAGAGTTCACTCTGGTCTGGGGCACGCATTAAGGCTCTCTGGGAATCTCAAAGCAGCCCAGTTTGTTGGAAGAATTTGTATCTACTCTACAGTATAGCCCCTATACAGTCTTAGAATGGCTGTGCCCTGCCCAGGGGTCTGTGAATGAGTAGGCTTAGGCCCGCCCCAGTTCACGCTCTCATTCCTGGTTTCGCCTGCAGCAAACCAGCCTCCAGGAGTCGAGTCCCAGCGTGAAAAACTTTCCCTCTCACTTTCCCTCACCCGGTACCTTTCCCTCACCCGGTACCGCTTGCATTCATTCCATAGAGGGCGGGACCCTATTGTCTTGGGTCTTGGTGCTGGGCCTCTTCTCCTAGGGGCTATATTCCTAAGTTGGCAGCTTTTTCTGAGTGTCTTCAGCTGCTGGGCCAGATGTAAGGCCATTTAGCTAAGAGATCCCAACTCCTAGGGTCTACGCCCGGCACCAACCAGAGCTTCTGCCTGGAATTGGCCCCGGGTGAGTGCTCAGAGTTAAATACGATGGATGGGTCGTTTCCTTGCTCACTCACTGGCTTTCACCGTCTCCAACTCTGTACCACTCACTCTTGTTCTCTTTGAGTATTTCTCACTTACTCTTGCCAAGGTTCAGGTTACGGTAGTGTAGTTTCCTAATATGGGAAACGGCCATTTCTCCCAGACCCAGGAGAAGGGTGGGTGTTCTGGCGTAAGGGGCACTGCAAAGTGAATTGTACTTGGGAGGAGTAAGGAAGGGGAGGTTGACACGGCCCATGGGAGGCCTGTGCCGATAGCCCTCTTTCCCGTTGGGGAAGACCTAACCTGGCTACCAGTCACGGTCCCCTGTGCAGTATTTGCACAAGGCTCCTCCAGCTCAAACTGGCTTGATTTTTTTTTTTTAAGAAGTCCCAGCACTTGCTCTGTCTTCTAAGTAGAAAGGAAATATGTTTCCATCTTCCTAGACAGGTTCTGCTATTCAGGATCTTGGAGAGCTCTGGAATACACATTCTGCTGCACTGGTTGCATATATATGAGATTCAAAAGAGGAAGCCCTTGATACAGTTAGTGTGAGCCGTATAATGTATATACCTTCTTATACACCATTATACAGTTCCTCTGGGAAAATAATACAACAAAAACCTCAGTGCTCTACCAACTTCTCTTTGACATGAGCATTCAGATACTCTTTCCTAGCTGTTTCTAGCAAGTTTACAAACCCTCAGCTTAACTGGTAACAGTCATTATATTTATTGAGCGTCTGCTGTGTACCAGGCCCTGTGCTAGGCTCTGGAGGGTTGCCAAGATAAACGCTGATGATGCCCCATAGTCTTGTAGGGAAGATGGACATGTAGGCTGACAATTGCAATAAGACACTTTTGTGTCTATATATGAGGTACACTGGTGACACAAAGAGGGAGTGAGTGATCAGCTCAGACAGTGGCAGGCTTCACAGAGGAGGGGATCTTCCAGCTGGGTCTTAAGGGACAAATAGAAGTTTACCGGGTGATAAGGCAGAAAAGGGCATTCCAGGTAGAGGGAGGAGCAAGTACAGAGGCACAGAGGGCTGGAATCATTGATGCATTTGGGGAGCTGGAGGATCGACAGGAGAAGGCAGGCAGGGGCCAGGAGGAGGCATGTGCACTTTGTCCAGGAGACCAGGAGTTCCCAAACCCTGCTGATCATCGGGATTGCCTGGTAGGATTTTTAAAAATAGTCAGCATGGAGCCCTACTCCATCTCTGCTGAGTCAGAATGTTCAGGGGAAAGCTGGGACATCTGCATTTAAAAAAAAATCTCCCTATGTCTAATGATCATCAGATTTGAGAACGATTGCATTGAGGGTCCTATACACAGTTTTAAGAATGTGGGTGATGTTATTATATTTAAAGAATAGGTTGGAGTGTGGTTAGGGGAAGCTGGAGGACTGAACCAAGGCAGAAGCAGTGGGGAAGGGACTTAAGAGGTAGGGCTCAGAAACTGGTGCGTTTGGAGGTGAGGAGAGTCTGGGATGACTCCAAGTCCAGCTTGGGCGATGAGTAGATGGATAGTAGGGTCATTAACCAGGACGGGGGATGTGGACAGCCAAGAGGGTTGATGTGGAAGACAGTGAGTTCCGTTTGGGACTTAGCGATCACTAGGAGCAGAAACTGCCCGAAGCATTTGACGAGCATCGCCCACTGACTCTTCACAATAGCCCCTTGGAGATGGGCTTCACAGCCAGGAGGCCTGGCTTAGCCTTAGCCCGCTGCCCTGTTTGGCTCCTCAGATTTGAGGTGCTTGTAATTTCTCAGTGAAAAATGCAGTGGATATCTGGATCAGGAGCATTAGAGATCATCAAGCTAAAAATGTCGATTTGTGAGTCATCAAATCAAGGCTTCAGCGTCAGCCTAGAGTTTGGATCCCCATTCTGCTGTGTCAGAGCAGTGTGACATTGTCCTTCACTTCTGAGACCCAGTTTCCTTGTCTGAAAAATACAGCTAACACCACCCCCGTCCTAATGTCCCAGTGGAAATTTACAGACATGCCGTGTATCACATGCCGGTGTTGTTTCCAGCACAGTATAGGTGTGGGGTGGTAGCGTTACACATACACAGGCAGCGCTTTGGGGAACAGGCTGGGAGAGTGCAGTGCTAGGACACCTGGAAAGCATGGGCAGGTAAAGCGTGGCCAGAGGAGAGGGCCAGCAGGCAGGTGAGCAGCAAAGCAGAAGGAGAGTGAAGAGGGAGAGAGATTCCAAAAGAAGGCAAGGGGGTGCAGAGGGAATTGCTAGTGTCACCTATTGCAAGGAGGTCGTGCCAGGTGTGTTGCAGAGCTGTCAGTGCCCACCCACAGCTCCGTTATCAGTGGGGCTGGTCAAGTCCCCCAGGCTTGCTTTCAGATGCTGTCACTCTACATTACATAACTCCCTATGATTTGTTTTGTTCCCTTGTTCTCCTGCCTCCCTTATCTAGACTTCTGGCCTGAGACTTCATGTACATTCAGGTCCTTCCTGCCCTCCCAGGGGCCTTCCCATGTGGCCTGGAGCATGTGATCTGGGGCCAGACTCCAGCTTGGAATTGTGTGCACTTCCTCGTGCCTGCTTTCTCCTTATCTGCAGAATGAGGGTACTAACAGTTTGTCAGGAGTGTTAATCCCTTGGGGTACTTAGAGCAGTGCTGGACTCATCACCATCACGCCTTCGTGGTCGCTTGCCCCTGCAGCTTCGTGCTTGGTTCTCCCTTGCCCTTTATTTGGCACCACCCCCTTTTCTCTCCTCCTTTTTCTCCTTTTTCCCTTGCCCAGTCCCTCCTGTAGACTCCAGCAAACCAGCCTGTTGTCGTCTTCACGAGGCACCAGCCCAACGTGACCTGGTGGTGGAGCTTTCCAAGCACCTTCCTCTGCTTGTGGGGTGCTTGCTCTGTGCTGAGTGCTTCACATGCGTTTTCCCACAAACAATCCTCACTGCAACTTAACATATAGATGTTCTTAGCCCCACTTTACAAAGGAGGAAACCAAGGCTTAGAGAGATGATATCACTTACCCAAGGTGATGGCTAGTTGGCGGTGGAGGTGGAAAATGAAACTGAGGCTTGTTGGGCTCCAGAGCCCATCTGTTCTCTCTGGTGCCACACATTGCTTTCCACTGGGAGGTGGGACCTCCTTATCTGTGGGCAAAGACAGAGCCCCAGGGAGGCCTGCTTACAGTGGCTGCACCAGGGCTCTCTGTGGAGAGTTGCCACCCCTCTCCATGCCTTTTATTTTGGGGATGCTTCAGGTCAGATTCTAGCTGGCTTTTTTCTCCAGTAGCACATTCCCAGAGAGATTTCCAGTTAGCGAGGAAATGCCTCTGTGGGAGTTTGTTGACAGGCTGGGCTGTGCTGTGCATTGCCCTGGCCTCGCTACATGAGGAAGCCACTGCTGGGTGTTGTCCGGAACCCTTCCAGGAAGTGGTATGGCCAGGCTCTTCTTGGGAAGGGCCCCTTTGGAGTGGGTGGACCACATTGTGGCGAACCTCTGGGTCTTACCAGGGGATCTGGGAGGCCCAGATATTCCAGGCGGGTACCCTCTGCTCCCTCCCTCTCCATCTCAGATCGTTGCATTTGACCTCAGCCATGCTGACCCAGAGCCGAGGATGTAGCGCATTGTGCTCAGCCCTCCAAATTCAGGGGATGAAGTGTGCAGGCGCTCAACCAGCCCCCTGCCCCCTGCCTTTGCTGATATTGCTTGTGCCAGTACTTGTGGGGGTGGGCAGAGGAGCCCTATACTGGTCTGGTTGTGTCAGTGCCCTGACCTCCCAATCTGCTCCCCTCAGTGACCTTGGAGGCCCTTCACAACTGAGAGGCAGAAGGGGCAGCAGTGTGATCCCAGCCACTGCCGTGTCTCTGGCTCTCCAGCAGGGTTCTCTCTCGGATTGGGGGAGAGAATTCATGGACCTGGAAGGAAGTTGAGTTTGCAAAGGGCTCTCAGAGCTCTGGGGAAGTGGAGAGGAGTGGAGGTCCTTGGGTTTGAGCCCTGTGAGAACAGGGGCCTTCTTATCTTAACCTCCCTGCAGGCTGGCTTCTTCAGAAAGGCTGTGTCCTTGGGATCCACGCAGTGCCCTAGGAAAGGTCCCCTGAAGACTGTTGACAGCAGCTGATGAAAGGGTGTGAGGAAGGGCCAGAAGCCCTGGGTTGACAGGAAAGGTCTGCATAATCACCGTCTCCAGGTGGGGGTCGGTTCTGCTCTGTCATGTGGGGACTGTGTCATGTGAGATGCTGTGGCTTCAGGCAGGCGGAGGTGCTGATCCCACCCCTAACACCCCTGCGGCCTGAATAAAGTGGGAAGGTGCCACAGACACAGCTTTTCCCGAGTCCTGTGGGCAGTGGAGGGGGAGGGTGCAGAGCAGGCCTGTGAGGCTACAGCAGAGCGTGTACTCAGTGCTGACCAGGAAGAGCCTAAAAAGCTGCCCCATCCAAGCTGCCGTGGCCCCTGTGGGGACTGCTGTGGTGGCCAAGTTTCAGCTGTGCTAGGCCCCCAAGAGCAGATCACTGGGGACAGGACAGCCTGATTGTAGATCCCCTGAGCTTAGTGGCCTTTCGTGACTTGGCTGTCCTTCCTTGAGGGGCCAGCGAGCTCACCTAGCTCAGTCTGGGGTGGCTTGCCAGTGGTGGTGTGTGGTACGTGAACCCTTTCTCCCCCTCCTTCCAGTGGGTGTATAACATTCTCGACAAGAAAGCAGAAGCTGACCGGATTGTTTTTGAGAACCCGGATCCCTCTGACGGCTTTGTTCTCATCCCTGACCTCAAGTGGAACCAACAGCAGGTAAGATTTCTTGCTGGGCCCTCTGGTCTCTGAGTACCCTGCTCCAGGTTGCTGGCCATCCTCAATCCTGCCCTTCTTTCTCCTGTTGGTCTCTCTCTCTAACCAGATTGTAATTAACCAACAAGGGGAGGCCTGAGCTCTGCGGTGAGAGTGCATACCTGTCCTGTTTACACCTTAATGGGTCAGCTTACAGCCCTTCCTGGCTCTCGTCCCATCCACTGGCAAGAATGGGGTGGTGTTTGCATCCAGAACCACTTGGGCTGTTCCTTAACTAACCAAGTGGCTTGGGCTGCCACCCTCACTTCCAGGAGCACCTGCAGCCCTCAGGTGGACTGTGTACATTCTCTCCGTCCCCTGGACACCAGCATGCCCTGGCAGGCCCATGGTCTGAAGTACTGGCAGGCAGGAGCCATGGCGACCAACCCGAAGAGTCCCCTCCACAGCCCGAGTCACAGAGGAGGTCTTCCAGTGGCCCAGGCTTCCACCCAAGCCTCTCAGCTCTGTTTCCTGGCCTCCATGTGCTCCTCACTTCTCCTCACCCTCTAAGGAGCAGGTTTCCCTTGGAGCCGTCTGCACTCACACTGTCCGTCTCCAGTCCTTGGTAGCTTCTCTCTGTCTCTCCACCTTCTTGCTTCCCTTCCTCACTCTCCCACACCGGCTCATCACCAGTCACAGCTTACGTGGCCTCTTTGGGTGGACTCATACCCTGACAGTAATGGGAACAGGCAGAGCACCGTGTGACAGGAAGTGCTATTCCACTACATGCTGGAATCAGGCCGGGCTCCGCCTGCAGCAGGACAGGGGCCAGGATGAGGCCGAAGAAGCCAGACGGGATTGCTGGGTAGGAAGCGGGGAGTAGATTAAGGCCCCCTCTCCTCCAGTTCAAATCTTTGAGTAAGTCAAGCTCAGATTTGCCACTGTGCTCTCAAGTGGGCCCTTCTGGTTTCTGTGCTCCTCATGCGGTCACAAGACTCTCACGCTGAGACGTTGTTCTGGAGTCTGGCCCGGTCCGCCTCTCCGTGGACGCCTTCTCTCTTGCTTTCTCAGTTGCAGCCTGCCCTTTAGGCCTTTGGGTCCTAAACTGAGCTTACCTGCAGTTTGCTTGGTTTTGGTTTGGTGGTTCCTAGACCTGCCATGCCATTCCTTCACTGCCCTAATGGGGCCCTGGGGGCCTGTGGGGTACTGGGCCAGGATTTCGGCTCAGAGGCACACAGGCAACTGAGTGCCGCCTTGGGAGTTCCTGAACACAGTTTGAGGGGTGGTAGGGAATTTGAAGGGTGTTTCCAGAAGTTGCAGCTCTGAGTGATGATTTGTTAGAACCAGCTGATATCAAAGCAGACAGCTCCCCTGTGTGGGGTGTGCAGTGAGAGAGGCTACAAGAACACCGGCCTGCAGCTTACCCCCAGCCCAGGCCTTGAGGGAGGAACCAGGACTGGCTCTGGAGACGTTTGGGAGCTGGGACAAGGCCACAGAATAGGAATGCTGGTGGCAGCTCTGGGCGATGCCTGTGTGCATCTCTGCAGCCCCCCTGTCTGTGCCCCTGGGCAGCCCTACTCCTGGAGGTTCTGCGTCTCAAACTGGGTCATGGGAGGTGGATTGTGGGGCAGGAGGAACTTACTCACAAGGTCCTTCAAGACTGAAGAGCTTATGATTTGAAGGAGGATGGTGGTCTGAGGGCTGTGCAGGGACAACAGAAGATTGACTTGTGCAACCCCATTCAAAGAGCCCTGAGCACACTTGAGCCCATGGCCCTGAGAACAGAAGTCTGGCCCTGAGAACAGAAGTGCGTCATCCTTCTGACCTGGTGCTGGCAGGCATCCTGTCTGGCCTGCCAGTGGAACTGCCCTCTCTCTGTCTCCTTTAAGACAGAAAAGGGAGCCAGCCTGGTGGCTTAGTGGTTAAGTTTGCACACACCGCTTCAGCGGCCCGGGGTTCACCAGTTCAAGTCCCAGGTGCGGACCTAGCTCCTCTTATCAAGCCATGCTGTGGCAGGCGTCTCACATATAAAATAGAGGAGGATGTGCACAGTGTTAGCTCAGGGCCAGTCTTCCTCAGCAAAAAGAGGAGGATTGGCAGTGGATGTTAGCTCAGGGCTGATCTTTCTTTAAAAAAAAAAAACAGAAAAGGCTTCAGAAAGTCCGTTGGGCTCCCAGCCACAGGCTGAGATGACTCACCCTCAGGGGTTGTGAACTGGCCAGCTTAAATGTGACTTCCCATGATGGCCTACAGGTGCTATTGTTGTTAACCTTTGCTTAATTAGCACTTGTCTCTCAGTAGTGCCATACTTGGCTGACTTGTGACAGAACACAGAGATCATCAGCTTACTTAGAATCAGGCAGTGTATCCTGCAGGCAGACACGCCAGGCCTGGACGGCTGCTCTTTGTCCTTGCACAGGGGAGGACTGAGGAGGGCTGTGCTCTGGCATTTGCTTTCAGGAGCCTTCCTAGCCACCCTGCAATCTCCTGCTGCCACTTCTCCCGGAAGTAAATCTTTATTCCCCCAAGTCGTGGTCCAGGATTAAAGAGACTCTTTGTCCATATGTCCATCCATCTATTCATTCCACAAATATTTATCCAGTGCCTGATGTTTGCTGGGGATGCTGCATCCCTGGAGGTTGTAACATCCCTTCCTCAGTTCTCTTAAGAGATCACCTATATATGCTCTTTTATTTACCTTTTTTTGTGCGTCTAGTTAATACACGCACATGGTAAAAATGCAAATAGTACAGACCGTGCAGTGAAAGTAAGTTCCTCAGCCCACATTCCTCCCTTTCCCTCCCCAGAAGGGACTGTTTCCCCAGAAAAGATCGTTTCTTTGTCTCTCCTTCAGAGGTTGTCTTTGCATATTGGATGTCCAAGCGTCTGTGTATGTGTTTACAGAGACACACATGCCCTTTCAGTGCTGATGAGTTAGGTTCTTTGGTCTAAAGTTCTCAGACCAGGGAACTCTTCCTTTGCGTCTCTCCAGGATTGGAGAGAAGGCTCTCCAAAGCTCCAGCTGTGGCTTTGATTTTACTGTCCTGCCTTAGAGAGAAAGATGGATGGTGTCTGTCTCCCCGAGTGATTGATGGGCCACCTTTTGGGAGGCCAGCCTGAGACTCTCACTAGCCCCTGCTCTAGCTTTTTTCAGATCATTTCTCTGGGCCAGGGGCCCTTTGGCTGCCTGCAGAAAATCTGGGTTCATGTCTGATAGCAATGAGCAGGTTTCTCTTGCCTCTCAGTGGCCTGTGAGCTAACACCCAGCCCAGGCCTTGTGCCTCATTCCATGCCCCTGGAGCAGCGAGGTGTGAGTCAGTGCCACGTTTGGGATTTGTCAGTAGATAGCATCTAAAACAAATGCCACTATTATTTGGGAGTTCTGTGACAGTGACACATAGCCGAAGACACCCGCAGGCGTGCACAAACACATCCTAAATTCAAGTAATTTTGTTTCCTGGCTTCTCCTTGGGCCTGAGGTAGTGAGAGAGTATATATCCTGGACACAGGCCACAAGAAGGGAGTGTCCAGAAGGGATGTGTGGGCAAACTGAGGCCTGGGTGGGCACAGTTCCGCCATCTGCTGGGAGCTTCCCAGCAGGCTCCTCCGTGGCGGGTCTGGGGCAGAGAGCCCAGATTCTTAGAACTCTGGCCGAGAAGAGTATCTGTGGCCTGAAGAGACTGTTGGCATGAAGAGACACAGTTGGACACCAGGCACCATATGGAAAATCTCATTCTCAGTTTTTTAGTCAGAGCCCTTGGGGATTTGGTTGGGTGACTCATGGTCCCCAAATTACCTCCTTGAGGAATCTGGTGGCCCAGACTGCAGGGCTGGTGCTGCCGGCTTCTCTCCCTGCCTTGCCCCTTGGAGCCCTGGTGTCTGGGGCCTGCCCCGCACATGGATGTGGTAACCAGCCAGGGCCAGGGTGTGGGGAGCAGGGAGGGGTGCAGGGTGTTCTGGGAAAGAGGAAAGTTCATTTGATCTCTGGCGCCAGATCTTGTTGATTTTGGTTCTTTGCACTGTTGTGACCTCCAGGTTTTGGGCCAGGTGCTGTTTTCAGGAAGGACAGCAGGAAGGGCCACCTGTGAGACAGAGGAAGACAGAACAAGGTTAAGCGCTCTGGTGCTCATTGCTGAGCTGGCCCCAGGCTTCCTTTCTGTCTTCACATCTCTCTACACCACTTCACACGACAAATCGAGTTGTTTACCCCTTCTGTGCTCTATGCTTTCTTGCCTCTGAGCCTTTGCTTTCACTGTTCCCTTTACCTGAATGCCCTTTCTCCAGACCCTACCTCTTCTTCAAGACCTGGCTCCCCTGCCTCCTCTTCCAGGAAGCCTCCCTGGATCACCCTAGCTAGCTAGTCTTTCCTTCTTCCTCCTGTACTTTTATTGCTTTATGTCTTACGGTAAATACTTATGTACACATGATTAGACCATAAACACTTGGAGGGAAAGAGTTCGTGGCACTTTCTCTGTTTTTTCAATTGGAGATTTCATTTTTTAAAAAAATTTTTTAATTGAAGTTATGAGTTTTATTGAAGTTATATGAAGGTTATGTACAACCTTGTGAAATTTAAGTTGTACATTATTATCTGTCAGTCATCTTCTAGGTGCGCCCCTTCACCCTTTGCCTTGGGACTTTCTTAAACCTCCTTCCTGCCCCCGCCATCAGCCCTGTGAGTATCTAGATACTCTCATATGATCTTCTTTAGCAGGAAGAATAAACGGACATTCTCTTCCTTAGACTGTCTCACCCACCCTGGGTACATGGAGGCCCCCAGTGCCTGGGGATTGGTCCTGCCCTGGCGTCTCTGCCAGGGTCTGTGGCTGGCACTGCAGGCCTTGGGGTGGGTGCTTCCTGGCTGCTGTGGGGAATTCTAGGATTGGCACCCTCCCCTGGCTCTGGCCCCTGCTGAGCCTGGGTTCCCCCCTGCCACTCTGCACAGCTCGATGACCTGTACCTGATTGCCATCTGCCATCGCCGGGGCATCAAGTCACTTCGGGACCTTACTCCAGAGCACCTGCCACTGCTCAGGAACATCCTCCGGGAGGGGCAGGTGAGTTGCTTTGGCCAAATCCACACTGAAGCCTGGAGGAATTATATTGCAACTCCAGGGTGTCCCCTGGTCACTTTCCTCACCCTTCGCAGAAGTCCTCCTGGCTTTTCTCTGGATGCCAGTTGTGGGGGCCACAAGTAGGCTCTCCAGATGGACTCACAAGGCCCTGTTACCTGGTCCTGCCCTCTTCTCCAGCTCTCAGCCACCCTTCCTCACCCCCATGCCTGTCTTCCTCCACCTAGGTTCCTGCCTTTGCCTCCCTGCCTTTCTCCTGCAGCTCCCATCTGGGACCCCCTGCCAACACACAGGATTACCTGTCTACCACATTGTGCCAGACGTGTTTCTTGGGTAGATGGGTTCACAGCTCTGCTGTATGTATGCACGTACCTCATCTTCCCTGAGGGTGGACGCTGAGTGCTGTAGCACCCGGCATTCTGAGATGCTTTCTATCTGGGATATTTGTTATCAAATGAAATTAATAGGGGCGCTAAAAGGGGCCCATGGGGTAATGGAAGATGGGGAAGAGTCTAGAATCTTGGGTTGTCCTGGTTCTGACATTTGACCTTAACCAACTCAGTGACCTTGAGCAGGTCACTTCACCTCACTCTGGGCCTCAGTATCTGGATGCGGTCCTTGTAAATCCGCCATTCTGTGGCGTGTTTTCAGCCTTCTTTCCACTCTGAAACATTCCAAGATGCTGTTCACTGTGACAGGGACCGGCACTTGCAAGGGTGCCTAGCCAGGAGAGAGGCTCGCCCCCTCTCAACAAGAGCTGCTCTGAGGCTTTGATGCCGACTGGAGGGAGGGCTTTGCCTGGCTCTGTTCTCTGTTCACCTCGGGACCCAGCTCCCTGTCACTACGTCCTAACTTGCCTCCTCCCGTCTTGCCTGCCCATGTCTCCATTCCTCTGGCTGCCATTCTCTTTTTGGAGTGGCTTGTTTCTCTCTTGAAACAGCCTCAGGATGGCAGATTGCATCTTTCTCCCAGGGAGATGCGGAGCCAACACCTTTGCCTGCCCTGGCGGCTTGGGCAGCCTCACCGGGCTGGCCATCCCCACTTATCCCAAGAAGCCCTCTGGTGGTTTGGCCCTGGTCTCACCCTGCTGCAGAGATCCCTGGGGTGAGCTCCAAATGCAGAGTACAATTCCGGGGTGTATCCTGAGCCCACTGAGGCCCCAGTCTTTTTCTCTTCACCTCTGACCTCCTCAGGGATTTGCCACAATGGAAGTCAGAGTCTCCTCTGAATTCCAAGCCTTGGAGGCTCCTGAAGGAGGGTTTGGTGGAAAAAGTCCTACCCCAGAGCAAAGTGGGGGTGGGCAAAGGAGCCAAGGCCAAGGTCAGTGCTTCCTTCCTCCACCAAGAGTCCAGCCAGACCAGCCTTCCTGAGCTTGTCTGGGGGCAGCCCTTCCCACGCCCCCTCCCGCAGCCCTTCTCTGTCACCAAGCCCTTAGCTCAGCCCTGTCAGCTCCACTCTGCTCTATGCTGAGAGAGCGAACAAGGCTCCCTCCCACCTACTTTGTGATTGAAGTGCTTGCAAATCATCCAGGGGGAGGATAGCCCCATAGCCCTGGGAATCTGGGGCCTGTCCTTAGGCGCTGGGACTTCCTAGATTCTCAGCAGCGACTGTTGGAGGAAGCAAATGTTGTATCCAGGGTGGAGTGGGGAACCCTGACTGTGGCCACCGTCCCCTTCTTTTGGGAGAGAGAGCCTCAGCTTCACTGCTGTCACCTGAGTTTGTTGATTTCCTAGAGTGGAAGACAGGGACCCCAAGCAAACGGCGGGCAGAGAGCTGTTTGGAGGGTTTCTGTGAGAGGTTCAGAGGCTGGTCGGGGGTTAGGACAGGAGGAGGTTCCGGTGCTGACTTGTGGGCAGCACGGTGACCACCTTCCTGCCACTCCTGTTTCTTCAGGAAGCCATCCTGCAGCGCTACCAGGTGAAGGGAGACCGCCTCCGAGTGTACCTGCACTACCTGCCCTCCTACTACCACCTGCACGTGCACTTCACCGCCCTGGGCTTCGAGGCCCCTGGCTCAGGGGTGGAGCGGGCTCACCTGCTGGCAGACGTGATTGAGAACCTGGAGTGTGACCCGGAATACTACCAGCAGCGCACCCTCACCTTTGCCCTCAGGGCTGATGACCCCCTGCTCACGCTCTTGCAGGAGGCCCAGAAAAGCTGAGCTGGCCCAGGGGCTCTCGGGAGAAGGGCACAAATATGTGGGATTGAGGGTGGGGGGATGGAATTTTTAGAACCAAGTAAATTTTTTAAAAATACGTTTTGTACTGGCTATCCCTAGTTTGTGAATAAAGTATTGGTCTCATTCGGTGTGGACTGACGACGTGGCCTGGGGAGGGAAAGTGGAGTGGGCAGAAGCGGGTGGGAAGATCTTGCAAAGTGAGGAAAGTCTCCAGGGGTGGTGGCCTCGGCTGGCCTGGAAGGGTGCCAGGGGCTTTTTCCAAATCCCTGCACACATCCTCCTGACTCCGTGTCATTCTGACTGCACCTCTCCTGGTTTTCACTCCTTCCATTCTGCTCTCATGTCTCTCTTTTTCTCATTTTCTATATCTTCCCAATGGTTTTCTAGGTCCGTGTGTCTGGGAGTTCCCCCAAAAAACCAAATGCAAAATAACCTATAGGGATTTTTGATGGCACTTCCTCTTTCCCTCCCCTCCTCACCCCGTGTGTGAGTCAGCCCAAGAAGTTGATAAACTTCTTCTTAACAAGGATGAAGGATTGCTGGCTGGAAGTGGGAGGGTTTTAATAGGAATCAGGCAACGCGAGCCCAAAAGCCTGCTTTGCCTGTTACTTGGTCAGCAAGTCCCTGGCCTTGAGTTTATTATCTAAGCGGGAAGACAAAACAGACTCGCCTGGAGCAGCCAGAGGATCAAATACTAACCAGTGCATCAACGGGGGCACCGAGATATGGTTGCAGTGGAGTACAGAAGCTCAGGGGCTCAGGCTCAAGGTGTGACCAGTGTCAGAGGTCCCCGTTCATAGAATCTGAGGCCAGGAAGAGACTTCAAAGTGTCCAGGGCTGAGGGTATGTAGGGAGCCATCAGGGCCTTATCTGGGAGAGTGACATCTACCACGGCTCCAGCAGAGCAGGGACATAGGCACGCACGTTGAGGGCACACAATTAAACATAAGGCACTTGTCCCAGCACAGAGGACAGCTGTGTTACACTGCCAGGGAGGGGCTCACGTTTGCTAGTCAAGGTGGGGCTTAGGATACTGGACCTTGCTCAGGAAACTTCCTCAGGAGAGGCAGGATGCTGGGTTCTGCTAAGCGATAAGAGAGAAGCATAGGCAGAGGAGAGGGGCGGCTCTTACTCTGCATCCCCTGGACTGAGAAGCAAGTCGAGTTCCTTTCATTCGTTCGTCAAATGTTTATCAAACACGTGCTACAGGCGAGGCAGTGCCCTAGATACTGGTAAATGGTGGACACGAGGTCAGAAGTCTCTCTTCCTGGAGCTCATAGTCATCACAACATTGGACAAGCCCCAAGGCATGCTGAGCCCATTTCTTTGTGAACGGATCCGTGGAGTGCTATCTGCTGTGTAAGTGTACAGTGCGATAGTGTGGCGTTATCGTAAGCTTTGACTTACTGGTTGACTCTCGAGCCAGACAGCTCGGTGTTGGGAATACAGAGATGACTAGAACAAAGCTCCTACCCTCCAGGCTAGTGGGGTAGACAGCCAAGCGAACAGAGGAGTCAAAAGATGACACACAGGAAGCTAAATGGAGTAAGGTGCTGAGGCTGAAGAGGGCTGCGTTAGAGGGAGAGGTGTGCGCTGGGGTGGGACGGCCTTCCTCCCCCAGGTGGAGATTACAGCAGCGGATGCCAGCTGGCCTTTCTTTTTGGTGAGGAAGATTGTCGCTGAGCTGACATCTGTGCCAATCTTCCTCTATTTTATGTGGGACGCTGCCACAGCGTGGCTTGATGAGTGGTGCAGGTCCACGTCCAGGATCCAAACCCAGGAACCCTGGACCAGAGAGGTGGAGCAGGCCGAACTTAACCACTGTGCCACCAGGCAGCCCCTGGCCTTACCTGACAGTAGGTAAGGGCTATTCTACAAGGAGGCCTCACTTTGCTCCTTTGTAGTGCTGGGAGGTGGAGAGGGTGCTTGTGTGTCAGGACCAACTCTGCTTTCAGAGGGGAAGAGGGTCGATTCTCCCCTCCATGCCAGGAATGGGAGGAGCCAAGACCCAGGGAGCAGCCCTGTGAGCTGGAAACTGCTCTGGGAGAGGACCTCAGGAGTTCAGCTCCCTGTCCCCAAAGAGCCCAGCAGTGGGCAGTGTCACTGACCACAGGGATATTTGCTTTCACTCCAGGAAACAGCTGGTCAGATGTGGGTAGGCTATGTGCGGTGGATCCTGCTGACTCTCCATCTGAGATACACCAACTGGCCTTTGTCATCACCTGAAACACTTCCTTCACTGCAATGCCCATCTTACCTGAATCCTGGGATGCTTGAAGGGCTGCAGGGAAGAACTGGCCAGGTGAAGAGGCCAGTCGCTTTGTCATGCCTTGTCCAGAGGTCCTGGAGCAGGTCTCTTCTCTAAGGTCCAAGCACTCCGCCCACACATTCCACTTCTCCGTCATTTCTAGGGAGTCTCTGTTCCCAGGGGCCACAGGGGGCCAAGAGCAGCTCTGTCCACCATAGGCACTGTGGGCCTGGAGCAGGTGGCAGCAATGGGCCACCACCTGAGGGCTTTCACCTGGAAGGAAAGGAGCTCGACTCTGAATCCAGGTCCTTAGTCCAGGGATACAGATTAAGAGCCACCCTTCTCTGCCTCAGCTTTCCTCCTGCTGTCACTTTGCAGAATCCCCCATCCTGCCTCCCCTAGGAGAGCTTCCTGAGCAAGATCCAGTATCCCTCAGCCCCACCTTGACTAGCAAACTGGAGGCCCTCCCTGGCAGCGTGACACAACTGTCCTCTGTGCTGGGATAAGTGCCTTATGTGTTTAACTGTGTGCCCTCAATGTGCGTGCCTGTGTCCCTGCCCGGCTGGAGCCGTGGTAGACGTCATCCTCCCCCCATGAATCCTGGCTTGCTCCACACCTGGCTGTCGGCCCCCAGGACTTGGCCTACTTTCTTCCTGGCTCTGCGGGAGAGGGAAGGAAGCAGTCGCAGGCATGACTGCCATTGTTCCTCGGCTCCTCTCAATCTGCCCAAAAGTTTCCTCATAGAGCAGAGGTGGTGAGTGTTCTATATTTGTCAACCTGCCTTCATGAAACAGAAAAACAACATTTCACAATGAGTTGGACATTTAAGCTCCACTTTGCATGTCCCTGTTGAACACAGATCCCCAAATGAGAAACAAATCAAGAAACAGTTACATACAAAGTAATACTTGAAACTGTTTCTCTTGTAACACTTCCACACCCAAACATTTTCATATATCTATTTTATTTCTGAATAGGTTGATGTAGGTCTACTCACTCTTCCTCAGAAAAGACTAAATCTTTATTACACACGTTTATGGAATGTTAAAATGTCCTTTCTTTTAGAAGAAGACAGTGATAACAGTAGTTGTTTTTTAAATAGCCTCACTTAGCAAAATAAATGCTAGCAACACCATATTTGTTCTATTATTATTATTATCTGAATCTAAGTGTTTAATTCAGTAACAGATTTGAACATCTACCCTACTTTTTTTTTTCTTTTTTCTTTTTTAGGAAGATTAGCCCTGAGCTGACATCTGCTGCAATCCTCCTCTTTTTGCTGAAGAAGACTGGCCCTGAGCTAACGTCCGTGCCCATCTTCCTCTAAGGCATGGCAGCCAAGAGATTTTAAGGCAAAAAGCAAGCCATAAACTATCTGTGGTTAATCGATCGTGGCCCCAAACACAAGCAAGGGCTGCATGCAATGACTTCTGGGGATCTCTTCCAGCCTGAAGGTTCCTGGAATGCACTTTAGTGTTGGCCTACTGGCAGGCTTTTTAGACTACAACTGTGATGTCTCCTGCTATTGAGAACCCTGGGAACAGCTCAGCTCCATGGTCCAGCCATATAAATCTGATAAAAATAGGAGCTGAAATACCATCCTGGAGTTGCTATTTTTAAAAGCGTCTGAGATGCTGGATTGGGTTTATTTCTTCCTCAAACGGCATCTTGCTGTTCCCTCCTCCTGGTGGGCAGGATGCTAACGTGGCACTTGTGAGGGACAGGAGCCAGAAGCCGGTGAGGCACATTTGTCAAGGGGCCCTGTGCCTCCTCCCCACAACCACTGCCTGCCAGGAGGAGCCGTGGGGCCGAGGCTTCCCAGCTGGAGAGGCACCTGCTCCTCCAAGCCTGCCCTTCGCTCCTGTCTTCTCGATCTGCTCCTGGGTGCCTCTGGTTGTCTCAGCAGAGAGGTGTCTTTCATTTCCTCCACAGCAGAGGCAGAGCCAGAGAGGTAAAGGAAGGTAGAGGGCACGAGAATGGGGGCAGCACGGCTCAGAAGGGGACCGGGACCCACACTGCTGCTCCTCAGCTTGTCTTCACCCAACCTTGGCACAGCTAGTCTACGGAAGGAACAGCTTCCAGGAGCCAAAGCCCTGCTTGCTCCCTCAAATTGCTTCTTGCCAAGCAACTCGCAGTGTCTTGCAGGTGGGCCAAAGGGGTGCGCTGGAGCTGGAAGGGGTTCAGATGGCCCTAGAACCCAGTACCTGGAATCGAAAAAGCACCAGAATTGCTTCCTTCCTGCACCACAGATGATATGGCTTCTGGGCAGTCAGCTAAGCATCTGGCTGTGCCATTAAGAAACTGGTGGGGAAAGATCATGAGTAAGCACATTGCGGCCTAAGGGGAGGAGTCAGAATTACAGTTAGCTTCTGGGAACCCCGTAACCAGGGGTGGGATAAGCTGGAGAGGGGGAAGGGAGGAGATCTGAATACAGCTTATAGGTCAGAGGATGGATTCCACCTTATCCAGCACGTGACACTTTCAGAGCAAATTCACAGCCATTGCCTAATTTAATACCAACAACACCCATTTAAACAAGCACAGTTATTTCCATTTTTTTTTTCCTAGTAAGAAAACTAAAGCCATTTGGTGACAGAGGCAGAGTTGGAAGTCATGTGTCCAGGAGCGAAAGTTGGCCCTTCAGTTACGTTTTCCGGCAGAGTGGAGTTCACATGGTGCATAGCAAGAATCGCAAACTGCATTTAGATTTAGCTCATCAAAGAGTCAGCGAAGTTGAGGAGCTGGGCTGATGGTCAGTTCAGCTCTGCCAAACTCACCTTGTCGCCTGGGACAGGTGCTTACTCTCTTGGGGCCAGTTTTCCCATCTGTAAAACGCGGAGAGTAGTCCCTCTTCCTCTTGACTTGCCCAGGGCAGGGACCTTAGTCATTCCTCTTTCTACCTAGCTTAGCTCCAGGCCCAGAGGTGAGATGCAATAAGTACCTACTGAATGAATGCTTGACTGACCAAGCCAAAGGCATCATTCAAACATAATTAATTTAGACACTGGTGAAATGCAGAAAGATGACCTCTGCCCATGCCAGGTACGATTTAGGATGGCACAGTCACCTGTGGAAGAACTCGGAGGCCGACTCTCTTCTCTGGTGCCGTCTCCACTTTGCTCACGCGCAGTAGAGCTTCTTAAGTTGTCTTGTATTCAACAGATCAGCCCTCCACTTTCAGCTGAAGGGAAGCTTGAGTTGGCCGTCTCTGAACCACCTTTCCACTTATTGTCACTTACTTACATCTTATACTTAGTCGCTTCCTGTCCTGCCTTATTGCTGGATGGGAGTCCACTGTGAGCCTTCTCTGCAGCTGAATGGTAAGCTCCTGGAGACAGGGACTGGGCATTGCACTTTCCTGGGAGCCCCTGGAGCCCCAACACAAGGCTGTTTACCTACGAAAGAGTGCCTCAGGGGAAACTTCTAGACTGTTCTCCTTCAGCCTGAGTAGTCCCAGGTTTGACTGGGCATGTCTGGGCCCAAGAAACTAGGGTCAGGGGCCTGATGGGGTTTCCCCTGGAGACAAGATGCCTGACGCCTTCAGTAAGGAACAGAAACTGAGAAGCTTTCTCAAGGTCAAGATAGGATGTGCAGAAGAGGGGTGCAGAGGGAGCAGTGTGGGGGCGGCAGGTGCCGACTAGGGCGGACTCCAGGGGACCTGGCACCTGTGCGTTGGTGGGTGGGCTCCCGGAACTAGGCCCTCCCTCTTCTGTGCCTCACTTTCTCAAGTGAGAGAAGGACACGGTTCACCGCGTGGGAGAGCAGAAAACCCTTTGTCGGGTCTCATTGTTCCAGGGAGACCGTGGGGAGGCTGCGCTGGGCATATCCATCGTGGTGCCGCTCACAGGAACTTCCCCCACACCCTGCCGTCCGGCTTTTACCGCCACCCATCCGGCCTCGGCCTGGGCCTCGGCCTCCTCCTCCTCCCCTCCGCGCCTGGCCCCTCGACCCTTCCGCGCCCCCCACACCCTCGCTCCCGGGCACCGCCACCTGCCCTCTCCCTCGGCCTCCGCGCCCCCACCATCCCCGGCTAGCGGGCCTGCTCCCGGCCGCGCGGCGCGCCGGATCGCCCACCCCACAGCGCAAAGCCCTTCCTCCTCCTCCTCCCCGCCCTTCCTCCTCCTGCCCGCCAGTCCCCGGAGTCGGCTCCCCGGCCGTGTGCGCAAGCGTGTCCGGCCCCGTCCCCGCCCCCGCGCGGACCCGCGCCCCCGCCTCCCGGCCCGCGGACTTGTCGGCTCCCAGGCCGGCCCCGCTCCTGGGACAGGGACTGGGCCGAGTGGAGCCGCCGCGCCGCCAGCCGTGCGCCTAGCGGATCGGAGCTGTGCGCCGAACTGTCCTGCCCCGCCCCGCTCCACCCGCGAGGGTGAGTACGCGGCGGCCGGTCCGTGGGGCCCGCGGGGGAGGGCGGGCAGCGCCTCGGGGGCGGCTGCCTGGCCCCCAGCCCGGCGCCGCGGCCAGGGAGGTGGTCGGGCCCAGCACGTGGGCGCAGCGCGGGTCCGGGTCCGGGTCGCGGGGCGGGGGGCGGCCACAGTCCAGGGATCCCTTTCCCTGGACCAGATTTTCGCGGGAAGCCGATTCTCTTCTTTCTCTTGGAGTGAGCAAACAGGACCGTCCTCTTCTCCGGAAAGTTTCTCGCCCCTACCCCTGCGTCGCCACCTTCAGCATCCTCTGAGCCATGTGGTTGTCTCCCACAACTACCCCTATCAAGTCCAGGAGGTCTGTGGGCTGGCTTTGCTGGAGGTGACAGGCTTTGCTGGGTCCATCTGTGTGCAAGAGTCGCAAGGGCGCCAATCTGAGCCCAGAGTTGGGGGTTGCTAGCTGCAGAGCAGGGTGGCCGTGCCCAGGACATCAGGTCCGCGTTGTGGAGATCTTTGGGCCTAGGCCACTGTGCCTCAGAGCTGCCTGGGTGGGCATTGGGGAAGGATGGGCTTGAGGTGAGGGTGGGGTACAGCTGGGGACAGAACCCCTGGGGTTAGCTGTCTGCTATGGGTGCCCCTCTGGGGCCACTGCTGGCAGGGTCCTCCTGGCCAGCCCAGAGCTGCCAACATGTCTGCCAGCACTGCCCCCTCCATTCCCAGTCTTGGGAGCAGGCTCCCTCTCGGCCGTCTGAGGCCTGATGTACTGCCACTGCTTCCTGTTTCACAGAGAGGGGCCTGAGGGCCCGGCTTAGGGGACTCTTGCTGGAGGCTGGGGTTGTGGACAGTGTTCAGGTGCTCAGCTGTGCCTGTTTGACCTCATGGCCACCCACAGGCTGGCACCCCCACTGGCTTCTGGGGGAGGCCTGTACCTCTCACGACCTGAGGGAGGCACAGTGTGGAAGCCAAGTTCAGGCAGACGTATTCTTTGTGGAACCTTGGGAACAGGCCTGGTATGGGCTAAGTTGTCACAAAAGCCACAGACCAATGTCGCTGTCTTCTGAGCTGTGCTCTGCCCCCCGCCTCCTCCAGGCTCTGATCCTGGCATGTGCCAGGGAGATTTTAAATGAGTTGATATGTGTTACATGCTCTGAAAGGTGCCTGCACAGGGGGAGAGGTATGTGTTTGCTGTTCATAGTGTTTCTCTACCCTCTTAGTCTATGAAGCTACCCCACAATTCTAGAGAGGGTCCCTGGGAGGCACCAGCTGTTTAGGGCCTAGAAGTTAACTTCCAGGGCTTTTTCTCTTCTCTGGAAGCTGGTCTGGGAATAACCCCTGCTGAGCTGAGGTGGCCCAGGTCCCTCTGACCTGTTCCCTGTTCTGCTCCTGTCTCAACCAAGATCAGCGCACTGAGTGGGAGATCTTAGGCTGTCCAAGGGGCCCTAGGTCCATCAAGTGGTTGAGGGAGAGCCAGGAGTTGGGGCCAGCCCCCCAGAGTCCAGGTTGACAGGGATTAGCTGGGGAGTGTAGATGGAAGGAAAGTTAGGAAAGTAGAGTGAGAGTCGCCTGCGTGGACTGTGGGCTGAGAGACATCTGCTGCTTGGAGTGGGTTGCTGCTCACAACAGGTCCCCCTTCCCTGTGAGTGGAGGCCCAGGCCAAAGAAGCCCGCAGTGTCTTCTGGGCTGTCTTCCCTTCCCTCCCTCACCCCCTTCCCTACCCAAAGCAGTGACTCACTCCCCACTCCTCAGAAACAGAGTTCCTCGGCCCCTCCACGCTCCCAGCCCTTTTAGACTCTTAGGATCCAGTTTTCCGTGTGGAACCGAGAATCTCCTCCTTTCTGGAATTGTAACAAATCCTGGAAAGGACTCCCCTTCACCAGCAGGAGCAAAGAGGCCAGACCCCCTTTCTCTGCTCCAGCTTAACCTGTGGTTATTCTGTAGTTAACCCACACTGGCCTAGCATCTGTCCTGCACTGGGTGCCAACCCAGGCCCCATCTGGGCACATTCTCTGAGAGGCTATCCCGGTGGAGTATTGTATTCTTCCTTTTAGAGTGGCTCAAAGGCTTGCACCCTCTGCAGTGAGGCAGAGGATCACTCTACCTAGGAATAGTATAAAATGGTTCCAGCCCACAGGGGATGGGGAGCTGCAGCCTCCTGGAAGGGACTCTGCAGATCAGTGTCCCAGAGTCTGAGGGCCAGGCCTGCAGATTGTGACCAAGGCAATCACCAGCACCCAGCTGAGCGCCCTGCAAGATGGACCCTGGTGCGGTGGAGAGGCAAGTCAGGTGGTGAGGGGTGGGGCACTGGAAAGATTACAGGACCGCTCCCTCCCTCCCAGCCTCCCAGCTCCTCGGCTGACCTGTGGATACGCATTCATTCTCTCACCCTCAGGGGCCTCCTTCCTTCTCAAGACTCAGGGCCTCAACCTGAAGCTTTTGGTTCAGGAAATGACTAGGGCAGGTGGGTTTGGGTGGCTGTAGTCATTAGTTGCCTTCTCTCCTTTGTCACCCACTTCCCAGAGGTGCCCAGCACTTCTGCGTGAGTGTTCTGAGTGCCCCCAATGGGCTGCTGGCCGCCCTTGGCTTCAGAATCACCCCTGACCCCTACACATTCTGTGTGTGTGTGTGTGAGTATGAGTGACACTCTTGATTCTACAGATGGAGGAAGTGGACAAATGAAGCTACAAGTGGGAGAGCAGCAGTATGTGCTGCCTGGGCTCCAGCCAGGTGCCACAAGGTTCAGGTTGGTGCTCTCTAGCCCAGTGGGGACTGAGCTCTACTCAGGGGCCACCCTGGGTCTGTTGCTTTTCAGAGTAGGGAAGGGCCATCAGTGTCCAGAGCTGCAGGTATTCTTTTAGTCTCAGCCCCTTGCCTGGGACCTGGAGACCGCCAGCCAGGTCACTGCCCTATGCTGCCCACCCCACCCCCACAAAGCTGTGCTGCAGAAAAATGATGAGATTGCTCTAGAATCTGAAGCCCTGGCTTCTGCCCCAGCCCAGCAGGGAGGAGGGCGCTGCTGCTAGGGCTGAGGTGAGGGGTGGGCCTGGGAGGCCCTCAGTGTCCACCTGGGCCTGGAGTGTGACGAAGACCTGGCTGCAGAGGCCCAGAAGCAGCTGTAGTTGTAGGATCGTCCCTTCCTCCTGCCTGCAGCTTTACTCCAAAGCCGGTGGGTCAGGGGCTCCAGGATCTTGCTTTCCTGCAGAGGACAGTGTGGCTAGAAGAGGACAGGGACCCGTTTGCGGAGTGCTGGGCCAGCACACTCTTCTTTCTGCCTTGGATCCAAACCCTCCTCCAGGGGCTGCAATGCTGGTGCCTTGTGCAGTCTGCCCTCTGTCCGCTGCCCATTGCAGCCTCTGTGAACAACTGTCCTTATGATCAAAAGGGACTTGGCAAATAACAAGGGTAGTTACCATTTATCAATCAAGGGCTTATCAAAAGCCTGGCCCAATAAACTTAAAAAGAGAAAAAGATGTGCTGTAAGCTTCTTGACATCACTTCACGTCAGCCTGCACAGCCCTTTCATTAAGCCCACTTAAAAATGAAGGCGTGGAGGCTTGGAAAGGTTAAACCACTTGGCCAAGGTCACACAGCTCGTAAGCAGCTGAGCTAGGCCTGTTTCCAAAACCTGCACTTTTCAGCCTAGTTATCCGGTGTTCCCAAGCTCATCTTACCTGTTGTGATGGATGAAAAGGCTTGGGGTGTGAGGGGTTTGCTCAAGGCTGCAGTGTGCCGGTGACGAAGGGGGCACACAGACGCCCTGATTCCCAGCCCAGAGCTCCAGGGGGCACGCAGATGCCCTGATTCCCAGCCCAGAGCTCCAGGGGGCACGCAGATGCCCTGTTTCCCAGCCCAGAGCTCCATGTCCTGCCCTCAACCCCACTTCTCGCCCTGCCCATCTTGGCACTCCGTCCCCTGCCCCCTGAGTCCAGGCTCTGGGGTTGTGAACCCTCCTGCAGTGGGCAGGCCAAGGCTCCCCGCTTCTCCCCTCCCCACTCCCACTCCCACTCTGCCGGGGCCCCTCCCAGCCCCCACCTCTCTTGCTTTCCCGCTGGTAATTGCTTCCATCTGGCCCTCCTGCCGGCTCCTATTCCTTTGGAAATGCGGCTCCCCCGGCTGCCTGCCGCCCACATGGCTGCACGGCCTCACTCGGGACACGTGGGGAAGGGGAGGGGCCCTCTGGGATCTGAGCATGGGAACCGGGTCAAGGTGCCTGCTCCTGGTGTCCGGCATCCCCAGATTCCTGCCAGGTGGGAGCACCTTTGCTCCCATGCCCCGTCCTTGCCAGGTTCAAGGGCCAGAGGCTCCTCAAAGCCTGCCTCTCATCCGAGGCAGTGGGGAGCTTTCCTCCCCCACCCCCGCCGGCACAGCACCCACGGCCTGATCCGCCCCTCAGAGGTTGCTCAGGTCAGGAGGGAGGCCTGTTGGAAGGGACAGCAGGGCATGCCCTGGGAACCCACCGCCAAGGGTCATGGGAGGGAAGTGAAGCAGGGCACTCACGGTGGCCGAGGCCGAGGGACCCACCCAGAGCTCTGCACAGGTGAGAATGGAGCCCTTTGGTCCCAAGCGATAGACTCCAAACCAGCAGAATTAGAGACAAAGCTTCAGGTTTTGTCCTGATACAAAATAAAGCTCGCACATGCCAACAGCGTGTTCAATGCTCTGTTGACCCCCTTGTCTCCCACTTTGCCTGGGCTGGGTGGGGAGGGACCAGCATGGTCCTCAGTGTGGCCATCTGGAGATTTTAGTAGCGTGCCTCTGCCTGTGGAGGGGCCAAGTTCCCTGTCATGGAAGATGTTCAGGCATAGACTGGCGACCTTGACAGGGCTGGTCCAGAGGAGATGCAGGCGGCCGGGTCCCCTTTGTGGTATGGAATAGGTGGGGAACTTCTAAGGCATGTTCCTCTCTGAGACTGTAGGGTTTTAGTGTAAGCTCCAGGAACCTGTCTCGCTTGTCTCTGTCTTCCTCATGCCTGGACTGATGTCTAGCAAATAATAAGTGCTCAGTAAATATTGAGTGAATGGCAGATTAGCTCGGCTCTTCTGACTTTGTCTTCACTCTATCCCTCCTTTGCTTCCTCTTTTTCTTGGGACAAAGGGAGGAGAGCTTCCTTTTTGACAGGTGAGCTGTTTGTCAGAGGAGGGCCTGCCCCAGCAGCCTGCTGCCCCCACCCCCCGACCCCGGGGTCTCTTCAGACACCGGAGAGGCAGGCAGGAGCCCCAGGCGGGGAGGGGCATGCCTCTGAGGAGGGCGTCCCCTCCATTGTCAGCTGGTCGCGGCCCTGCTTCTGCCAGCCAGGCCTCCTCAGCCCAGTGCTTGGGTCCTTGCACAGACTGGCTCTAACCTCACCCCCTGGCCCTAACTTCTTATTCGGGGCCAAGAAAGGCACCCCTGGGGGTGGAACCCTCTCTCAGGTGTTATCTCAGCAGTGAGGGCTCAAGAGGAGGGCCTCGCCCCTATTCTTGCTTCAACCCAAACACCTCCACTTTTATTCCTTCTCCATGTTGGGTTTCCACATAAAATTTCATTTGAAACCCATGGGACAGAGGGTTTCTTGGCTTTAAAAATTTTTATTTGAAAACCTCCATTTGGCTCCAGTAGAGACGGTTAGTTTCCCAGTAGCATGCCACATGTGTTCTCACCTCCTCGCCTTTGTGCCCACTGTCCCCCCCATGTGGCTTGGGCACCGTGGGTAGTCAATCACCTTCCTAAATTGCAAGTGTCCTTCAGCATCCAACTCGAGCCTCTGTTGCCTGAAGCCTCCCTGAGCAACCGGCACAGTTGCTTCCTCCTGCACTCCACTCCTCTCAGGTCCCACTCAGGACCTGTGCCGGCGGAGCCCAGAGTGGACCGCAGAGGCGTGCAAGCTGGACCAAAGACAGGTGGGGGGCAGTGCTCCGGCCGGGGGTGGGGCATGATTTGTCTCCTGTTGACAGATTGTATCTTTTTCTCGGCTGCACAGCCTTTCTATAACACGGGGTCCTCGTTTCCTCCTCTGAGAAGCTTAACACTTTTGAACGAGAGCATTTCCTGTAACTTCCCAGTGCCTGGACCCAGTACTTTCTCAGTGCTGGCTGGTGTGTTTTCTGTGATTGGGGGAGCAGACGGGGGCGGGGGTTGGCCAGAGACTGCAGAGTGTCTACCTTCTGGTCCATGCAAGAGGGGCAGGTGGGGCAGGAGCCACTCCTGTTGCCATCCTTTCTCTGCTTCCAGCAATGTGACTTCAGGCAGGTCTCAGATTCGGTTCTCCAGCAGCACGTCTGTTAATCAGGCCAATAGTATCTGCCCACCTCACAGGACTGTGATGACAAGCGAGATCAACATTTGCAAGCTGAAGAGGCCTCAGAGGTTGGCTGATAGCAGACTGTTGGGCAGGCGGGTCCAGCGACTGTCTTACACACCTTGTATCACCAGCACCTGGCACCATGCGGGCACACAGCAGCTGCTTGGGAACGATTTCTTTTTGCAAATGAGGGAGCTGAGGCTCAGAAACTAACTTGCTGTTCAAGATCACAGAACCTCTCTCCCCACCGGGCAGGGGACAGCCTGAGGAGAGACCCACCATCCCACCCCCTACCCCATTGCATTCCTTTCTCTGAGGTCCTGGTGTCATTCAGCCTGTCTGTTCACTCTCCAGGCCCCAAAGATCTGGGATTGTTGAGGCTGAAACCCCTGGGACATGGCTGACACAGGACTGGGTGGGCTCCGATGAGTGCTCTGCTGGTGCCCACCACTGCCCTGCTTCCCCTGGACTGGCTCCATCCACGGGAGGGGGGGGGGTGTGCTCACGAAGCTGGGGAGCTGTCCCCACAGTGGGGTGGGCCCTTCTCTCCACACGCACTGCCCCCTTCTCCTCCGGTCCCCTCTGTGGTCCTTGTCCTCCTTTTTTTCTTTTTTCCCATCCTTTTCTCCCTTCCTTGCCTTTTCCTCCTTGGGATTTCTCTCACCTCCTTTTTCACTTGTCCCTCTTCTCTCATGTCTGCCTCATCTTCTTTCTCTTCTTTCCCTTCTTGTCCCTCTGCCCCGACCCCACCCAGGCCTCAGCATCTATGTTGTCCTGACAGTGACAGCTGGATGTCAGGGTGGGTGGGACGGGTGCCCTGCAGGTCTGTGCGGGTTTGGGAGCTCCTCCTATTATTGGCAGCTTTGGCATTTTTGAGCAAAATGACTCTCCCAGTGGTTGGGTTTGATGAAGGCACAGTGCCTGCCTGCCTGAGGTACGGACTGCTTTGACCCTTTTTTTTTTCTTTTGAGGAAGATTCGCTCTGAGCTAACATCCACTGCCAATCCTCCTCTTTTTTGCTGAGGAAGACTGGTCCTGAGCTAACATCTGTGCCCATTTTCCTTTACTTTATATGTGAGATGCCTACCACAGCATGGCTTTGCCAGGCGGTGCTGTGTCTGCACCTGGGATCCGAATCAGCGAATCCTGGGCCGCAGAAGCGGAACGTGTGAACTTAACCGCTGCACCACTCGGCCGGCCCCTCTGCTTTGACCTTAAGCTCAGCTCCCTGAGCCCTCATCCCTTCCTTGGACATCTTCCTGGGCAGGAAGGCGGGATCTTGTCTCCAAAGAAGAGCTGGTTGGTGGAGCCTCTGTGGCCTCTGACCTCTGCCCTCCTCCCTCTTCTCTCTAGACCTCGAGCTCTTTGCCCCAGGGTTACCCGCTGGGATGGAGGAGGCTGGCCAGAGCAGGGAAGAGATTTCTGCTCAGACACCTTCCAGGTGAGCAGACACAGCATGCTTCCCTTGGGCTGACTCGTGTGTGTGTGTGCGTGCGTGTGCATGCATGCCGTAAGTTTGCGGATGAGTATGTACACGGGTTGTGTGTGAGAAAGAACAGGCGCATGCATCCATGTGTGGACAAGCACGTGGGGTGCACTTGTGTGGGTCTGCACCCCCCTTCCCCAGGCCTGTCACTGTGCGGCCAGCTCGTAGCCCAGAGCTCTCCTCTATGGTTTTTGTGACCCTGGCTTTGCAATGTGGCTTTGTTCTGTCTTGGGGATCAGCTGGTCCCCTGCTGTGGTCCCACGCAGTGGTGACTGATCCCTGGCCACCCATTCAGCTGCCTGGGGGCCCTGGGGCCAGTGTTTGCCCCCCACCTCCCCAAATGGAGCCATGTGGGGGCTTCCTGCTCGGAGTCTCAACCCTGCCAAGGCGGAGGGAATGGGGAACAGCTGCGTTGGCCGATTCCGGCTCTGATTCCGGCTCCGTATGGATTTGGTTTGACAACAAAGCTCCCTCTGTGTGTTCTCAGGCCCCTTACATAAGCCAGGGGGTGGAGGAAGGGGGTGGGGAGACAGGCAGGAGGAGGTGGAGATGGGGACAAGGAGATACAAGATGGGATGGCTGGAAAGAGGACAGAGACCAGGAGGAGAGGAGAGCGAGAGAGGGAGACCACTGAGAAAACCAGAGAGCAGGAAGAGGGAGGAGAAAAAAATGTGTGTCTTGACCCTCCAAGTCTGCTTCCTGCCTGGGATTGGGAAGGAGATGATCTCCAGGCCTTCTGACCTTTACCCTGTTGGGTCCTTGTCTTCCTCTCCTTGAGCCCCACCTGCCAGCCCTGGACCTGCTGGGGAGGGGGCTGCAGGACCTGTCTTGGAGGGAGGCTGTCCTTAACCCCAGCCTGTAACTGGACACATTCCATAAAGATGGGAATCGTTCTCCTTCCTTGTACTTGGACTTTTCTGCACTCCTCCCAGGCCACAGGCCTGGCTCCAGAAGCCCCTCTGGCCACCCTGTTTGTAGTGCTGCTGAGCAGTGGCCTAAGGCAGCCTTTCCCTGGACCCTGTCAGGCTGCCCCCAAGACCCCCCAGCTCATTCACCCAAGCTCTGGGCCAGGACCTCCCCCAGTGCCAGACCCTCAGCCCACCCCCTTCAGAGGCCCTGTGGCCCTGGTCCCTGCACTCCCCCTCGCTCAGTAATCAGACATTCTCTTCTCACCATCACTGTCCCTGCAGCTGTCCAAATAGAGTGAGAAGAAAATGTTCTCTTTCCGGAACAGCTGGACTGACAGGCCGGGAAGGCCAGGTGAGCTGGCCAGGCTTGGGTGTGTTCTTGGGGGCGGGAGGTACCCTGTCCCAGGGCCCTGATCTTGTCAGCTCCTAGGCCAGGAGGGTCGGTGGGCCTCCGACCTCTCCCACCTTCAGATGGGCCAGGGCCTCTGTGAAGGCTTGGTCTACTGGGATTCCTCAGGGTCTGCATCTTCTCTGTGCCTCAGTTTCTCTGAGACATTTTCTGGCACCAGGCATCCATGGTAGAGCCCCTGGTAGTGGCAGTGCTTGCACCCAGGCTGCAGGGGATTAGAGGGCTGTGGTCTTCCAACTTGAGAACGAGGATGGCTCTTAAAAGGGCAGGGAGGAGGAGCTTCTCCAGGTTTTCCTGGGCATGAGTGACAGAGAACCCAGGGTTCTGGCACTTGGCTTGACCCCTGCCATTGCCCTCAGTTAGGTTTAGGATGTCTGCCCTGGGGATATCCTCTAGGACCCTGGCCAGCAGCTCTGTGGAATGGTGGTGTGGGCAAGGCCCAGACCTGCTGAACCAGCCATAAACCCCGGAAACCTTGGTCCCCAGGCCCAGGTCCTCAGGCCTTGAGTGGCCTGGGTCTTGCTTCCCTCCACCTCCCCGGGTCTGGGTGCCGGTCTGATCCTGAAATTGCTAATGCCCTGGGGCTTGAGCCCAGAAGGTCTGAGCCAGTGGGTGTGGCAGCTGTGGGAGGGCCTAGAAGTTGCCAGGATTTGTGTGCTGGTGGGACTGGAGGACAGTCCCTCTCACCCAGATCAAGATTAGGTGCAGGTGCAGAGAGGCCGGGACGGGCCAGAAAGATGGTGAGTGAGCACTGTGAGGGCGCAGGGCGGGAGTGCCCCAACTCGGGTTGCGGCCACACGCTGCCCCAGGACACTCCCCTGCCCCTCTGGGGACACCCCAGTGAGGCTGTGTATCTTCCTCCCATTTGCTTTCCCGCAGGCCCCCTCCCCCGCAACCTACCTCCCCAAATACCTCTGAGCAGGGCAGGAGCGGGGCTCTCTTCCTGGGAGCTGGGAGCCCAGGGCTCCCCTTTACCTAACTTTTGGAGGTGAAGAAATCCCCAGAGGGCTGGCTTAGCCACTCCCCGCTCCTCTTGACGCTCCAGGCTCCCTGGCCCATAGCTCCAGGGACCTGCAACCTGACAAACAAACTCTGAAGGAAGCTGGTAGACCAGAGGGCAGGCAGAGCAGCAGCAGCAGCTGAGCAGTGCCCTGCACCCAGAGGGATGGGGGATGAGAGCGCCCCGGCAGAGGGGGCCCAGCAGGCCCCAGAAGCTGTATGTTGGCCCGTGGGGCGGGGGTGGGGGGGGCAGGGAAGGAGGAGGAGCGAGGGGTGTGTGCGTGTGTGGGTGTGTGCGTAGGGGTCACCACGTTCCTGTGTGCTTCCAGCTTTGCTGTGGGATGTATTCGTGCCTGTGTTTGAGCAGGGATCCATGTGTTGTGTACAGAGATGCGTTTGTAGGGTTTTGACACAGGAGGGTCTGAGTGGGCCAGAGCAGGATTGGCCTGAGACAGGGCTCAGAGTACTTTCCTGGTGCTTCCTGGCTCTGGGGTGTGGATGGGGCTGTGGGGGCTCAGACACGTTTCCTCCACATTTTGCCTGTGGGGGCTGGGTGAGCCTTGGGGCAGAGGTGGCCCTGGGTCATCTCTGGTAACCTGAACATCAGCCAGCCGTCCAGCCAGCATTCCCACCTGCTCTGCCCTGCAGAGGGACCGTTGCTCAGCTTGGAGGGTCTCACCTTCCCCAGCAGTACCTAGGTTGCTAGCCACTCTTCCCCTTCTCTCATCTTAACCTTTACTTGGAGGAGAGTTGTAAATCACTGGAAAATCTTACTGATGGGAAACACCCTCAGAAGGGCCTCTCTCACCAGCTTCTCTGTTCCCAGGGGACAGGCTGATGTAGGAAATAGAGGTCTTGATTTTCTTTCTCTTCTAGAGACCCAACCCTGGATGCCACACTGCCCTCCCCACCACCAGCAGGCACAGCACTCCTCTTTTTCCCTAATCCTACCCTTAGCTCCTCTAACCCTATTGGGCCCCTAAGAGGAATTCGAGAATCAACCCTCCCCTGCTGACACAACCTCTGGAACCTCCTTGTTCCAGAACCAGCGTTGCAGGTCAGTTTGCATCGCAGTGCTGACCAGAGGTTCTGGTGAGGGAAGGAGGGAGGTTGAAGTCCTGCAGAAGTGAGGGTCCCTATTGGAACTAGGGGCCAGCGGGGAGGGGTTTCTGTGCCTGAGTCCCTGCTGCTCCCAGATGCTCCAAAGCATAGCCATGCTGATAAGCTGCCATTCATGGGCCAGAGCTGGAATTTTGTCCTCCTCTGTAGGCATTCCAGGACTGAACCGTGCCCTGCACTGTCCCTGCTCGGGGACTTTGGGAGTACCTGCTCTGGAGAGGGGACATTAACTAGCAGAGGGAACATCACTCTGGAAATAAGGCACCGCTCAAGTGAAGCGGGTACTTCCTCTGGGCTGCTGTGGAGAGGGCACATCTCTGCCCCGGCTGCGGGTCTGCCGCCCAGCCCCACTGGGATGGCTGTCAGCTGAAACTGATGAAGCGCCGGGGCACCTTCTCGGGGAGATGCTGCACCCGGAAAGAGAGAGAGCAGCTTCTTCAGTGAGGCCGCCTCCCTCGCCCCCACCCTGTGCTCCTCCCCACCCCAGCGGTGCACCCTGAGTCCGGCCAGGATATGGGATCCACATTTAGTGCAGGGGGGTGGCAGTGCCCCTCCCTCTCTCCCTGGGCAGCTGTGTGTGACGCGTGTAGAGTGTATAGCAGACCCAGCAGCCAGGAGGAGAGGTGAGTGTGGTTGTGATTGTGGTAGCTGGTAGGAGCTGGGGTTGCGGACCCCTCTCTTTGCTGGGATGGGGCAGACCCTGAGCAGAGAGGGGCTGCCACGCGCTGGGGGACACCTAGACCAGGAGTCACCTTCAGCTCCCGGTGGCCGAGTGCTTGCCCTGGGCCCGGCACGGACTAAGGCTGTGGGCTTTCAGTCCTGGGATGTGTTTCGAGGCTCTCATGCCTCCCAGAACATGCTCTTGCCTCCTGCATCTCACAGATGAGGAATCTGAGGCTCTGAGAGATGTAGGACCTTGTCAGGGTTACTGGGCCCATGACCAGAGAGTCCAGATGGACCCCAGACAGCCTGCCCCAAGTCAGTGGGTGCTATGAGTGTAGGGGTTCTGAGCGGTTCAGGCTGCTTGAATTTTTTATTCCTGGCTCTGCCACTTTCCAGCTGTCTGACCTTGGGGCTCTTAATTTAATCTCTCTGTGCCTCAGTTTCCTCATCTGTAAATCAGAATAAAAGAGGACTACCACATAGTGTTTTACAAATTCAATGGGATTATGCACAAAACCGCAGAACAGCCCCAGGGATCTCTTAGAGATGAATCCTGAGTATCACTCCTCTGTTAATACCCTCCAAAGACTTCTCATGGGAGCTTGAATAAAGGCCAAGCTCCCGGGGTGGCCTGTGATGTCCTGCACCACCTGGCCCACTTGGCCTCCCTGGCACCACCGTCGGCCCTTCCTTGCTGTCTCCAGTTACTTTGGGCTTGTTTTTGTTCCTTACATCTAACAAGCCTCAGGGTCTTTGTTCTTTTCTCAATCTGGAACCTTCTGCCCATCTGCCCTGCCTTCCCCCATCTTTGGCCGCTTTTCATTTAGGTCTGAGGTCAGGAGTCAGCTCCTGGGAGACCTGCTGACTCACCGGCCCCAAGGAGCTGCCCCATGTGTCCTGGCTCTTCAGCCCTGTTTGGTTGGCCTCACAGTATGTGTCATCACCGCAGTATCTTATTCATTTATTTGTCTATCACATATTGCTCCCCACCTACTCCACACCCCGGGAGCACAGCGCTGTTACCTTGTTTACTGCTGCAGTGAGGTGCTTGAGGCGGTACCCTGAACGCGGGGGGCCTGCAGTCCATCGGTTCCTGTCTCTGCTGTCCTGCCCAGCCTCACCATGTCCCCAGAGGCCTTGGGACAGGGCTCTTCTTCCTGACAAGCCCTTCTCAGGAGGAAGCAGGGGAGGAGGGAGGTTGGCTCTCCTGGGCCCACACAGGGTTAGTCCTCGGGGTGGCCTCGCTTAGAGTGTTGCCCAGCTGCCCTAGATTTAGGAAGTGGGTTCCCATGGGCCAAAGAGGGTGGGAGTCAGTTCCACAGAAACCACACCTGCCAGTAAAGAGGTATTCTTGTGAGGTCAGAGGAAATGATACACAGAAAAAGAAATTCAGATGGGCTGACTGTGCCAGCTTCCCCAGGGCTGCTTCTGGCAACCCCCCATCTGTGCACACCCAGATCTTTGCACTGGGCTCTTTTAAACTTGGTGAGGAGAGGAGGCTTAAACTGCTCTTTGCTAAATGATGTTGCTGCTAGCCCATACAGAGCTTCTGTGCAATTGGACACAGCCCTGCGCCAGGGTGAATGGTTTGAAGCAGAAGGAGAGTGGAATTTCAGCCCCCGTTCACCCTTAGGCCTGGCTGTGCACGCCCAGTGTGCATAACTGTGCCCTGTGGCCCTGCCCCTGCCAGTCCCTATCCATGGAGTGGGACATAACGAGGGACCAGAGGGCCTGTGTCCACTGGATCTTTGAGAGGGGCAGGTGGTGTGTCCACTTCTCCATGATAATGATCCTGAGAGCTGCTCCTCCTTGGCGTATTCACCACCCCAGGACTAGGCAGTGCCTGGTTTTTATCCCCGTTTGACGCGGCAGAAAACCTGAGACCTGGAGAGGGACTTGTCCAACACTCACACTGCTAGTGAGCAGTGCGTCGGGAATTCAGGTCCAGGTGTGAGACTCCAGAGTTTATATTCCTTGTTTTTAGTCTTTTTTTCTTTTAGCTGAAAGTACATCACAGTCACCAGTTTAAAAAAGTTCAACATACAAAAGGGTATTTGATAAAAAAGAAAGTCTTTCTCCCATTCTAGACCCCGTCCCCAGGGCTGTCCTCTTGAGAGGTAGCCACCTTAGTTTCTTCTGTATCCTTCCAAGTACTCGGTTGCTATGCAGCTGTGGCCATAAGTGTCTTGTAAAAGCACATTTGGAGGTGTACATAACACTGTGATCCATTTTCTTAAATTTTTTAAAATTTTTAAAATTGAGTAATATCCTTGGGAGATGCTTTGGTAGCAACATGCATAGATTTGCATTGTTTTCCACAGCTGTATAATGTTCCATTGTCTGTGTAGCGATGCATCTGGACAGGTCTCTGGATAGATTTTCAAGTTGTTTCCATCTTTTGCTGTCATAAACACTTCTGGCTGTAAAGATCTTGATAGAAAAGTTGATGCACCTGTAGGAGACTTTTCTGTGGAATAAACTTTTAGCAATGGAATTTCCAGGCTAAAGGGGACTTTGGTAGATATTGCCAAATCACTTCTAAAAAGGTCGCCCTGGTTTTCACTTCCACCACTGATCTGTGAGACGGCCCATTCCCCCGCCTCCGTGAGCACTGTGGGCTCTCCGGCCTCTGGAGCTTTGCTGTCAAGATCGGTGAAGAATTAGTCTTCCCTCTGTGCCATTATATTTTTTATTGTAAACTGCATATTGATGTCCATAGCCCATTTCTCTATTTCATTTGTTGACTTTTTTCTTATTGTTTGTATGATCACATTATAGGCGAAGGGAGTTCACTGGTCTGTTAAACGTGTATTGCAAATATTTTCCCAGTTTGTCATTTGTCTTTTAACTGTTCATTTTTCTCTCCCCCGCCCGGCCCCACATTTCTTAAATCTTTAATTTGTTGAATTTATCCATCTTTTCTTTTATAGGCTCTAAATTTTTGTCTTAAAATCTGTACTCCTTCTTTTATTTTCAATATAAAAATATTTCAAAATATTAAAGATAATACAATCCCATGTGACAATCAACCAGATTTACAGATGTTAACTTTTTCCCATATTATGTCAGATATTCTTAATGAAATATTAGAAGAATAGAATTAAGCCCTGCCCCCACAATCCCTCCCAGTCTCTTTCATCTCTTCCTAGAATGTAATACTCACCAAAAGTTGGGGGATTCTTCCATTTTTTTTTATTCTTTTAGCTCACACACACTATATATATAGTGTTGTTTTGTGTATTTTTAAAGTTAATGGAATCATACTGTATGTATCTTTTTACAACACTTTGTAAAAACTTACCATGTTTTCCAGTTTATCCAAATTGATCCGTATAGATTAATTTCTTCAGTTTAAAGGTGGTTAGTATTCACTTGTATGAATGTACCACGGCTCATTCACAGTATTTTCCCTCCACTCCTAGACATTTAAGATATTTCCATCCTTCTGCTGTTGCCACAGTGCTACAGTAAACATACTTAATAGATGTACACATACAAGGGTGAGTTACTTTGGGCTGTGCCTGGACTTCGATTTATTGGGATGTAAATTGCACCAGTTCAGCTTTAGTAGGTAACTGTGAATTGCTCTCCGAAGCCTTTATATTAGTGAACTCCTACCAGCAACGTGCAAGAAATCCTTTTCGGTTGTGATCTGCACTGCGCTCCTTGCTTAGTGGTGAGGTTGAACATCATTTCATGTTCATTAGATGCTTAGGTGTAATCTGTGATTTGCCTTTTTTTGTCTTTTGCTTTGTTCTCTTTGCTTCCTTGGTCTTTTTCTTAGTGATTTGAAGGAATACTGATATATCAAAGTACTTGTTGATTATATGCCTTATCGGTGACTGGTCCAAGGCCAAAACTCTTAGCACTAGCACCGCTGTCTCTGGCCGTGGCTGAGCTGCTTTGCCAGGTTCTGTTCTGCAGAGGGGGCACTGTTTAAGAGAGGGATCTGATCGGGGGGCTGGGCACCTTCTCTGGGAGATGCTGCACCCAGAAAGAGAGAGAGCAGCTTCTCCACAGGGGTCTCCTCCCTCTCCCCCACCCTGAGCTCCTCTCCACCCCAGTGGTGCACCCTGAGTCTGGCCAGGATGTGGGATCCGAGTTTAGTGCAGGGGGGTGGTACTGCCCCTCTCTCTCTCCCTGGGCAGCTGCGTGTGACCCGTCTAGAGTGTGCAGTGGACCCAGCGGCCAGGAGGAGAGGTGAGTGTGGTTGTGATTGTGGTAGCTGGTAGGAGCTGGGGTTGCGGACCCCTCTCTTTGCTGGGATGGGGCAGACCCTGAGCGGAGAGGGGCTGCTATGCGCTGGGGGACACCTAGACCAGGAGTCACCTTCAGCTCCCGGTGGCCGAGTGCTTGCCCTGGGCCCGGCACGGACTAAGGCTGTGGGCTTTCAGTCCTGGGATGTGTTTCGAGGCTCTCATGCCTCCCAGAACATGCTCTTGCCTCCTGCATCTCACAGATGAGGAATCTGAGGCTCTGAGAGATGTAGGACCTTGTCCGGGGACACCTGGCCCCTGACTGCAAAGGCTGGGTTGGACTTCAGGTCAATGTCTAGACCCTTTTCCTCTGCCTCCAGGAGGCCAAAGGTGGTTTAAGGTCTGGAGACTGGTGGCTTCCTGGTAATAGAGCATCTTCAAGCCTGTAGCTCTCCTGCGACCACATGGGGTTCATTTGTTGACATCAGCTTGTGGTATGGTCCAGCAACCTTGATTAAAATTAGTCGAAGAGCTGGTGATGGCCAATTCTACAGAAACCATACTTTCTTGGTAACAAGGGTGTACTTGTGAGCACAGCGACGTGTTTGGCAAAGGGTCGGGCACTTGCTGGCTCTGCCAGCTCCCAAACTGAGCCTCTAGCAAGCCCTTGGCACCTTGTATGCCCAGGTCTTTACGAAATAAGGGTCTGGGTTGTTTTAACTTGATGAAGCTTCCTGTTCCCACTTGTTCTGCTCCTTTGCTCCTTCATTTAGACATCTGTCCATTTCAGTATTTGTCAGTTACCTGCTGTGCATCAGGTGTTACGTTTGGTGCTGGAGATACTGTAGGCACAAGAAGTGCCTGTTTTCTTGGGGCATACAGTCTCGTGAGTACAGGAGACAGTGTGGTGTAACTGTGCTAAGGAGATTAAACAGGTAACGTGGCGAGACAGGCTGTGGGGAGTGAGGAGGTTTCGAGATTGGGTAGTCTGGGGCCCCGTGCTGGGGGAAGCATGGAAGGGAGAGTGGCCATGGTGTGGGGGGCTGGGAGGGAGGGCTGGGCTTGGGTCCCAGCAATGATTCCACATCCGCCAATGTTATACTGCAGTCAACCCCTGCCTGACGAGGACTCAGGTGTGACATGTTGGCACTGACCCCACCTCTGCCCTGCTTCCATTCTCAAGTGGGGGTCAGAGTGTGGATGGGGGCATGTAGGCTGAAACTCTCATCTTTGGGTGGGGGAGGGTGTGTTTAATAGGAAGTGCTGGGGAGGCTAGAGGTCAGCCAGGACTTTCTCAGTCAATTGTGCATAGTGTGAGGTTCAGTCTGTGCTTCTGTGCTTTTGGTCACAGAACAGACTGCCTGAAAAATGGTGTTTTTTTAATGATGTTTTAATCCACCCCCCATTCCACATAGTTGCAGCTTTTGGGTTCCACCTAGCACACGAAGATGGAGTACTGGTGAGAGTTACTATTCACTGAGCATTTCTCACTTCCTTACCTACGTTATCTGGTTAACCACCACAGCGAAACTATGGCAGGGACTCTTTACCTCCATTTTACAGAGTGGGTGGCTGAGGCTTAGGGATGCTAAGTGGTCTCCCCAAAGTCACACGTCTGGCAAGCATCAGAGGCAGGGTTCGGTTCCAGTAGCCAGTCCCCCGGCACAGCTCTTGGCCAGAGGAGCAGAGAAGGCTGTGGTGAGCTAGTTCCATGTGACCTGTTGCCAAGCCAACGTGGCTGTCTGCGGGGGCCAGGGCAAGGTGCCGTGTGCGAGGCATATCCACCAGGCCAGTCCTGTGCAGGCAATGGGGCAAGGTGCCCGCGTCAGGAAGAGGTTGGGTGTGGGCAGAGTAGAGGTTGGCCTGATGGATCAGGTGGCAATGTCACCTTGAACTGTGCCTCCACACCCAGAGCCCTGACAGCCCAGGCGGACGTGGATGGCGGCCAGGGAGGAGGGAGGTCCCCTCGATTCTGACACACTTGAGACCTTAGGACAGTACTCCCTGTGCCTGTGAATCAGAATGACCTCAGACACCTCAGAGCCCTGATTCACCCTCCTGAAGTGGAGTCCAGGAAGCACGGGCAGCTTAATAAACCCTCCAGGTGCTTCCACTGGGGTCTCCAAGATTTTCTAGCCCAGCGCTGCCCAATGGAAATGCAATGGAAACCACAAATGCAAGCCACATATGTAATTTTAAATTAAAAAAATGTTAATTTAGCCATATTTTTAAAAAGTAAAAATAAACAGGTGAAATTAACTTTAATATTTTTAACCCAATATAGCCAAAATATTATTTTAATGTGTTATCACTATAAATAATTTTTAGGTGATGGTTTACTTTTTTTTGTGCTAAGTCTTTGAAATCAAGTATGTGTTTCCACATATAGCACACCTCGTTGTGGACCATCCACACTGCAGGTACTCCACAGCCACATGTGGCTGGCGGCCACCATATGGGACAGGGCAGGGTTCATGCCGCCCACCACTTTCAGAAGAGGCATCTGGACACCAGAGAAGGGAGGGGACTGGCCACACTGGTGGTGAGCTGGGTTCAAGCTCCAATTCCAGTAGTGCCTTTATCTTTGGCTCCTTGGGGCCAAATTCGTCGGCTCCTGGGTGAAAGGTATGAGGAGGGAAACGTACCCTGGAGCCTCTGCCCAGGAAGCTGGGGCAGGTCCTCTGCTGCACCAGAGTTTTCCTTTCTTTATCCTGGGCATAAGCTTGTACTGTTGATTCTCTCCCCTGTCACACCACATCAGCTTTCTTACCCGGGGAATGGAATTCAAAGCTTCCGCCCCACCCCAGCAGACAGCAGAAGTATGATTTTTCAAGTGGCCCCTGTGGTGTCTTGTGACTGGCAGCTGATACAATGTCTCTATACAGGAGGCTGAACTGCCAGGCTGTTTGGGTTGCCTCGTGGTAGGGGGGTGTAGCCTGTGGACCCCAATGGTGGGGAACAGAGAGGCTTCTTGTGCCGCAGTGGGAAGCATATCCGGCCCCTTTTCCTCCAAGCCTGGATAACCAGGGAGACACCCGCATGCACCCACTCGTGGGCCTGGAGGCAGGTGGTCCGTGACTGTGTCCTCTGCTGCCTCACGTGAGCCTCTGGCCTGGGCGAGCCTCGCTCCCCACCGGGCATGCTGTGGTCACGCTGTGCTGTTCACTGATGGAGAGAGGGCACAGTCTGCCTGCCCTGTCCAGATAGGGGCTGTGCCAGAGGGGCTGGAGCGGGAATCGGACCTATTATTGTTGCCTCTTTCCCTCTTGCTCCCCTTCCTTGTAGCAGTAACATCCCCGACAAATAGATCCATTTATTAAGTCAACAAATTTGCATTGAGAGCCTGCGGTGTGCCAGTCACTAGTCTAGACATTGGTGATAGAGCCACAAACAAAACAACAGAAAATTTTTGCAAGCCAGGGAAGGGATCTGAGACGTCGGGTGTGTGTGGAATTTTTGATGGGAGGTGAGAGGGTGAGTAAAGAGCTGAATGAGTAGCCGTCCAGCCTGTGTCTAGGGGAAAAGCATTCCAGGCTGAGAGAACAGCCCACAGGAGGGGGTGTGCCTGCCTAATCAAGAAATGGTGGGGCCCGTGTGGGTGGAGCCGAAGAAGTAGGGGGAGAGTTGGGAAAGGAGGGCAGAGAGGGGCTGGCCGGCGGATCACCTGCATTCTTACAGGTCCAAGCAAGGCCTCAGGTTTTCTCTCTGTGTACATGGGGGGCCCACGGAGGGCTTTTGAGCTGAGGAGAAGTGATTGAGATGATTGATCTGTTCTAGAGAACTGCAGTTAGTTCACCATCTGCACCCAAGAGTGATGGAAGTCGATGGTAACCCCACAGCAGAACTCCCATGGCCTGTGTCCTCATCTTGCCTTACTTAGCAGTCGTATTAACACCATGAAATTCACAGTCCAGCTTGGTCGCCCTGGGATGTTAGCAGCAGACTCTAAGCTGAGAGAAATTGCCGTGAGTTAGCTGACGCCTCTGAGATTCGCACACTTCGACAGGCTGGAAATGTGGCCCTAGGTTCCTGAGCTGGAATGTGTGTAAGCGGATGTAGCGCAGTGCTGCTCTTAGATTCAAAAAGGTAGCCACACAAGTTCAGGGCCTGGGAGACCTCGCTTACCAGCTGAGGGATGTCACTGCCAGCGCCAACGGTTGACAGGACTGTAAGAAAATGAACCCAGCCTGAGACAGTGCTCAGGAAGTCTGGTGTCCAGATGGCAGGCACTAGTCATCCTGTGAGTACAGCTGCGTGCCTTGAAAACATGCTGGCGAGCTGCCAGAGCGGCCCCAGGCCTGTGGGGGCTGTGGGGGCCAGAAACCCTGTTTCCCGAGGCAGCCTCCCTGGGAAGGAGCGCGGGAGGCTCCTTATGGCCGTTGTAAGACTCGAAGGACTTGAGGTGATGGAGGGTCGATCTCCTCTAGTTGCTCCCAAGGCAGCAGGTGGGCAATCTAGGGGTCCTGAAGTCTGGGAACCATTTTATCACAGGGTGGTTTTGAGGCAGGGGTTTTGGGGGTGTGGGCTCTGGAGCTGAGCAGCCTGAGTTCCATCCCTCCTGTCACTAGCTGTGTGACCCTGGGCAAGTTGCTGACCCTCTTTGCACCTCAGCTCCCTCTCTCCACAGGGGAGGTAATCATAGTGTTTAACTCAGACGGTTGTGAAGTCATACTTGGACGGCCCTTCAAAGTGTCTAGCAGAGTAGTTCTCAACATTTGGTAATGTCTGCAGACATTTTGGGTGTCACAGCTGAGGAGTGAGGGGGTCCTACCAGCATCTAGGGGGTAGAGGTCAATGATGCTGCCAGGACAGGCCCCCACAACACTCTCATCTGGTCCCCAAAGCAATGGTGATGAAGTTGAGGCCCCTGGTGTCACACATAGTAAGTGCACAATACGTTTCAGTTATTAATAAGGGATGTGATACATTTTTGATTGTGTCAGATGTTTATAAAACATCTGCTAAATTCTAGGCACTATAATAGAGTCTGGAGATATAAAGAAGTCCTGGACCACAGAGGTCGTAGTCTCATGGGCAAGATATGAAAACACAGAACTAATTATATAATATAACATTATATTATGTGATGAAGCATCTTGTATATTCCAGGTACTCTGACAGACTCTTGCTATAAACAAGTCTCCAGTTTCAGAGGTCAGAGGATAGTGAGGAAGACATGAAAAGCAGTAATTATGAGGCATGAAATTATATTATCTAAGTGCTAAAGTCAAGAAATAAACAATATTTTGTGGGAACAAAAACATCAGTTGCTTAGAGATGTCAGAAAAGATTTCATGGAGGAGGGGCCATTTGAGCCGATGCTGCAGAAGGAGGCAAACAGGGTGGGGAGGGACTTCCAGATGGAGGAAGGCCTGTGCCAAGGTGGGGCACGTGGAAGGAAAAAGTGGCTCCTGTACTGTGCTCCGGAAGAGGGTGGGAGTTGCACCTGCAGAGCATGTGGCTCAAGTTCAAAGGGCCCTGGTAGCGTCAGAGGAGCTTCGGCTTTTCATTTCCACAGTGGGGACCAATTGAAGCAGGAGGGTGGTCTGACCCAGGTTGTTTCTTAGAAAGATGCCACATTGGCAGTTCCGGAGGAGGGGCTCGAGTGAGAGGAGACTTGTGGTAAAGAGAACAGTCAGGAAGCAGACAACTTGGGGTGGGATCTAGAATCAGTCTGTGGCTCGAGAAGAGGAGATGGAGGGCTGCGTTCAGAAGCGTTTCAGAGGCTCTGGGCTGTGTGGCCTTTACACTGGGACTCCGTTTTATAAAGCTTTACATCCCAGTGCCTCCCACAATGCCAGGCATTTAGTAGGAGCTCAGCAAGCATTTGCTGGAATGAGGAAATGGGGGGAACAATTGATCACACTTAGTAACTGTTTAGTAGGGTTGGTGTGAAGGGGAGGGAGATGTTGGAAGACTGAGTTGATAGTGTGGGGGCTGGGAGGAGATGGATCCAGTTTTGGACGTGTTAAGTTTGAAGAATTTGAGATCATCCAGGAAGGATGTGCAACAGAAAATTAGAAATATTAGGATGGGATCTCAGAGAGAAATTAAAGGGCTGAAAATAAAGAGCTTGAATCATCAGGGTATGAGTAGTAGTTAAGCCTCTGAAAATGAATGAACTTGTCCTGGGAAACCAAGCTGGGGAGAGCAGAGGTTCAAGGACAGACCTCTGGAGAATGGCAGCACCTAAAGGAGGTAGAGCCAGCACTGAGACCAGCAGGGAGGTAGGAGGAGAACCTGGAGAGTCTTGATGTGGAAGCCAAGGAGGTGGCATTGGCTGACAGTATCAAAGGCTTGAGAGAACAATGAAGAGTAAAAATAGACCTTACTCAGGTTTGACAAGTAGGAGGTCACTGATGGCTTCAACAAGAGTGGGTTCAGCATAAAAATAAGGGTAGGAACTCTGGGTGTTGCGGGGGTGGAGGAGGCAGTGGACAGCCAGGGTGCAGAACAGATAAAGAAGTTTGACCATTGGAAGTAAGGAGGGAGATGCAGGGGTGGGTTGAGGAGGAGACAGAGGCAGGGGCGGGGGAGGTGGGGGCGGTTGGTTTCCTTTTAGGAAGAGGGAGACTTGGGTATGTTTATGAGTCAAAGAGAATAGAGCAGGGTGAGATGGAAGAAACAGGGCAAAAGGGGATCACTGAGGGGCAACAATCCTGGAAAGGTGAGTGGGACCCAGTGTCCAGGGGAGGGATTAAGAGGGGGAAAGAGAGTGGGGTGAGTCTGGAGGTGGCAGGCAGGCAGCTCTAGTTTTTCCCTACAGAACTGAGGGACAGTGACATTGGTTACGGGACTTACTCAAGTCCTCTGAACCAATAAGAACAGAGCCTGTGCTTCTGCCCCTGCTGTCCTCCATGCCCCTTCTCAGGAGCATTAGGCCATATACATTTGATGGGCCCAAGGGCTCTGAAGGGGCTGGCATCATGCTGTGCCCCTGGGGAGATAGCCAGTTCTGCTCCTCTTGGCACAGTGAGCACCTACTGAGTGCTTGCTGTGTGTTTTGCTGTGAGTACTGGGGCAGCAGGAGGCATGGTTGCTGCTTCCATGGGGCCTCATTTCTTCACCCTCTGCCCCCATTCTGCCCTTCGGCAAGTTCTGTGACGGTGCTTGAGACACCATGGTTCTTGGCAGAGCACCAAGAGAATATATAGCCTTCCTGCCCTGGGGTCAGCTTTGCCTGGTGGGTTTGGGTGAGCTGGTCTCCTTGTCAGGTAGAGGTTGGTACCCCTTGGACATGAGTGGATCAGATTTCTGCTCTGCTACCCAGGTACCCAACGGTGACTTTTCTCCTGTCCTTTTTTACCCAGGGGCCCAGTCAGTAATGTGGGACAACTGCTGGGAGAAGGCTGCCAGTTGTCCTGAGACCGCAGCCAGCCCAAGAAGCCAGTGCTCCTGGGATGTCTCGGGGCTGCTGAGTGATCCTCCTGGCTTGGCCCAGCAAGGGGAGGGGGTGGACTAATGAAATCCCTGCTGGGGTATCTTGGAGCAGGCCCTAAGACTAGCCAGTCTCCTCAGCACAACACCAGCACAGTTTGGGAACAAAGACATACCAGTGCAAAACTTTATTGTTCACAGAAGGGCTGGTCATCTTGTCACTCAGGACTGGGACCTGTCAGCTCTGCTCTCTGACCGGTCTCCTCCGTGGAGGTCAGGCCTATAGGGCAGCTGACTATTTGTCTTTCAGTTACTGTGAAATACGGTCTATGTAGTATTTTCCATCTTGGCTGCATGTTAGAATCACAAGGGAGGTAAGTTTCGTTTTTTTCTTACCAATACCTGGGCCCTGCTCCTAACCAGTTAAATAAGAATCTTGGCGAATAGGGCCTAGACATCTCTATTTTTTTTTTTTTTTTTTTTTGAGGAAGATTAGCCCTGAGCTAACATCTGCTGCCAATCTTCCTCTTTTTGCTGAGGAAGAACTGGCCCTGAGCTAACATCTGTGCCCATCTTCCTATACTTTTTTTAATATGTGGGATGCCTACCACAGCATGGCTTGCTGAGCGGTGCCATGTCCACACCCGGGATCCAAACTGGCAAACCCCAGGCCACCAAAGCGGAACGTGCGTACTTAACTGCTGTGCCACCAGGTCAGCCCTATCTGTATATTTTTAAACTTCTCAAGTGATTGCCTTGTGTAACCAATGTTGTGGCCTAGTGTTATGAAGGGAGATGGAGAGAGATGGAGTGAATCCTGGTGATGAAAGGAAGATTGAGAGAGAGCAGAGGGTAGGAGAGGGTGTAGTTCAGAAAGTAATGAAATGTTACAGCTGGAAGGATCCTGGTTTAGAGCTTTGCAACTCAAAGTGTGGTCAGCCCTGCAGCAGGGCAACACCTGGGAGCTGGTTAGAATCTGGATCCACCCACACCCATTGAGTCAGAATCTGTAGGCTAACTTCCCAGTTTTATAGCCAAAGAAACTGAAGGTCAGAGAGGTTTGACTTGCCCGAGGTAATCCAACTTGTTGTTCATTCAATACTTTCTGCGTGCTGGCTGTGTACCAGGCAGTGTGCTAGATGCTGGGGCTGGAGGTGGGAACGAGACAGATCTGGTTCCTACCCTCACAGAGCTCATATTGCCGTGGAGGAGACAGACAGAAAGCAAGCAAATAAGTAACTAAGTTAATTAAAGATCAGAAGTGCTGCAAAGGAGAAAAGGAAGGCGACCGTGCTAGGGAATGCCTGGGCAGTGACCGTGGGTAGGTATGGAAGAAGGCATGCCAATTTCGGAACAGTGCTTGGGGAAGTTACTAGAACCATGGCTTTCATGGGAGTCTTCTGATTACAAATCTAGAACTTTTCTTTCCTGGATAGGGCCATCCTCCATCTCCACTGGGGTTTGGGAATGGGTCTCCTGAACCTACTGAGGACTTCTGACCCTGGTCCCCACCCTGCAACCCCACCTGGCTCTCTACTCCCCCTCAAGACTCTCATTCTTCCACGTTTGTGGACTCAGAGTGGAGCCTGGGGAGCAGAGCATCAACTCCATAATAGGACAGTGTTCAGGATAATTGATTTACTGTTTGTAACAAAACCCAGGCCTCATCCTGATGCTGTCCCCTGCCCTGGAGAAATAATTTGAGGTTTTCCATTTATCCCCAAGAGAGCACAAACACTAGTGCTTCCTTCCCTTTCCTGATCCATCATAAGAGTCACCTGGACTGCTTGTAAAAATGCCTGTCTCAGGTCCCACCCCGGCAAACCACCCTGGAATCTGGGTGATTCTTACGATCCAGATCGTTGGGGAACACGGCATGGATGGCAGAAATCGGTGCTCCTGTGCCTCTTCATGTGGTTGTGGAATCTGCCAAAATTTCTTCCCCGGTGACTCTGAAGCGTGGCCGTGACTGTGATTGTAGGGACCCCTCTGTTTATGTACATATAACAACTCACCCCCTTCCGTAGCCCCATCCTTATCCTGCTGGCCTTTGCTCTTACCCAAAAGGGTCTCCCGTCTCCTCCTCTTTGACCAACCAGACTCTTCCCGCTCCCTGCACTCCCATTCAAGTGCCCTGCCTTCACGGAGTTTCCCCTCATAGGGCGGTGAGGACTTGCGCGTTGTTTGCATTTAGTCAGAGTCTAGAGGGCTGGAGGAGGCCTCCCAGACCATCCCATAGCCCCCCCCTCACCCGAGCATCTGGGCTGAGTGGACCTGTTTGGCTGGAGTAGTGGGAGATTGATGATGGAGAGGTGGGCCGTGGCCAGAACCAAAGGAATGCCTTGGATGCTGGAGAATAGATAAACTTCAGTTGCTTAAAATATGAATCATGCCTTGGACACTTGGCTTAACTTTCATGTAAAATGTGAGTGGAGGTACCCACCTTCCTCTTCCTGGGTCAAAATGAGGAAGAAGACAGTGAGAAAAACCATGCCAGGGAAGCTGGAGTAGGCCTGGCTGGCATGGGACTTAATCCTTGAAGGGTGGGACTTGGTTTCCCTTTCTGTGGCATAGGACCCCCGTGGACCTCTGAAGATGGCTTTGAGGGGTTAGTGGTATGTCCAGGGTGCAAAGGGCCACTCTCTGGATGGCCACCGCACAAGCAGCTTTGTGCTTTTGGGGGCTGGAAGAGGCAGGTGGCAGGTGTGTCCTGCTTCAGTGTCTAAGTGGGAGGGTTTGGAGAGCCAACCCCTGTGACTCTTACCTCCTAGGTGGCCCGAGGCAGCCGGGATGACAGCTCTCCCCAGGAACCCTACCACCTGCTGAAAAACATGACCAGCAAGTCCCGTGAGTATTGTCCAAGAGCCCCCCCCCCCATCCAAAGGATGGGCCCCCAGAAGCAGTCTTCATTGTCATCCTGGGACAACCTGGGGGTTATGGAGGGACAGACAGGGGGGCAGGGACCCCTCTTTTCATCTTGAAGGACAGTGGAAATGCTCAGGTCCAAGCCCCACACTGGAAAGCTCAGGCCAGGTGAGGGCCACGGACTGGGTCTGCTTGAGATGGGGCTTGGAGGAGCCCAAAACGGGGCAGGTGAGAAGGCAGACTGGGACTGTATCTGCCTGTTTCTGCCTCCAGCTCCTCTGTGCATGTGCCCTGCAGGCTGGAAGCTCCTGGCCATGTTGGCTCTGGTCCTGGTTGTCATGGTGTTGTATTCCATCTCCCGAGAAGACAGATACATTGAACTGTGAGTCCAACTTCCACGTCCTTCCATTGGTTCTTCTCAGGAACAGGGCTCAGGGATGGAGCGTCATGGGGTGGGGGACCTTGTGGGGCAGGAGGGTTCAGGAGCCAGGGCATGACCTCTTCCTTCAACTGCCAGCATGAAATCCTTCCGTGAAGGTAGGGTCTGGGATGACTCCCCCAGACCCTCACCGGGGGAGTTCAGGAAAAGGAAGAGCTGGATCCTCAATGATTTGGTTTTGAAGTGGAGCTTGGATTGAGATGATTCCACGCTGCAAGCCACTCTCCAGCACCTTGGGACCTGTGTGCGAGGGGGGAAGGTGGAGGCTGCCTGGAGTGCCGGCCCCTGGGCCCATGAGGTCTGACTGGAGCTCCTGCCTCCTCTCCTTTTTTGTCTCCAGTTTTTATTTTCCTATCCCAGAGAAGAAGGAGCCGTGCTTCCAGGGTGAGGCAGAGAGGAAGGCCTCTAAGCTCTTTGGCAAGTAAGTATGTGAGGCTGAGGAGGGTGGGGCAGGGCATGCGGTGAGCTGGAATTGAGAGTTTCACAGGGTGGGGGCCGGCTGGAGGGAGGGAACCGTATTGGTGGACATGGGTTAGCTGAAGCCGATGAGGGAAAGAGAGGCCTTGGACATGTATATATGCTATCAGTCAGGGGCCTCACCCTGGTTCTGGCATGAAGCTTAATCCGCCTCTCATCTTGACCCTGCTTTCACCTCTGTGCAGCTACTCCCGAGATCAGCCCATCTTCCTGCGGCTTAAGGATTATTTCTGGGTCAAGACACCATCTGCCTACGAGCTGCCCTATGGGACCAAGGGGAGTGGTAAGTACCTGCCTGGTGGAGTAGGGCTCACCTTGGCCACACTGCTTCTTGTTCTTTGCCATCCATGGTCCCAGTGCCCAAGTTCTCAGCCAGGCTCAGATGCTGGGGTCAGGAGAGGAAAAGGCAGCCAAGGCTCTGAGGGTCAGAGGAGGGAGAGTTGGCAGCCTTTGGATCGCTAGCTGTTGTCATCAGCCCCTTCCAATCTGGTTCTTCTTGTAGAAGACCTGCTCCTCCGGGTTCTAGCCATCACCAGCTACTCCATTCCAGAGAGCATCCAGAGGTAAGGAGACACTCCCCCCTTGAGCCTGAGCACCTTCTCCTTCCTGCCCCAGTGTGAAACAGTCATGGTCTAGCATCTCCCGTGAGCCTTCCTGCCTCTGGTCCCCTGTGGCCAATTTGACCCTTCTTCCTTGCCTGCCTGTTTCCAGGGGAGTCAGGTACGCCAATCCCACGGCAACTGAGCCTGGGCATCCGGGTGGCAGAGCAGGCAGAGGCTGCTGAGGGTATCACCATGGCAACAGGCAGGGCTGGGCAGCAGGCGAGGGGCCTCTGAATAGAGCTTTTTATTGGTACTCCCCAGGCATCTTCCCTCCTCTCTTCTTCTCCCATGCTCTGCTCAGTTTCCTCTCCCTTGAAAGCCCAGGGCTACAGAGTCAGCATGACCATAAGCAGAACTCCTTGGAGATGCCTGGTCCATGGGGACCAGGGGCTGAGGGGCCCTGGCAAGGGATGCTGAGCTAGGCCTTGGGCTGACCCAGGCAGGAGAGTTAAGTGGAGCAGGAACAGAGGTTACTTCTGGGTCTGATCGCTTTCTTCCCATGGCAGTCTCAAGTGCCGCCGTTGCGTGGTGGTGGGGAACGGGCACCGGCTGCGCAACAGCTCACTGGGAGATGCCATCAACAAGTACGATGTGGTCATCAGGTCTGTATGACTGTCCCTTCCTTCTTCCATTTGGGAGCGACCATAGACAGGCCCAGTGGGGCTCTGGGTGATGGGCATCCTCCTCCCTGCCTCCCAGATTGAACAACGCCCCGGTGACTGGCTATGAGGGTGACGTGGGCTCCAAGACCACCATGCGCCTCTTCTACCCTGAATCCGCCCACTTCAACCCCAAAGTGGAGAACAACCCAGACACACTCCTTGTCCTGGTAGCTTTCAAGGCGATGGACTTCCACTGGATTGAGACCATCCTGAGTGATAAGAAGCGGGTAAGTGGGGAGGCTGGGAGGCCTGCAGATGGGGACACTGCCCAAGTCAGGACCTCCCACTCCATGATGTCTGCCCTGCACTCCTAAAGAGCCGGTGAGGGGAGGGCGTGAATGCAGCGTTCTGTAGGGCTTCTGGGGAGCCCCCCGAGCAGTTGGGTGTGCAAGCCTGCAGGAGTTAGGCAGCAGCCAAGGGCACCCCAAGCTTGAGACTGCCTGGGACAGAAAGCTGCCAAAAGCTGTTTGCCAGTGAGAAACTTGGGAGCAGAGGAACTGGTCAGTAGTCATCTGTAGGCAGGGGACAGGTGAGAACAATCGAGACCTGTGTCCTTCCAGGCAGTCCCTAGAAGGTCCACTATGTCTCTGTGCCGTCCAGTCAAATGCCGAACTGCCAAATCTGGTATTTTTTCCCAGTGTTTAGACAGCCCCAAACTCAAGCCCCTTCCATCTGTTTGGATATCCTTGGACTTGGGCAGTGGTTGGACCCCATACGCTACACATCGTGTCATCTGGCCTCCCTCCTTACCCTGAGGGCCTTTGACATCACATGGACCCCATGCCTGGCTAAGGACCACCAGGCTGGACCTGGGACAGGTCTTCACCCACTCCCACCTCTCCCTTCCAACCCCATCCCCCTAGGTGCGAAAGGGCTTCTGGAAACAGCCTCCCCTCATCTGGGACGTCAACCCCAAACAGATTCGGATTCTCAACCCCTTCTTCATGGAGATTGCAGCTGACAAACTGCTGAGCCTACCAATGCAACAGCCACGCAAGGTGAAGCAGGTAATGATGGGCTGCCCACAGGGAAGCCAGAGGGTTGGGGGCCCGGGTGGGAAGTAGGTGGGACGTTCCTAGAGGCTTAGGAAGCTGTGGAGGACCCCAGGAGAGGAGAAAATAATAACAGAGATCACAGCTGCTGTTTTGCTTTTTATTTTGGAAGATTAGCCCTGAGCTAACTGCTGCCAATTCTCCTCTTTTTGCTGAGGAAGACTGGCCCTGAGCTCACATCCGTGCCCACCTTCCTCTACTTTTCTATGTGGGACGCCTGCCACAGCATGGCTTGCCAAGGTGCCACGTGCACACCCGGGATCCAAACTGGTGAACCCCGGGCCGCCAAAGTGGAACGTGTGCACTTAACTGCTGTGCCACCGGGCCGGCCCAGAGCTTGTATTTGAATAACACCTGGTAAAGCCGTTCAACTGCAGCCTCAGGCACACCTAGAATCAGGTTAGGGTTATGAGCTTGCCGTAGCAAGAGAGGCGCACGCTTTTGAAACTGTGCGACATCTGCAAAGTGGGGAGTGGGGAAAGGGGTTTATAGGGCTTGGGGGCTGGAGTTAGAGGGCCGTGTTGGCAGACACTAGTCAGAATCTGTAAACTGGGGAGTTGCTGGGACAGTCAGTGGTCTTATCTTTAGAACAACTTGAGCCCGTGGTGCAGTTACTGTTAGGTCACTTTGTGATCTTATCTTGGAACATATTGGTCTGAATGAGTCAGGAGTTTGAGCCGACCGCTTGTCTTGCTTATCACGGTTTGGTGCGGTGTGTCAATTTTGGGAGTCATGGTGCAGTTTTGCAAGTTCCAGTTCTGGTTTCGGCTCTCAGTACCCTAGTGGTCTTCAGCTGATGGGCTTCAACACACTTGGTAGCTTCCTAAGTACTTCTACAGGTGTCTTGAGCCCTCGGAGAGGCTGTGTGGGATGGTGGACAGAGGTAACTAGCAGACATAGACGGGACTCGGCTGTACCACTTACTGTGTGGCCTTGGGCAAGTCAGCCATGTGGAGCCTCAGTGTTCCTATCTGTATGGTGAGGATAATATTAGTACTGACCTTTTAAGGCCATTGTAGGATTTAAAAAGATAATTATGTAACATGCCTATCATGGAGATTGGTACACAGTGGATGCTCAGTAAATCTTTGCCAAATTTTAAATAAATCGTTTTATTCTTTACTGAATATCTACTATGATTCAACTTCATATGGTGACTACCTGCTGTTAGGACAGCTCTGTGCCAGGCCCCAGGTTCGCATGCTTAGGGAGTAGGACATACTCCTTGCCCTGAGGAAACTTGGTCTAACGGAATAAACATACAGGTTGCAGCATGTCCGTGGCAGAATGCCCCAACAGAGGGTGTTCTGAGTGCTCTGGGATCTCAGAGTGGCAGGCAGACCTCTGCTTGGGGCCGTCTGGGAGCTCCCCCAGAGAAGGTGGTACTGGAGTTAGGCCTTGAGGGGTCATGGGGCCCATCAGGTGGAGGACTGGGGAGAGGTGTTTCATTTGGCAAGACGGAACAGCTCCCCTGGCACCGAGTTCTAGCACAGGTGGAGCTGAGGGGGCAGCAAGGAGGGGTCGATGCCCCGATGAGGGTGAGGGAGAGGGTGAAGGCTGGAGAGGGAGGCAAGAGGAGGTAAGGACCAGAGCCAGCTCCTCGTGGTGGGAAGGGAAAAGGAAGAGAAGGTCTTGATATCTGTATCCGTTTCCTGCCACTGCCTAACAAATTACCACAGTTGGGTGGCTTAAAATAGCACCCATGTTTTGGCTCATGGTTCTCTAGGTCAGAAATCCAGCACGAGGTGGCTGAGTTCTCTGCTTTGGGTATACAAGGTTGAAATCAAGTTGGCAGCTGGACTGAGTTCGTGTATGGAGGCTCAGGGCCGGGGCAGGGATTTACTTCCAAGCTCATTCTTGTTGGGAGAATTCAGTTCCTTATGGTTGCAGGACCAAGGTCCCGTTTTCTTGCTGGCTTTCCGCCTGGGGTGGGGACGCTCTCAGCTCTTAGAGGCTGCCACCACTCCTTGCCATATGGCCCCCTCATTCTAAGGCCAGCAATGACATGATAAATCCTTCTTGTGTTTCACATCTCTGACTTCTTCCACGGCTGATCCCTAGACCACGTGTAAAAGCTCATGTAATTAGGGCCAGCCCACCAGGATTATCTCCCTATCTTATGGTCAACTGTGCCATATAAAGCAATATAACATAAGGTAATGTATCTCGTCACAGTCCCAGGTTGCACACACACTCAATGGCAAGGGTGATGGGGGATTATCTTAGAAAACTCCTGCTGCAACATTTATTTTACAGGTGGAATTGAGGATTTATGACATTGTATGTTTCTAGCTTGGCCAACTGGGTAGAGGGTGATATGATTAACTGATATAGGGAATGCAGGGGAAGAGGAGAGTTGGGTGAGTTTAAGGGGCCTGTGTCCAAGCAGAGCTGGCTAGAAGGCGATGGAAATGTGGTTCAGCAACGGACAGAACTGGATGAGGTCATGCAGAGGTGGGGAAAACAACTGGGGTGAAATGGAAGGCCCAGGAAGGAAGTGGCAGATGAGACAACAGAGCTCAGAAAGGAAGCTGGGAAAAACCCAGTGTTCAGAGGCCTGCCAAAGCCCAGGGAGTGGCTCCTTTATGGGAGTGGGCAGGTGAGGTGGTCTGGAAGGCAGGGTGTCAGAGTTGAGGAAGGCAAGGTTTATGAGGTTAGAAAATCAGCTGGCCCATCCCCGTGGATGGATTAGGGGTGGAGAAGTGAGGTCCTTGTGGCAGCTCATAAGGTATGGAGCGAAAGCATGGTGTCCCCACTTTACAGAATGGGAGAGCCCACCCTCATAAGGGGGCACACGGCCCGGGAGTGCGGGAGCGAGTCTTCTGAAAGAGGGGAGATTTTCCAAGGTGGAGAACAGAACCTTTCACTCCTTGAGCCAGTTGCTTAACAGTCGTGAGCCTCAGTTTCCCCATCTGTAAAATGGGGCTAGTAATAGTATCCGCCTCACAGTGCTTTTATGAGGATTGGATGAGATAATGTAGTGTCTGGCACATAGTAAGTGCTCAAAAAGTAATAGATATTATGATGATGATGATTATTGTCATCCTGATTGCCAGCATCATCCCTTGAGGCCCGAACCCTTCCCGCAGATGTGTTGAGCTGGACTATCCAGTGTGGTAGCCACAAGCCACATGTGACTATTTAAATTTAAAATGTGATTAATTAAAATTAAATAAAATTAAAAATGCAGCTCCTCATCTGCCCTAGCCCCAGTCACATGCTCCTCAGCCACAGGCGGCGCGTGGCGGCCATGCAGGACGGCACAGATGCAGGCGAGTCTGTGGTCACAGGAAGCTCTGTTTCACAGCCCTGGCCTATGAGATGGTGAAAGGAACGGGGCTCCCTCTAATACCTTCCCACCCCTTGTCCCTTAGAAGCCCACCACAGGCCTCTTGGCCATCACGCTGGCCCTCCACCTCTGCGACTTGGTGCACATTGCTGGCTTTGGCTACCCAGACACCCATAACAAGAAGCAGACCATTCACTACTATGAGCAGATCACGCTCAAGTCCATGGCGGTAAGTGGCCCCTGCTTGCGAGCTGGGTAAGGTGGACTGACCTGGGGACGCTGGGTGAGTGAGTAGTGCCGGGGGCCCAGAGGTGGCTCATGGTGAGGTCACTCAGAGAGTCAGAACTGGAACTGAGGCATCTGGACTCCCAGGCCCGCGTCCTCTGTATTTGGCTCACAGATCCTGTCTTCCTTCCGAGAGCCAGCATGGGGAAGGGAGCACCCAGAAGTGTGAGGTCATGGGGAGGGCCAGGGAGACTGTCCTGGGCCAGGGAGGTCCTTGGGAGTCCCTTAGTTTGCTTCCTTGGCTGTCTCCACAGGGGTCAGGCCACAACGTCTCTCAAGAGGCCCTGGCCATCAAGCGGATGCTGGAAATCGGAGCAGTCAAGAACCTCACTTACTTCTGACTTGGATTAGAGCTGTACCCATTGGTTTGCCCACTCTGCTGCCTGAGCGACCCCCATCCATGGCTGTGGGGGTGCCGGGGCCAGTATGAGCCACTTGGACTCACCCTCTCCTGTGTGGGGAGGGGTCCCAGGACTGGCCAGGTCTAAGATGAGGCTGTGCCCCTGGCTGCCCAGGTGGAGGCCCTGGGGAGCAGAAGCCCAGCCAAGGGGCTCATGGCTGTGGCAGCCGCTCTCCACCAGCACCAGGAGATTATTTAATGGGCTATTTAATTAAGGGGTAGGAAAGTGCTGTGGGCTGGTCCCATGGCATCCAGAGAAGGGGCATAATACAGTGTTCTGCCCACTTTTTATAAAAACACAGAAGTGCTGGGCCCACTAAAGCCTAGACCCAGAGCAGGCATCCCAGGAGGACGGGGGTGTCTGGAGGGGTGCTGCCTCCCAGCAGGCCTGGGAAGAGCAGTGGGATGGGGGGTCCACGGCGAAGGGGACCTCTTCCAGAAAAGAGGTTTCAAACCTATCATTAAACTATTTTTCCTAAAACGGAAGCAGTTGTGATACCCTGTGTCCTTTCAGGTTGGGGAGGACTTGGATGGGCAGTGGGCCCCCTTTCCCAGCAGTGGACAGGCTTGTTAAAGACCAGCCGTGTCTCTGGGTCCTAGGGGGACCAAGAGCAGGCCCTGGTCATTCAGGAAGTAATTCTTTCTTTTGTTTCTTTTTTTCTTTTGTGGTGAGGAACATTGTCCCTGAGCTAACATCTGTGCCAGTGTTCTTCCTCTATTTTGTATGTGGGATGCCACCACAGCATGGCTTGATGAGCAGTGTATAGGTCTGCATCCAGGATCTGAACCTGTGAACCCTGGGCCCCCAAAGTGGAGTGTGCAAACTTGACAACTACACCACTGGGCTGGCCCAGGAAATAATTACTTCTTGAGTACAGTGCTTGGTGCCAAGTCATGCATCCTCACCCTGGTGTGGCAGGCAGCCAAGTGGTGGCTGGAGCAGCCCTGTCTTCCGGACACCCAGCCGGGCATCTTGCATCCTGGTTTACCTTCCAGAAGTAGGGACGGGCAGGAGGATGCCAGATGGGAGTAGCAGAGCCCTATCCGCCTCCCTTCCTCTCCCTCACCAGCCTTCAGTTTCTAAAATCTCATGCTGGGAGGTGTGTGTTTGAGAACAGGGGTGGAGTCACTCAAAGGAAGCCAAGTTTCCCGTCTCAGATTAAGTGGGAGTCATAAAATGGAGTTTACAGAAGGTCCTGCCAGTGGCCCAGGCTGCCAGGATTGGGATGGGCAAGGCTCGGGCAGCATCTAAGGGATCTGGCAAGGCCTGTCCGCCAGTCGCTGGGCCCGCGCCGAAATGCTTTTTCCTCCAGGTCTCTAGAATTGCGATAGCCTGCCATTTGCCTGTCTCCTACCCACTTTGTTCTCCTTCTTCCCAGGCCCCGCCTGGCTGCCAACTGGGCTTCCTGCCACCTCCACAGCTGTTCCTTTACATCTGGAGACTGGAGGGAGAGCTGGAACTCCCCCATAGGGAATGGGACTTGCAGTGGAGTTCCTGGCTTTCTCGGAAGGAGTTGCAGCCTTGATTGAAGTTTTGAGACAGCTAGGCTGAGACAGGACAGATAAAGAGGGGCAGAGATTTGGGAGGAGCAGAGGAAGATGACAGGCTTCTGGACAGAGTGTTAGAGTGGCCTTGAGAACACCCAGTCTCGTCCCACAGAACAGTCTGTCCTGAGGACCACTGCAGAGACTGGACTTGCCTGCTCTCTTGGAAGCCTGGCAGAACTACTTTGCTAGCTGCTCTCTTGCCAGGGCTGAGGGGGCTTCTCAAAGCAAAGAGGGCCCAGCATCTGCAGCCCCAAACCCCTCCCCTCCACATGGGCAAGCTTTGTCTCCCAGGCTTTGTCTTGGAGGGTGGGGTGCTGGGCCTTGCTGACTTGACGTCTCAGCTCTGCTGCTCCCTGACACTGCTTCTCACAAGGATATGCAATGGAGTGTCCATTTCCCCATCCAGGGCCATTGAAAGTGACTGTCAGCACGTATGATCCAGCTGTCCTGGACTGGGGCCACTGCCTGTTACTGAATGTGCCTAAACTAGAGCCAGAATCCAACACACATGGATGGGTCAGACTTCCCCAAAAGCCCCACACGTGCATGTAGACATGGAAGCGTTTGACATTCTTGTTGGATTTTGCCTGTGATGCCATATGCAGACAGTCCTTCATGATCACATATGGACAAGGGCGTGTTTGGGGAAGCGTGTATACGGCCCAACCATCCATTGTTGCCCTGAGGGGCTCAGCCTTCTCCAGGGCGCCCTGCCCCTATGCAGGCTGAGGCGGTACCAGCCAAGGGTCCTCTGTGGGAGTGGAGCTTTGATGTGCAGTTGTTGGATGGGGTTCTTTGGCGTTCTGAGAAAGGGCCTTTCATTCTCCAGTTAGCCCAACCAATGTGAACGAACTGCCTGCCAGCCTGCCTAGTACCAATTAAACCGTGCCCTGGAAAGAAGGCGGGAGGGGAAGGAGGGAACAGTGAGGGAAAGCACTTGAGTGCAAGTCAACAAATCCGGGTTCTACACCAGACTCTGCCACTTAATTCTGTACGATCTTGGCCCAACCATTTCTCCAAGTCTCTGCTCCACTTCCTACATTCGTTAAAACAAGAAGGTGGGTCCAGCCTAGGAGGACCACTTCTATCAGTATTATCTGGGGGTGATTTAAGAACAGCGATTCTTGGGTCTTACCCAGGCTGCTGGCGATGCGGCCCAGGAATCTGGAATTCTAACAAGCACCCAGAGGCACTGTTCTAGTAGTCTATGCTCCAGGATGATCTCACGGGCCTCTTAGTTCCACGATCTACCTGCAAAGCCCACCCTAATCCCCGGTGCCCTTGAGTGGCGGTAACTGGGCGCTCGCGCGTCTTCTCGCGCCAGCGGGGGTGGGAGGAGCCGCTGCGCTCCCGGCGGCGCGGGCGGAGGCCGGGGCGCGCATGCGTCGTCCGCGGGGCGCGGGGCCCCCAGAACCCTGCAGGAAACCGGGCCGGGAAATCCGGGCCGGGAAACCCGCGCCAGAGCGGTGTCCTCGCGCGGTCCGCCCGGGGGCCTCTCGGGGCGCTGACCCCGGCGCCCCGCCTCGTCCGAGGCCAGCGTCTTCCTGGCAGTCGGCTGAGGGCCTGGGGACCGCTGCGGAGGAAGGCGGGGCGGGCTGCGGGGTTCGCGGCCCTCTGCCCGACTTTGCCTGCCGCCCCGGTTCTCTCAGCCGGCGGGGCTGATGGGGCCGGGAGGCGGGGGTGCTGTTCCCTCTACGCCTCCTCCGCGTGACCGACATTGACTGCGTCGCTCAGGCTGGGGTGAAAGACTTCTGCAAGGGAGCGGTCGAGATCTGCCCCATCGTGTGTAGACTCTGGAAGCCCAGCCCTCCTCCGCAGAGGGGAAACCGAGGCCCGGAGAAGTGAAGGGACTCCCAGTCGACCACCTAGCTGGGCAGGACAGAGTCGAGGTCTTTTATCTAGCCCAGGAAGATATTTAAATGATATTCTCTATTCACATCACATGGTGTGCCTTAATTTTGGACTTCGGGTTTTTATTTACCCTTTCCCAGGACCGAAGTACATTCAGTTGGCTTCCCCAGAGACTCTCTAGCCTACGAAAGGTTTGAGCTTGGAAGCGGTCCTGTCTGTGGGGCAGCAACGTGTAGTGCACACGAAATGTGGTCGGTTGGATGGGGGGGGGGGGTGTTCTCCTCCTTGCTCTGTTCCGTAATTAGCCGAGTAAACCTCTGCTCCTCCGTCTGTAAAAGAGTGATTATGCATGCCTAGCTCACAGTGAGGTTTTACGGATCTAATGGGAATATGGTTGTAAAAACATTGTGTAGACTGTAAAGTATGATATAAATATTAGATTGGAAAGCTGCCTTGCATAATGGAAAACACCGGAAAGTGTATGAAACAGGTGAAGTACATCTGGAGGGCCAGATATTTACCCAGGTCCTGAGTAACATGGCTGATTACAGAAAAGTCTGTTCAAATCGACCACAAGCTAAGTAGGGGAAGGTAAGACATCAGGAAAATGACTCAGACGCGAGCTTTGCATCGTCAAAGAATGAACAGTGAATTCAGATTGCACTCTGGCAGTGGTTTTCAAGTTGAAGTTAGAGGCCTTCAGGGGTTTTTGGAGAAAGTGGTATCTTGGGTACATTAGCTGTTTTGACGGCACACAGCATACCACAGTGGGTTCCAAAACTGGGGTTGAGAAGTACCTCCTCAGAGCTGTAGAGAGGAGTTTGTTAGCTCCCCTCTGACCTTTCTGATGTCTTAATTATAGATTCAGAAAACTATTTGTTCGTTTTGAGCATTCCCATGATTCTGTACCAGATGTGATTCCAGGAAATCTTTGCAACTTAAAAGTTTAAGGAGGGATATGTGTGTGTGTATCTGTAATTATAGCCTGTTTTCCCCTCCAGTTCTTTCTCAACAAGTTTACCTCTCTCATTGGGATCTTGGGGATCCCGTGCCTGAGAAATGAGGTGGGGAGATGAAGCTCGAGTGTCGTTAGACGTCAGGTTTGGGGGGAGCCCAAATATCTTGGAAGGCTCCTCCTCTTCACGTAAAGGGATTGCAGAGAGCTGGGAGCAGGTGGGAGAAACCACAGCCTGTCTAGGAAGGTTAGCACAGAGCATCTGACGAAAGTTTTAGGGAAAAAATGAACTTTGGAAGACAGATTTCAGATACCCAGGGAAAACTCAACAATTTAAAGTATACCCACCCCTCTACAGCGGCACAGCTGCTTCTCAAGAATCTTCTAAGACTGGGAGGGTGGAGCTGGGTGGAGGGAATGAAAGAAGGCTCAGATGTTGAGATCACCCTAGGGTATCAAAGTTGGAATTATTTTGTTGAACTAAGCTATTCCAGAACCGTCTATCATTCTGAGGCTTCCTAAAACACTATCTACATGTATCACCAACTTTAACACTTAAGGAATGTCTTCACTTGCTTACAAGTGTGTTTCTCTCCAGAGGGAAAAATCACCAGAGTACGAGTTAGAGTCTGGTAGGGAGATTCTCTCTAGTTCTGTGCTTTTTTTCTCAAGATCTGTGTTCCACGGGTGCAGCCCTGCCTGTGAGAAGAGCTGGAGAAACTTCTAAAAGTCAGATAGGAGCTTCTAATCTGAAAATTCTGCTGTAGAAGTCCTGAATCCCTATCTATATCACTTTATCTCCACTGCCTTCTTCATTCAGTATTTCTTACCAGTGCCATGCCCATTAGTGTCACAAATATATTTTCTAGTCTCTGGCCCTTTAATTTCCTTACAAAGTTGGTGAAGGTGGTGTCTTTAACTTAGTCCACCTGAGCATGTTTTCCTAAGTGAGGGTGACCGTCAGGGGGATGAGTCCTTTGTTCGGTTCGTATCCTGAGTGGCACTTTTCCTCTTGTATAATTGGGAATAGATTTCAGCAAAGCTCCACCTAGTAAGACTCCAGTTCTCCCAAAGACCGGTTTTCTGAAACTTCACTTACCTTGTCTTTGAACATTAATACTTTAAAGTATGCGCTTTTTTTGGTGGGGAAGATTGACCCTGAGCTAACATCTCTTTCCAATCTTCCTCTTTTGTTTTCCCCTCCCCAGAGCCCCAGTACATAGTTATGTATCTTAGTTGGAGGTCATTCTACTTCTATGTGGGATGCTGCCACAGCATGGCTTGGTGAGCGGTGCATAAGTCTGCGCCCAGGATCTGAACTGGCGAACCCCAGGCTGCTGAAGCAGAGCGCGTGAACTTAACCCCTCAGCCACGGGGCTGGCTCTCTGAACGTTAGTACTTTAGATTCATCACAAAGAAGATGGCTATAAAGGAGCATTATTTGAATGTTCTCATGGCATTCCAAGATATTTCCAAGGGTCATGAGGTCAAGAAGCAGCGGAAGCAGACGCCTTTGTGTGGCTGGGGCTCGCTGATCAGTGAGCCAAAGGGAAGCTTTTGGCCCAGGGGTTGAGGATGTCCCAGCCCCATGGGTGGGCTGAGTACTGTCCCAGAGAGCAGCCTTGGGAACATGGAGTGGCAGGTGGAGATCGGCACCGGGGATCTAGACCACAGTTCAGTGGTGCGTCTTGTGAATGGTGTGTGTTCACAAAACGCCTTTTAAAGATGAGGGCTGGGGTAGGAGTAAAACTGTCGGGCCTGTAGTAATGGAAGCGTTCACTGTGTGTCGGAAACCCAGCCGGCAGAGAGGAGAGGAGACGGATGCAGGAAGAATCGAGAGGGAAAGAACGGCGGTTCCTCCTCTCCCTGCCACAAAAATGTATTCATTCAGGAGAACAAATCCTTATTTTTAAAGAAGAGTAGCTTGAAATTTTCTCATTTTTTCCAGTTTATGACCTAATTGGGAAGATTGAAACATAGGGGGTGGGGGAAAAGATGATCGGAGTCTTACTGAAAATGACAAGTAACTATCAGAGTGAGCACTCTTTATCAGTGATTCTCAAAGATTGCTGGTAGTTTTGATGCTGAAGCTGCAAATGGCTGGTGTGTGGTTACATCTCCTAAAAATAACTTAGTGAGAGACTTCTAAAAGACTTTCTTAAAGGGGAAGTAAAAATTCAAGATTTAGTTGAGATGTCATTGGTTTATGTCTAAATGTTTACGTTTCTTTAAATAGGCACACCAAGTGGTATTTTAAAATAAAAATCTTTATGCAAATTAAGATAGTTTTTATTTAAATATTTATACTTTTATTTTAATAAAGAGTTTATTTTATAGGGAAACTTCCTAGAGAGGAAACTAATTGCAGGACTCCCCTCTGTCTTTTTTTCTGGTGCCGTTATGAGCCGCACACGATACCTGGGAAGAGCTAATTGAACTTGTGGAGTGTGTTCCCTGGGATTTCAATTCTGATTCCGTAAGAGCATACACCCTACCCCGAGTATGTGCCTTCCCATACAGGAAGTGAGAGACGGAAGTCCTGTTGTTTCCTTTTCTCCTGTTCTAAGAAATCTCCTAAGGACTGCATCATAGTTATTTTCATCTGCCCCGGTCCTTTCCACTCCAGAGAGTCAAAGGCAGCTTCAAGGCCTGTGCCTGGATGGCCCGTGGTTCAGTAGGCTCCATCAGGGACAGACTTCATGTGGTATTCTGGCTCTTCCTGTGGGAGCACTTCCTATTCCGTGAAAGTTGAAGAAGTGGTGGAAATAACCCTGGCCTTTCCAGACTGATAACGAGCCTGAGAGTCAGAAACTGGGCTCCCATCCAGTGACTCGGAGCCAATAATGGATTTTAAAGCTATCAGAAAACTGGATACTGGCCTTGGTAGGGGTGGGGGTGATTTGATACACAGAACAGCTTTGTCTCCCAGGGAGTTGTGGTCTGTCCAGGTCATCTGGGGACTTGAGGTGGAGGATGCCAGTCCCGCCTTCCTAATGGAGCTGTCCTTGCTTGGCCTCCCCCAGAGTGGGTGTTAGCAGATGGCCTTTGCTGTTGGCCATTTTCATCATATTCTAGGATGAAAGTGGCCTTGAGTTTGCACTGTAGGCTGGAAACATTTTACCAAGGAAATCACGTGTGTTTAAATCTCACGTTTGCCACTTGTTAGTTCTGTGACCTTGGGCATGCATGTCTTTTGGCTTCTTTTCAGCCTCAATCCCTCATCTATAAAATGGTGATAGTTTGTACAACTGTGAGGATTAAATAAGATTATAAATGTAAAGCATTCATTTCAGTTAATCTGCGATCACCTACAGTGGAACTCAAGGCTCCCCGCTGCCTTCAATTTTTTTTCACACCTCCCTTTCCCAGCTCTTTTGCACCCTCACTCCTTTGTGAGAAGTAAATAGGGCTGGAGACACTGAGGGATGCACATAGCTCAGTCTGGGCTCCTTCTCAGTGCTCAATGTTCCAGAAGCCCCCAGATGCTACTGATTTTCCCCTCCATGTTCTTGTCTTTTGCCCAGGCCTCACTTATGACCTCCTGTCCCTTCAGCATCTCTTTGCTGTATTTGTACCTTGGAGACAGCTCAGGGGGTTGGGCACTGCATGTCTGAGCCTGGACTGTGCAGCCCCTGTGCTCTCTGCTCATCTTCCTGATAGTCCACGTTCTTCCCCTGGGCAGGGGGGAGGCCCAAAGCTCAGAGGGGAGAAGAGGCCATTCTGCTCTATGGGAAAACGGATTTCTTCCCTTTTCTTCTGGTTATTCTGTGTGATAACCTTGGGTTCCAGGAAAGGATGGGTAACTCCACCCTATTATGAGAGGAAAAGATGGGCACCTCTACCCTATTATGAGAGCTGTGTATGTGTGTAGGGGGCAGGGGGCAGGGGGCAAGAGGCAAGGCAGGCAGGCTGTGGTAAGGATTAGGAAGTAAATCTCCCCCAACCACTGACGTAGGGAAGACCACCTTGGGAGCTAGGGAACTTGGGAGCTTTGAAGCAATAGGAAGCATGGTGGAAGCCGAACAGTTGCCTGAGTGGAGGCGCTATGAAAGCTACGTACAGAATCTATGGTTGGGGCCATCCAAGGAATCGATGTATGGAAGGAAGCACAGAGTTTAGAGATGAAGGTTCCCATGACAGGTAGGACTACTGGGAAAGGTTGGAGAAGAAGGGCCTAAAACTTAGGAGGAACCTCCAACCTTAGGGACAATTTGGGTTCTCCAAAGTTCCATTTGAATTCTGTTCCCTGAACTAGCATTCTAACTTGCCCCGATTTATTCTTCCCATCTGATCTGCCATCACTCCATCAAGCTTGTCATGCAAACAAGGCCATTTGTAGAACATTACTGAGTCTCATAGTAGAGTGTTAGGGTGCTTAGTGGCACAGGCTCTTTGAAGAGGGCCTCCTTCCCTGAAGCCCTAATGCAGGGAGCTTCCCTTGCAGAATATTGCTGAGAGCAAGGCCTGGAATGACCTCTCCAGTGTGCAGCATGACCACTTTGCCGCTGAGCTGTATTCAGCTGAGTCGGGTGGTTGGTGAGTCCTGCTTTTGCACGCCCTCTGGGTTGTACACAACCACAAGGAGAGGCATCTGTCTGTAGGTGCTGTTGTCACCACAACCAGAGCTATCAACTGCCTTCATTATCTAGGAAAATTGAATAAAGAAGGCAAAGAACCTTGGGTTCCCAAAGCCTACTCTGGGCTCTTGGGTTCTTCCTGTGGCTCTGCAGGAACAGAAGGACAGAACGGATTTGTGGAGTGATGGCCCTAACATTTATTCTCAGGTGGTGAGCAGGAGGGGTGAGGTGTAGATACACTTTCTTTCTTACCCATGGAGTCTTCCTGAAGATAGGACCATTGTTCCTCGTGTGAATCAAGGCCCCTGAAGATTCATCAACCCTCCAGCTCTTAGGAAACACTCTCTAGGACTGTTTAAAGGACCCTGACCAGAGAAGCTCCCACACTCCTTGTATTCGCTCTGATTGTGCTGTGGGGGAGGAAGGAGGTACACAGAGCAGCGCGAGGGTGGGGGGGCAGGGGAGGCTCTGAATCCCACAGCCTGCTAAGGGTGAGGGGTTCCCCAAATGCTCATGCCTTCCCTCCTTCCGCTCCCTCCCCTCCCAGTGCACCAGTCTCTGATTGGGCCAGTCCCTCCTCAGAGTTCAGTGGCATCCAGTCCAAGGACAGAACTGCAAGGGTATGGACACAAAACACCAAACAAGTTAGGGGTGGGCTCCTGGCCAGGGCGGGGAGGGACACTCCTTTGGCCAGGGCTGTTTCTGGCTTCTCAGCCTCCAGGGTCTGGGTGCTGAGCAGTGGGGGGGGCGCTGGGGTCTCTGGGGCAGCTTCACCCCCTTCTCCCCAGGGTCGTACAGGAGCACAGGCACAGGGGTAGGGCTTATGGGCAGCCGAGGGCAGAGCTCACGGGGAGACTGGAGAGTGGATGGCAGTTTCATTAAAGCGAAGTGAGAGCTGCCTCTGGCGCCTGTGGGAGGAGCAGGGAGCGGAGGGGCCTCCAGGAAAGGGCTGCAGCTGGCAGGTCCAGCACGGAGCACAGTGTGCTCAGCTGCATCCTCTGACCACTTCCCCACCCGCACGCCTCTGGCACACTGCAGCTGGGGACCCACATTTGTGCTTGATCAGGGCTTCGGAGGAGGGTGGTGGCAGAGGCGCTCAGGGGCTGTCCTGGAGGCAGCCGGTTCTGGGGTCCTCTGCAAAGTATCCATCGTCTCTGGAGAGCCAGAATGCACCTCTCCGCGGCCCTCCCCACCCACAGTTGGGGATCCTTAGACGTGAGTCTGCATCCGCCGCTGCAGGGGCCGGCTGGGGTCGGAGTTCTGGGAAGAGGACTGGGAGTGGTGGGAAGAGGAGGCGGAAGCCTTGCTGGCCTTGTCGAACTGCACGTAGCCATCCTGCTTGCCGCTGCTGCTGACGCTGCTGTCGCACTGCGTGTCCAGGAAGGAGCTGCTGTCGCTGAGGGAGCCTCTCTGGAACTCCCGCTCGCAGAGCTCGATGGACGAACTGCCCATGCCCAGCACGAACCTCTGCCCGTAGTCGTAGAGGCGGCCTTGGCCACTCAGGGTGCTGTAGATGTTGGTGAAGGACATGCCTGTGGGCACCCGCTGCTTGCCCGCAGGACGGAGGTCCGGCTGACAGCTGGAGAGCGAGATGGTGGGGGTCGAGTGGTGCTCTTTGAAGGTGTTGACACTGTAGTAGCCATTGGTGGGGTCCTGGGAGCAAGAGTAAGAGCAGGGTCACTGGCAGACGGAGCCTGCTCTGAGCCGGCTGGGGCTTCCTAGGCTGAGCCAGGCCTGCCTCACACAGGAAGGGATGAGCACAGACAGCTGGGGAGAAATGGGGTGGGGCTGGTGGGGACACTGAGGAGAGAGGGCTGGCAGGTGTTGAGGTGGCAGCAAGGCGAGCAGGTGCTGAAGGGAGGGAAACGGGGGCTCGCCACTGGGTATGTTTCTTCATGTAAGGGCAGTGCGAAGTCACTGGAGAGCCAGACTCCAGTTGTTTTCTGTTTTTGTCCAGAACATGGAAACAATTTTAAAATTGATTTGTGAGGAGGCTGTAGGAGGAGAGAAGTGCCGGCCCTCCACCTGCCCTCTCTCACTCCTTAGTGTGGGGGTGAGAGAGCAGTGCCTTCGGCAGGGGAGTGTCCCACCTTAGGGAGAGGACAGCGCCTGTCCCCAAAGTGGCCTCTGGCCTTTCTTTTTGGCTTGCTGCCAGCATTTGTCTGGCTCTGAGTCTTGGTCCTCAGAGCTGAAGACCAGATTCTCATCTCATACCCTGCGGCTGTTCTTACCTTCAGGTTCTGAAACTCCTTCTCCTCCTCTTTGAGGACCTCCAGCTGCTTCAGCACTGAGTCTTGTTGGAATTCTCCCCGGTCCATCTGCAACCCAAAAATGGCTGCTCAGTGGATAGGAGGTGGGCTAAACGTCCACTTCCCCAAGGAAAGGATGGCAAAATGAACTCAAAAGAGGTTTGCCATCTCTGCCTCCGCTCCCCCCACCTCTCACTCCTGGCCCAGGGGAGGCAGGTGAAGGAGTCAGGAGAGTTCCTGGACCCGTGGGGCAGGTCGCCAAGACCACACTTTCTTCCCTTGGGCTAGAGTATCACCTCCAGAGATCTCACCTGGCTGATTCAATCCAATTCACTGAGCATTTACTGAATTTCAGGTCCCTCACTGTGCCAAGGGTCAGGCATACACAGATTAAGACACAGCTGTGCCCATAGGGAGCAGGCCCTGTAGTTAAATAATTATAGCACCTAGACCACAGGGCACAGGGTGGGGCCCCAGCAGGGCAGTGTTAGGCTTAACTAAGCCTTAAAAAGGAATCACAACCCGTGAGATGCTACACCTGTTATTCAGAGGGATGACATAGATGTACTAAAAGTTATCTTCCTTAACAGAGGCCAAAAAGCCCGAGGGCAAGGATCATTTGTTTCTCTTTCAGTCCCCAGCACACTTGGAACTGTGCCTTGTGTTTTGAGGTCATGAACCAAAATGCTTCTGGAATGGAACCATATTTGTGTTTTATTACTTCTCGGATTCACCGGTGCCCAGCTCAGGGCCTGATATACAGTAGGGCTGTCACAAATGTTATATTTATGTTGGACAAATGAATCAAGTGGCAGAGCTCTGAATTACTGAAAATTAAGATAATAATTAGACCGCAGGTGAAAAATGAAGCACGCTCAGCACACAGCGGGTAGGTTAATCTGAATGACCACAGTGACGGTACCCTGTGGCACGTCAGGCGCTTCCCGGGATCGCTTCTGCACATAACTCCATCTAGGCCACGTTCCCACCCACCCTCTGAGCTGGGGTGTTTCTTCTCCCTGTGACTCACTTTCCTGGTCTCTCTGGAGCCCCAGGGAACCAGCCAGTGCTCCCACACTGTTACCTCCTCACTACTGCTGCTTTTTTCATTTTCCAGTAAAAGCTCTGGCTCTATCTGGATTGGAGTTCTTTTCCATCAGATTCAACTTCTAAGCCTGCCTCTCCCTGAGGTGGGGGCCGTCTGGGGTCAGGGGCTGAAGGGAGTGGGGGGCCGACGACCTCCCCAAGGGGAGGCTTGGCCACAGAGCCCTCAGCAGGTCCCTCTGCCGGAGATGTGTTCGGCTCACTGTTCTTAATTGACTACTGAGTGACCGCCCCTCTTTCCTGAGGGTTTGGATGGGGCTGGGGGGGTGAGTGGAGACAGTCTGAGGCAATCAGAATGTTCCATTGGGAGGGACTTCAAGGTCTCATCTGGGACGAAGGACTGGCCTGGGTGCCTCCTCACCGCAAAAAGCTCATCTACAGGGATGTCCATTCCTTCTCAGGGCTAGGCTGTGGTCTCCTCCCTTGTAAGACCAAACACTCTACTGTGCTGGGCACTTTATTAGCCCAGGGAAGCAGACACGTGTAGATGCAGGAACAGGACCTCTGGGCTAAGTGGGGAGGCTGACAGGTCATTAGAGCAATGCACTATAAAAGAGGAGCATTTCTTCCTGCTTTTTCTCCCCACCCCCACGCCCCCCCCCCCCAGTACATAGTTGTATATATTTTTGGTTGTGGGTCCTTCCAGTTGTGGCATGTGGGATGTTCACTCAGCGTGGCCTGACGAGCGGTGCCATGTCCACACCCAGGATCTGAACGAGCGAGACCCTGGGCCGCCGCAACGGAGCGTGAGAACGTAACCACTTGGCCACGAGGCATTTTAAGTAGCACAGAAAGAGGATCATATTTGCATTTTTGAAGGATCCTTTTTGTGCGACTCCGGAGGGGGGCTGAGTGAAGTGGTCAAAGACTAGGATGGTAAGACCACTTAGGAGGCTGCTGTAAGAGTCCGGGCAGCAAGGATGAGGCCGGAACTGAAGTGTAACAGTGGAGTAGAGGTAAGGGCACAAACGTGAGAAACTTTTTGAAGTGGAATTGACAGGACCTGAAAATCAATTGGATAGAAAAAGAGCGGCAGAGGAAACTGAGTTCAGTTCAATAAACATTGGTGAGCATCCACCAGGGACAGTGTAAGGCGCGGAGACACAGGGTGAACGAGGCAGCTTGCTCACCATCTAATGGAGACGGATCAGGAAACAGGTGACTGCAGAGCAATGCAAACGGGTAACCTTTCTGGAGCACTCACTGTGTTCCATGGGCTCGGGGCTCTGTAGGCGTTACCCATTTATCCCCCCAAGGCCTTGTGTACTCATAGTTTCATCCCCATCTCAGAGATGAGGAGACTGAGGCACAGAGAAGCCCATGCTCGTTATCCCTTGCTTGCTGCTGTTTCTCCAACATATGACAACCATGGCATAGCAGGCACTAGAATGTTCTAGCACAGTGTTCTGGTTTCTGCTTGGACAGCTGGCTACATTACAGTCCATCCAGTGTGGATCAGGAAGAGGAGGGGCAGGGTGGGGTTGCTGGAGAAGTTATGAGTTTATTTCTGGGAAGCGATCCACTTCCCGAAGAGGAATCCATGCTGTTTGCAGACCGTTCTTGGGGTGGGGTGGGGCAGGGTACGCACTGAACATCTGTAATATTGACGTGTGTCTGTGTGTAGAATTGCTACGTGACAACAGATTACGGCAATTTATGCATCTGTCTTCTCTTCCTACTGAACAGCCAGGTTCTTTGAGAGCAGGGACTGCATCTTGGATGTCTCTGAGTCTCCTAGAACACCAAGTGCAGTACAGTAGACACACAATAAATCCCTGTTGGCTGAGAGGACGTGCCTGGCCTATTATGGGGGTGAGGGCGCATCTTGTTGAAGCTCTGCTTCTCGGGAGCACCTAGGGCATCAGGAAGGCTCCAGTCCCAGGACCTTCAGGGCACAGAGGTTGGGGTGGGGTGGGGATAAGACGGCACTCTCACCATCAGCTGCTTGATGGTGGGGTGTTCCTCAGTCTCCCGACCAGAGGCAGGCTCCTTGTGGACAATCTCCACTCGGATATCATTCTTGGCTGACACAACACCTTTGAGATCTGGACATAAGATAGGAAAGTGTGGACGACAGATTCAGTTCTCATCCTCAGGCATTAGGGCCTGAGATGTCAAGCCCTGGCTGCCACCGCCACCCCGAGTTTACCCTTCAGTGCCTGATCTCAGCAGCTTCATGGCCTCCTGCCAAGAGAACACCTGTGTGGACGTGCTATGGGCTGTTGGGGCCTCAGAGCTCTTTCTCCACTGGCTCCTGGCTGCATGCGCCTCAGCCTGTCACTGCTGCTCCCGTGCCTTGAGAAGCTGTCCTCAACCATTCATCCCCCTTACAGAGCTAGGTCCTTTTCATCCTACTAAATTCTCACCTCCTTCTAGAAGTCTTTTCTGACCTCCTCCACCTGGCTATGATCTCTCCATTCAGAGAATCACAAATCTTGCTGTTAGAAAGGACCTTAATGGTCAGCCTCCCACCCAAAACAGAAACATCCCTGACACTTGGTGGTCCAGCTCCTGCATCAATGCTTCCACAATGGAGACTTCACAATTTCTAGAGGAGACAGCCGATTTATAGTTGGAGAGCTCTGTTAGAAAATTCTTACCTAAATATGCTCTCCTGTAATTTCCACTGAGAGGGCAGTGAGGGAGGTCCTGAGACCACATTCTCTGGGGGCAGTCAAGGGAGCCAAGGCTGCTTAGCTTGGAGTGGAGGAAACGCAAGGGGAACACTCAGCTTTCTTCCAATACGGGAAGGCTGCCAAGTGGTGGAGGGAGCAGGTTTACCCTGATTATTCATCTTGTGACTTATGCTCATAGAATGTTGGATGTTCAAGCAAGTGGGGTCATAAAAGTCACCTCATCCAACCCCTTACTATTACACATGAAGAAGCTGAGGCCTGCAATAGAGTGGCTTGCCCAAGGTCCAGTGGCAGAAAAGATTGGACTAGAAGACTGTGTCTCCATTGTTTTCACCTCTACTCTGCCTTCCCATTTTACAGTTCCATGCATCAGTCTATCACACCTAACATCAGGGCCATTCCCAGGATGGAAACTCCAGGCACATGCAATTCTTCAAGAGTGCATAAACACCAGAATTTTATTGCTAACGACTAAAGACCTTTAAAAGTCTACACAAAGCAGTTCCTTGAATGCTTCCCCACCCCCACCATGTGTGGGTGTCCTGCTTTTCCGGTTAGACTAGCAGATCTTGGAGAATAAGGATCAAACCACCTCTTTCCCCCCACTCCACCCCAGATTTCTGTACAGTTCCCGGCAAGAGTGCTACACGTGGTCAATCTCAAGTGCTGGCTGACTGCCCTGTTGGTTGAAGTTCACTTAGTCCAGCTCAGCATCAGCTGAGTGCCCACTGTGTGCTGGCCACCACACGAAGCCACGCACATATAGGATGTGTCGGACTGTCCCTGCCCCAGCGGCTCACAGCACTGTAAGGCCCCCTCTCATTGCACTCCTGCTTACTTGCTCTCTGGGGCAGTCTAAGCCTGGCCCTTTTCTCTGTCCCCCTCCCTGAGATCCCGGGTCTCCCTCCCGTACTTCTCTGGGAGCGGGCACAGCAGAAGGCCACGATGGTTGCCATAAGGACGAGGAAGGCCACACCAGCTCCTACAGCCACCCCGATGATGACGGCCATCGGCACAGACTCTGTGGGAGAGAAGCAAGCACAGCTGATGAGGGACCCGGGGCAGCTCACTCTCTCCCCAGGACCTCACCCAGTTCCCTCCGGTGTAGCCCTTGCCAAGCTGGGGCCAGATCACTGCACGTGGGCCTCCTGGGGAATGCCTTGGGGGCTGGGCAGGCACTGGCAGAGTCCAGCAGAGGTCAGCTCAAGGGGGACAGGTGGTGGAGGAGAGGGTGGGAGGACCAGTGGTGGAGGGAGGGGGAGGCAAGCAGACACAGGGAGGGGAGGGCCAGGGGAGAGGGACACAGAGAAGAGAGGCAAGGCTGGGCACTACTTAGCTCTCTTTGGTATTAAACCAGGAATATTCTATCATGCAGTGGCTGGAGAGTCAGAGGTCCTGGCTCTTCTTTGAAAAACGACTATGGTCACTTCCCTTGTTTGTTGGGTTTGTGCTTCCCTTCTCTGCCCTTTCCCAGGTGCCCAGCGATGGGCATGGACAACCAGCCTGTAGAGAGTTCTCAGGTTGGAGGCAGCTTCCCTTGAGGGGCCTGCTGGGAAGCAGGGGTACTAGCCCCCAGAGGCCCTGGTCTTAGGGGTCAGGGGAGGGGAATCACAGCCCCCTGCCCACGTCTTTAAGGAGAAACGCCCCTTTTGCTTGACTCCCCAGTCCTGCTCCTTCCTCTCCTAGGCCAGTTCTCTGAGTATCCTGGCACCCTCCCCGAGGGAGGCCCAGGACTCCAGCTGGGCAAGCTTTCACTTCCTGCTGAGTTTTTCAGTCTGTCTCCTATCCTAACCTAGTAGAAATGGGGATGGGGAGGCTGATCTGGGTGGGGGGAACTTTTCCAGACAGCCTTGGACCTTCTATGGCTGCATATAGGGCCTGAGCTTATGTTTGGGGCCCTGAATAGGGAATAGAACTAGAGAATGCAGAGGCAGGGAGAGTGAAGGGCCCACTGAGTCCAAGACCTCCATTTATAGATGGAATCACTGAGGTCCAGAGATGTCAAGTAACTTGATCAAAGACACACAGTTGCAGTAGAGTCAGAAGAAATCCAGGTCTCTTCTTATCCACCTCCTGCATCCTGCTTGGCTCCATCCACTGTATCACATAGCATCCTCCAAATCTTACATGCTCTGTACAACCTAGACTGTATCAGTTCTTCTGAGCAACTGACTTTACCTGTCTGATCTGTAAAATGGGATAATTATTGTGCCTGCCTCAGGGGGCTGTTATGGGGTCTAGATGAGTGAGTGTGGGTAGAGGCCTTGGAACAGTCTGGCACCAAGCCCTATTCTAGTACGTGGCCTTATTTCTCTACAGGAAGGAGGATGGTAGCAGATGGAGACCTTAAAGGAGAGGCAAGTGCCATTTAGAGCCTGAGCTCCCTCCCTTCCCATGCCCCACAGTCATCAGTGAGGATGACTGAAGGACAGCCAGCTATTTGTCTTAGGCGTGGTCTCTCATTTTTGTTTTCTTTAAAGAGAGGAAGAAAACCTCGATCCCTGGCCCCTGGAGGTACCACTGGGAGGAGGTGCTGGGTCCCCTCCTCCAGAAGGAGCAGGTGCCTGCTGCTTGGCAGTGTTGGTGGTTATGCTGGTACAGTCCTCCTGCCCCAGGACCTGTACACTAGCTTATTCATCACCTGCCTACTCGTGGCCAGACCACTGCAGGAGTGGCAGGGGAGGGGACAAGGAAAAGGCGGGTGTGGCAAACACTCAGGAATGAAAATGGAGCTGTTGGGCTGGTTTCAGCCTGCACGGTGAGAATGGGGACGTCTCCCAGCCAGCCGGGGAGCTCACTTTGACAATTAGATGATTCTGTCTCCAGGTTTTAATTCCATTCGGAAAGGAAAACAGCTTCAGAAGCTCCTTGGTTCTATGCTTTTGAATTTTATTAATTTGGCTTTGATTTCGTTCCTCCTTGGATGCCTAGTAAATTTCCTTGGAAAAACTTGGGCCTTGTCTCAGCTGAACTCAGAGCCAAGGGATGACCATGGAAGGTTCCTTAGCCTCTTTGGGCCTCACTGTCTTCCCTGTGAAAGCAGACGACCAGGGAAGGGGTATCTAAGGTGCCTCCTGTGAGGCTACGTTTCCTTGAGTCCTTAAGAGCTTGGGGAGGGGCATCTTGTCTGGAGAACTGTCCCCAAGAGGGCGGGAGGGGCAGAGGGAGAGGGGACTGGTGGGGCAGGGGCTCCTCTGCTGCCTGCCCATGCACATCTCCTCCTTGCCTGGCTTGCTGAGGTCTGTGTAGGCTGGATGTCTCTGGACAGAACACCCCTCCAAGTCCCCTGGAGAAGGACTGGGCGGGGGACAGGGCACGAGGAGTCTCAGTCACAAAGGAAGGTGCTGGGGACCTCTGATGAGTGTGAACAGACACATGTGAGAGGGAGGTGGGAAGAAGGCACCGCCCCAGCACCAGAAGGGGCTCTGAGGGGCTCAGGGAGAGTGCAGCAACAGGCAGACAACTGTGTTGCCTCTGAGCTTGCTTCTACTGGGGAGGGCCCGTGTGGGGCCCACAAGGAGCTTGCTGAAGGAGCTGACCGGCTGAGCCTAGCTCCTTCCAGGCCAGTGTGCTGGGAGAGCTAGGGCAGAAGACCCCCACATCTTCCGCAAGGCCTTTGTCAGCCCTGTGGAGTCTGGCTTGCAATGTCCTGATTCTCTTTTCTGGGTTTCTCCTTGGCAGATGGGGCAATCGTCTCCTGTAGCGTCTCAAGATAGAGCAACTCATCCCAGGGAGCCTAATGACCACTTTGCTGCCAGGTGCCTGCAGAGGGAGGCACTGCCCAACAGCCTTGCCTCGGCCTGACAGTGAGATGACAGTTCCATGGGGAGCAGCAGGAGCCGGGGGAGGCAGCGAGCGAGAAAGCGTGGATTAGCATAGGTTACGCAGGCCACAGCACAGGCTGGGAGGCCTGGCATCCTGGGAAGCGATGGCCAAGCTGGTGATGATGTTGAGAAGCAGGGAGAGTCAGGGAGAGCCTGGAAATAGAAGGGGGCCAGGCAAGCACGAGCTGATTCCCGACGGGAGAAGCCAGGGCTCTGAAGGGAAGGGGAGGGACGGACGGAGCAGGAGGAGCAGGACCAGTGTCCTGGGCTGCAAGGAGCTTGGGGGCTCTGGTGGCAGCGACATAGGAGACAGGTCTCTGGGGTCCCTAGACCCACGCTGGCTGGGAACTCCTCTCCCTGCTGCTCTGACTGCGCTAAACTCTCGAGACAGGGGGAGGGCAGAGAAGTTAGCGGCCTGCACAGGCCTCCCTACCCCCTTTTGGGTTCCCTCCCCCACTAGCCCAGAGGTCCCTTCCCCCCATCCCGGGGAGTTCTCATGTCTCCTTCGTACCTGCTTCCAGCCCGGCTCCCGACTTCATTTCCGAACCTGTTTGGAAATAAAGCAAGCGTCCACAGCCAGGGCCTGGCCGGCCAGGGTGGGGTGTGCCTGGGGGCCGGCCCTCTGGAGGGGGCTGGGGTGAGGGGGCTCCCTCCTCCATCATGTCTCCGGAACCACCCAACAGATGCAGGCTAGCCAAACTGAACTTGGCAGTTCGTTCAGACTGACTTAGAGACCCCAGGGGGGTAGGGACCAGAGAGAGAAGTCAAAGCTGGGGGTCTGGGGAGGTTGGGGTGAGAACACCACGGGGAGGGCACAGTGGGTGGGGGCACTGAGGGGAAGACATGGAGGGTAAGCAACAGGTGACTGGGAAGGTTTGGGATGATGTGTGGATGACATTATGCAAATTATGTGCAAAGCATTATGCAAAGCAGCACCTATTAGGGAAGAGGTGTTGGGATCCACAGGGTGGCCCTGTGGCCTGAGGGCCCAGCTGAGACCATCTGCTTGACCTAGAATCTCTGGCCAGGGCCTCACAGCCTGGGGGTGGGCCTTCATCTTGGAGGGTGCCAGAGACTGCCAGGGCCAAGGCCCCCTGGACTGCCCTGTCCACCATGGACTGACTCCTGCTGGCGAAAAGGATAAGACCTGCAGCCCATCTCAGGACCCGGTGGGCTGCCGGCTGTCTGCTGAGCTTCTCTGATCCACCCTTATGCCCCTCCAAGACTCCCCACCCTCTGGTCTCTGTTGAGACCTTCAAGCAGAGACTGGAGTTCTTAGCATCTCCCTGACTAGGAGCTGACGGTCTGCACAAGGGGTCACAGTGGGGTGAGCCCTCCACTTCCCTCCTCCTCCCTCTCACCCGCCCAGCAGCTCTGACCCTTCCGCCCAGCACTGCCCTTCTGACTGGTGTTTCCCTCAGAGCACAGTGGTCCATGTGTCTCCTACGTCCCCTGGGGAACTGTAGACGGTCTGAGCCCAGCCCCCACACACCAGGGGTTGGGACAGCTCAAGCCCTACCTCGTAGCTCAGCATGGGCACCCTCCAGGGACTTTTGGTAGCTGGACTGGCTTGTTGTCTTAACTGGCTGGGCCAGGGTCCTCGCACGCCCATCCTGGTGTCTCCCATTGAGGACACTCAGCAGATCACACACCCCTAAGGACACTAGGGAAATGCTGAGTGCACAGAAGCCGGGGACTTTAGAAGCTGTTGGAGGATTAGCTGGGCTGGCTCTTGTGGTCACCTTTCCCTGAAACATCGCCCTGAAGGGCCACCACCCTGAGCAGTTTTCTTCCCTTCTCACTTCCTGGTGCAGGCTAGTGCCCCTTGTCCTGGGAGGAACTGGGCACAGAAGGGCCGTGGACCTGCCCAAGGCTGTGTGGCAAGTTAGGTGGAGTGCTGTGACTTGTCCTCGGGCCCCAACCTGCCTGTAGCCTTGACTAGGCACTCCATCCCCTCCTGACCCTGGAAGACCTTGCCTGGGGCCCTGCCCTAGGCGGGAGAGGGCCTGCTGGTCCCCTCGTCCCCTGGCAGCCCCCACCTTGCTCCTTGAGCCGGATGATCTCCGTGTCAGAGCCGAAGCTGTTCCAGGCGGTGCAGTTGTAGATGGTCTGGAAGTCAGCCCGCACGATGTTGCTGATGGTCAGGGTGGAGATGACCCCCTCCTCGGTGCTCACTGTCTCTACCGTGTAGCGCCCGGACGTCCCTGACTCCAGCACATTCTCCTTCCAGGACCAGGCCTGTTCGAGGTGTGCAGAATTAGGAGGAGACCCCCACCAGAGCCACCTACACCAGGTGCCTCCCTGGCTCCAGGGCTGACACTGCCAGGCTCACATTCATGCTCACTGCCACGCAGCACCGGCATGTGTATGCACAGGTACACACACACGTCACAATACACAACACAAACATGTGTACACACATAAAGACACATTATAACACATGCACACACACCACAAACACACATACACACACTCACAGATTGGACCACTTCAGAGGGTATTTCCATTGACAAGGTGGCCTTATGTAGCTCTGACTGGAACATTTTTCCAGCCCAACAGGGAACTCTGTGACAGCGATGGGAGCCCCTCCCTGGGCTGGCCTGTGCTGGCACCTGGGCACTGTGTTGCCACCTGGCAGGCAGAGGTTGAAGCCCAGCCCCAGAGTGACTGTCTAGTTTTGTTACTTTGTCCGTTTGTACAAAGGTATGTTCCGAGGGTTGTATTTGTGAAAATCTTAATCTATCTTAGTTATAAGGATGATAGTTTCGTTTTTCTCTGAGCCATTTCACGTGTGCTGTAAGCACCTCAACATCTGAGCACCTTACACACCCAGGCTCACAGTGTGTGTGAGGAGTTGCAATGTAGGTAGGTGCTTGGAGGGCACTGGTGAGCCGAAGGTAGTTTCTCAGACTTGGCACTACTTGATGTTCTGGATCATTCTTGGCTGGGGGGCTGTCCTGAACACTGCAGGTTGTTTAGCAGCATCCTTGGCTTCGACTCACTAGATGCCAGAGTATCCCTCCAGTTGCAACAACCAAAAATGTCTGCACACATCGCCAAATGGCTCCTGGGGGCAAAATCGCCCTGGTTGAGAACCACTGGCCTGGAGTTAGATATTTATGAAGAGTAAGATTGCATGAATATGCTCAAGAGTGAATGGAATATTCTACAATGTGTTGCACTTATCATTAAAAAAAATTAAAGAGTGAAGTGAATGGGGAGGCATAGGTATTAGTTCTACATGTAAATTCTTGCAATTTTCGTGTGATTCTTTGACAGCGAATGAACTGAATGCCTGAGAAAGTGTGTAGCAGTGGCGATGCTGTAACAACATCGTAGTGTACAGGATGACGGGGTTAGCGTGTTCAGCCTCAGTGCCCCAGCCCGGCATGCACACCCACAGGTTTTCAGCGTGTGCCCCCACACCCTCCCTGGCACCCTGCACTGTGAGAGGGTAGACCCGCCCTGTGAAGCCAGCCGGGCAGTCTGCCGGCAGGACTCTCCTAGGCATGGGGGCTTACTAAAAATAATATCTGCCCCCCAGTAATGCTAGAAAACACTCACCTCTCTTTGTTTTCATGCTTGGGCTTCCACCAGTCTCAGATGGACTTGGATGGAAGGCCCTTGCTTTTACAAATGCAGACACTGGGGAGGGCTAAGTGTGAAAACTCTGCCCATTGCCTTCGCTGCATTGCGGGGCTGAGAGTTTTGAGGAAGGGAGGGAGAGCAGAGTGCTGTTTTTAGAGGGGAAGACTTGATAAATGGGGGAGGGCTCTCCATGGATGGCAAGGCAGCGGAGGTCCATAGAGGAGGACTCAGGGATGCGCAGAAAGGAGTTGCCAACTATAAACTGGATTCTGGGTAGGATTTTGCCAAAGACTGGCCTTGTACCCCGTCTATCTTTTCCTCCTGCTGCCCTCACTTGCCCCTCTGCTCCCAGGATGCAGAATTCGGTCAGAAGCATTCATGTTAGCTCACGGCTGACCAGCAGAGCGGAGTTAAATACACCTGCCGATGAACCCTGGGGCTCAGCCTGTTCTGAGAAAGGAGGCTGCCTGTGATTGTCTTCACGATGCCTTTCCAAAAGAGACAAGGTGGGTCTAATTTTCCCCACTGGGGAAAGGAAGCTCAGAGGCGTACACCTACTGGCCCTGTGGTGGCACAGCTGTGGGCCGAGATGACCGTGCCCCCTCCCCTCCCCTCCCCACCTGCAAGCACTCACAATGCGGTCCGGTGGCGGCGTGCTCCGGATGAAGCACTTGATCTGGCCCTTCTCTCCGTGGAGGGCATGCTGGGTCTGGGTGCTGGAGATGATGGGGGGTCCTGTTGGGGAGACAGCATCACTTCAGGGATTTGGGAAGGGCAGGTGCCCGGCTGGGCCCCTCTTGGGTGGGTTCAGAAGTTTATTCATTAATTCAATCATCAGCAAACATTTACTGAGGGCCTGTATGTGTAAGGTAAAGTGCAAGGCATGGGACTCAAAGATAAATTGCGCATTCAGTCATAAAGCTCTCCAGGGATCAGGAGCGAAGACTTCTACGTCAGGATGCCCAGAAGACATACGGAACCGTAACAGGAGGCGGTGAGAGTTCCCAGCACAGGAGGCACACAGATGAAGTGCTAACCGACTTCAGAGGAGCGAGAATCCTACCTGGCCGATGGGGAAAGCTTTGTGAAGGAGGCGCTAAACCTGAGAAGGGAGTCGGGGAGGTGTTGGGGAGGACGGGTGTATGGTGCTAAGTAATGTCACCTCCGCCTTAGCCAGCTGTTCCATTTCAAGACATTTTCTCAGATCTGCAGTAGAGGGCGCGCTTGCCTAACAAACCGGGTGTCCTCAGCAGGGTTGGGCTAACGGGGAGGAAGAGAAAACTAAATGGTGATGTTCTTCTTCCAAGGGGTGATCCCACCCTGGACAGGTGAAATGCGCTGGGCATGTTCATAGCCTTCATCTCACATATGTCTCGGGAGATCCTGGAGTTCATTGCCTTGCCTGCCTCCACGTGCACACCCAGACGGCCCCGGGGAAGCCACGGCTCCGGAGCTGACCCCGACCTTATCCCATGCAGTCTGTGTGCGTGCGCGCATGCATGTACGAGTGTGTGTGTGAGGTGTCTATGGATGTCTCCAGTAGTACCTGCCTCATTTACTGCATCGGATGGCCTAGAGAGTGCACCGGACGGCCTAGAGAGTGCACCTGGAACCAGAAGTCCAACAGTGCTTTGTCCAGTTCTGCCTTATATCTAACCTAAATCTTGCCTGTGTATGCCCACCTGGCAGTGAAAGGGGATGGAGGAGCGGCGAGTTCAGCCATTCGCTCAGCTAACTTCCTGGCTGGGCTGGGCAGCTGAAGCGAGTGGTGTGGGGATGGAGACCCTCGTGCCCCCTTCCCAATCCCAGGGGTGAAGGTTGGGGCTTAGGTTGCAGGAAGGAGAGGAAAGAGAGCTATAGCTAGGGCGGGATCTGGACGACAGGCAAAATTATGCTGGGAACCAAACAAAAATCGCTGCAAACATAATTGCTGTTTATTAGCCACCTTAATTAAAACAGATCTGCATTTCTATGAGTAGCTCTCAGCCAAGGGGAAAAAAGGTACAGGAGACAGAGGTAGAGGATGGCAAATGGCTGGGAGCTGAGTGGGGCAGATGTGGGGATCCTCCAGAGGAGGCTGTAACAGTGGGCTTGCTTTGCTCCAAGAATCCCTCGGCCCAGCACGGGGAGGGCTTGATGTCCGAGGAACTGGGAGGGCTTTGTTTTGCCGCTGGGCTGAAAGTGACGATGCCATCAAACCTTTTCTCCTCCACTACCCAGGAGCGAGGATTCCCTGGGGGGCTCTCAGGCGTTCTAAAGCGATCAGGCAAATGCGTACATGTTTAAGGGCTTCATAAAAGAAAGCAGAAATCAGGATAAAGGTGGACGGGACTGAGGAGTCCCAGTGCAGCAGAGGTATGTGTACCTCCCCCTTCCTGCGGGTGCCAGGTTTGAGCCACGTCACTGAGATCTGGGCCAGTTTATTGCCCGGTGGGCAGCAGCCAGCAGCTGTCTGCTGGCTGGGTTGGTTTGTTGAGAACCCCATCTCATTCTGGGTCCTTTCACGACGTCCGATCCCTTCAGCCCAGGCCAGGCCCCTCTCCGAAGGGCTTCGCCGTCCCTCCAGCTGTTCTCTAGACGCCCGCACAGACAGTTCCACTCCCATGTGGGGTGGCAGTCTCCTTTTCCCTGGCCACTCAGTCCACCCCCTGCTTCAGCCTGAGAGGACCCTAGTTCAGCAGAAACAAACGAACAGCCTCCTTGCTTCTTCACTCCAATCCCTTGGGCGTTTCTCTTTCTGGCAACCTAGGGGAGCTTGTGCTGGAAGGATTGGAGGGTCCGCCCAGAAGGATGGACCCTGAGGGTGCAGATTAAACTCTGGGTAGACGCCAGGGCCCAGGCTGGGCGTCCAATCCAAGAGAAATGTCCCTCTCGGTGTGCATTCCCTCCTCAAGAAGCCACTTTAAATCCCTGTTGGGAAATGCCTGGATGTCTAAAGAGAACGGAATGTCAGTCCTTCCTTTATCCACCCCGTTTTTCCCAGAAACGAGGATGCTCATTTAAAAGCTTCAGGCTTGGGGACCCTGGAGGCCACGTGTGAGTCTGAGGGTCCCCATCCCGGCTGGCCATGGGGCCAGGGGACAGAGCTGGCTGCCCAGTGCCCTCTCCGGGCCGGGAGGCGGCTGACTTCACCAGGACCTGGCGCTCGAGCCCAGTGTCAGACCCCAAGCGGCAGGAGAAGGCTGCAGCCTGTGTTGCCATGGATATACGGAGGCACCATCAGATGCTGTTATTTTTAGCCCTGCAGTGCCAGGGTATTGGTGGTGTCCTGGGGACACCCGGGAAAGGCGGGGAGGCTCCTGAGTCAGGGTTCTGCCCAGGACAGGTGGCCTGTGAGCTCTCCGGGCCCCTGTAGAGTCACCTGTCCTCTGGGGCTGCCTCAACCCTTGGGGAGGGGGAGAGGGAAGGAAATAGATGCAGGTGCTGCTTACTGGGGACAGCACAGAGGGGTGGCTCAGGCAGCACCAAGCTGGTATTAGTTTTCTAGCAAAGGAGGAGAGTAGATGAGGCGTCAGTGGGTGGCTTCCTGGGTTCAGAGGAAGCCGGCAGGCCAAATTTCTAGAATTCCGCTCAGCCCTTCTCTGGGCCCCTGATCTGGGGCAGATCGGGCCCTACAAACCCAGAGGCCCTACAAATGTGGGGCTGGATTCCTGCTGGGGCTCAGAGCCTTGGGGCTTTGATCTGGGAAAGGCTGTGTGGGGGCAGGGGGCTCAAAAAGGGAACCCGAAAACCCAGCAGAGTGAAGTTTGGAAGTGGCAGAGGGACTTCGCTGTGGCGTTTCTCACCCTCTCGGCTCAGCAGCCCGGGGTGCCGGCCACGGCCCGGCACATTTCACGGCAGAGACAGGAATTTCTGTCCTGGTACCCCAGGCTTCTTGCTTCTCCGTGACCTTACACATCCCATCATCCGGGCCTGGCCCGATGCCCCATCCTCTGAATGTTTCAGGTAACACTCATCTAGTAACTCTCACTGTGTTCTTGGAGAGATGTGAAAACACTCTCCTGTGTAATTTTTTTTATACAGAGTAAGACACATTCCCTGCCCTCAAGGGGCCCCCTGAACACTTGGTCTCCTGGGGGTGGTGACAGGTCTTCCTGGTTGAGCGGCTCTAATGCGATGGGAAAAGGCCGACCAGGAGTCACAGAGATGCTCCCTTAAATTCCCCACCAGGGCCAAGGTCAAGGTCAAAAGGTAGCTATGGGATCTATGCTGGCTGCTCTGTGGCCCTCTGACTTTTTTTCTTGCCCAGGATAAAATTCATCAGAGACCATTCTCAGGGCTGAGACCCCTTAGAAGTAACAAAGGAAGAAGGAGGTGACCAGAAAACTAGCCAGGTCCTTCCTCTCCTCAGGGCTGGGCTCTGACATGGACTCGAGGAGCTGGATGAAGTTGCCATGGACCCATAGTTGGAGGTGGTAGCAAGGCCAGAAACAACAACAGCCCCTTTGGGGCAATGCCTGGGACCAAGATGCCTTGGGTGCCTCTCCCCGCGCTGCCCTGGTACGAGTGGAGGACTTACCATTGACAGTCAGCGTCACCTCTCGCTCCCCGGCTCCCACCCGGGGCACCACAGCTCGGCACACATACTTCCCAGCATCCTCCTGGCGGACGGTTTTGAGGGTCAGGGTCTTTTCATTGCTCAGGACCTAGGAGAATCAGGGAGGATGGGACGTGAAGACTAGGGGCAGGCCCTCTGTCCCTCAGAACTGAAGGGCTGAGAGGCATGCCTGGAGGTGAGTGACATGTCTCTAGCGTCTCAGTAAAAACCAGGGGTGGGGTAGCAGGCAGAACGTTTCATTACACAGTGAGCCTGGTGAGCTGTCGGGGGAGAGGCCACAGCACAGAGGACTCTCTATAGCTGAAGATGCTACATCCTAGCGGCAGCCCTAAGGGGTGGGCGTATTGGGGGGATGAGCATGGGAGGAGGAGGAGGACTCCCTGGCTGTGGCCCCTGAGGCTTTCTCATACAGGGAGGGGCTGCCAACCAACCTCTAAGAGTCTGGCCATGGGTGAAATTATCCTACAGCTGAACTTCTCTGAGGGTCCCCGGACCTGTCTTTTCCGAGTTGTTTTCAGGATCCCTCTGGGATGTGGTTTGGGATCATGAAAAGAAAGCAGACTTTGGCATTAGCTAGCTCTGAGTTTGGATCCTGCCTTCAGCAGCATCCACCTGGTAGCCTTGGGCAGTTACTATCTTCTCTGATGCTGTTTCCTTATCCCAACAACAGGGTAGTGACGCTCAGAGGGCAGGGCAGCATCTGGCACGGAGTAGGCCTCACAGGGGTCAGAGTCCTTCTGCCTCTCCCCGTCCTGTCCTGCTCGAGGCTCTCACCAGTCTTCCTGAGGGGAGGGATGTCTGACAAACTCTCATGCACACTAAAGAACACACACATTCTAAGAGGAACACAAGCAGGAAGCAAAGCTTAACCCAAGAGCTAAAGGGTAACTTAGCTATTTAGGGAGAGTTGAAAAGCCTTTCCAGTGGCTCATTACTTCCAGCATATTGGTGACCCCTTGCTTTTCTCATCAGGCTCCTGACGGGGCAAAGCTGCAAAGGCTGGTGTGGTTAGGGCCAAGGGGTACATGCAGATACCTGGGGTTCCCTCTTCTCTTTTTGGGATCCTTCTTCCTTCAGCTCACACTGGAGGATATACCTCCAATCTCAGAGTGAGACAGGCCCTGGAAGGCAGTTCCCCCGACTCAGGGCCCATGGTCCCCCCACCCCTGCCAGAGGCCCTTTGGAGTCTGAGTGCGGACTTACCACACCGGAGCCCCGCTTCATCCAGACGATGGTCAGAGATGGGTTGCCTGTCCAGGCGCAGCTGAAGACAGCATCGGAGCCCAGATCCACAAGCAGGGACTGGGGCTCCGTGGTCATCCTGGGCCCAACTGTGATGGGAAGAAGGAGGAGACAGGGCTCTGGTGGGCTGGGAGCTCTGGGGACCCTCCCACGCTTGGAGGAAGGGGGCAGCTGGTACCTATGCCACCTCAGTCCACTCCAGCCCATTCCTTTGCATTTCAGTGCTCTGCCCAGGCTGGGCCTGGGGTCTGGAGTGGGATTCGGGCAGTAAGAAAGAGACTCCCTTCCCGGGAGCCCAGCCTCCCCTGGGCCCACCGCAGACGCAGGCAGCACAACCTCAGGAAAAAGGTGCCCTGGTGCCATTTCCACCTGGATTTGCCGCCAGGGCTTTCTCATCCCCATCCCTCTGTCCTGGTCCCAGGAAGCCCCCACTCCACTGTGTGGGCAGAGGGGCCTTCCTCCTGCCCCAGAAATCTTGGGCCTTGGGATCTTCATGTGCTGGCCTTTGGGTCAACCACCCTCCTCCTAGAGGCCTCAGCTTTGTGACCTGGAATCGAGTTACCTCGTGCACCTGGCCAGCTCCCTGAGCCCTCCCGGGCCCTCCGAGGGCCTCTGAGACAAGGAGTGGGGGAGGCCAGGTCTCTCTGCTCTCAGGCTATCCTCTATTCCAGCCCCACCCAGCCTCTTTTTCAGCCCCACTGAAGTAGACCTGCCCTTGGTTGGTTCCCACGCCCCTGCTGAGTGTCGGTGAGCGTTAGTGAGGCTCTGTCCAGCCTTCCCCCGAAGCTGCCTGTAACTGGAGCCTCCTGCAGACCGAGCCTGGGTCCCCAGAGCGGGGCAGCGGTGGAATTTCAGGCGCGGGGACCCGAGGGTGTGCAGAGAGCTGCTTTCAGGGAGCAGAAGAGCGTAAAATTCGGGGTCAGGAGACCCGGATTACGCCTTCCATGTAAAAAGGGAGTAACGGCACTTTCTGTTGAGGCTGTTGGGAGCGAGTGGAGGGGACAGATATAAAGAAACTTTGTAAAAGTGCTTTTAAAACTGTGACGGGCAGTAGACAAGCTAATGCTTGGCGCTGTGAACTCATCCAGGGGCCCATCAGCAATGGGCCAGCTCCCTGTGGGTCCCCACCAGGCCACCAGGGAGGAAGGTGTTGTATGCCAGCCCCTAACGGGAGGCAGCGAGGGCTATCGGGCAGTGGATTCGCTCAGAGCCTGGTCTCTATTCTCATTCTGCCACTTACTTGCTGTGTGACCTCAGGCCTCCACCACTCATCTTGGTGGTGGACGTGCTAGTTCCTGCCTCCCCAGGTTGTAACGAGGGTCCAGAAAGACACAAAACACCACACGAGGAAGTTTTGTAAGGTGTGCAGCCTCAGGAGCCTGTGAGGCCTGGTTATGTTGTGTGCAATGGGTCAGCAACGGGCCCTCTGGCCCTGAGCAGAGACCAGCCCAGTGCCCGCTCCCCAGGGAGCCCCCACCAGCTGCACTCACAGTAGACATCGACTGTGCGGCTGATGTTGGTGCTGCCCAGGGCATTGGTGACCTCACAGGAGACAGGCTCTGAGAAGTACGTGTAGTCCACGGTGGTCCGATACACTTCTCCAGATGCTTCCTTGATGATCTGGCCCCTCTTGGCCCACCTGCAACACAGGTCCCAAGGCTGGTGTGGACCTCCAACAGCAAGGGTGGCCCTCCCACCCAGGGGAATTTCTCACGGGGGGCTGGATGCATCCATCCCACAGGACCTGGCATGGTCCGTCAGGGGAAATCTCCACAGAGGGGCTACTTCTGGGGCCAGGGGAGGAGTTGGTGGTGGAGACGGTGAGCTTTGGTCCATGAGTCACCAGGCAGTCAGTGGCACTTGACAAGCAGGTTATTCTGCAGAGGTGGGTTGACTCTTCCGGCGAGGCAATGGATAACCCAACTGTCAGTCCCAGACAGCGTGGCCGTCTTGCTCTGAGTTCTACTGGGGGCCCCATCCTGGGCCATGTTGGAAAAGAAGGAGGCTGACTCCATGACCTCAGAGGCCAAGATCTAATGGCACATGCCCATGCATGTACACTTATGCTCACACGCATGCACATGTGTACACACACGCACACAGGGAAATGAGGCTCCAGGAGGCTTAATTTCCAGAGAAGGCAAGAAAGTGATGGAGAAGTGTTAGCCAGTGGTCCTGACTGCCCCTCCCTCCCATTGGCCAGCTCTCTCAGCTCTCTTGTCCTGACTCCTGTCTCCAAGGTGGGTCCCTGCATGATGCCCCCTCTCTCCCTGAAAGCCCTTTCAGCCCTCTATTTTGGGGCATGGCACTGCTCTTTTTCCTGCCCAGCTCCCACCCTTGTACCCTGGCTTCACTCCTCAGAGGGCTTGGCCCATCAGTCCTAGCTTGCAGGACGGCGGGAAGAAGGCTGTGCTGATTGCTTTCATCAGCCACCTGCCCGATGGGTACCACTAGACGGGAGCAGCCAGTAAACCTCAGGCCCGTCTTGTTCCTGGCTTTGGGGTGGCGATCACTCCATGGGAGCAGTGACCAGGCAGCCTCTTATCTGTGGGGCTGTGCTGGGAGCCCCAGGGTGCGTGTGCATGGCCGAGGGTGGGGGATTTCCTTACAGATCCCCAAGGAGAGAGAGTTCATTGCTTCCCTGGTTTAATCCTATTGTGGACAACACATTTTTTTTTTAAATCACGAACTTCCAGCCAGGCTTCTCCTACTACAATTCAAGCCTATTTCAGGGTGTATGTCTTTACCACAGCTGGAGAGTTTCCTCAGCCCCCACGACCGTTACCCCGTGACCATGGCTCCCTGTAACCACAGCTTCCCTCCTGGCCCTGCCTGTGTTCCCAGAGCCTTTCCTGGACCATCTCCTGCCCTTCCCTCCATTAGCGTCCTGCTCAGTCTGGCCTGTCCAGCCCCAAGAGACGGCCATCTCTCAGCATCATGCAGAGCACCCAGGCTGGCACCATGTGGTTATTATTGTGAATTAATATCGGGTAATTATTAAGAACACGATTAATAATAACAATTATAGTCTAACAGCAGAGCAAACCATAGCTCCCTGAGAGCTTAACGAGCTTCCCAACAAACCAGTATGAGTTATTCATGAATCATTTCAATCTCGAACTTTAATTTAATGACCGGACTTAATAGTCAGGCCCACCCCTGCCTGAGGTGGATTAATTTAGTCCAGACATACACACAGTTGGGGATCTGTGTCCAACCTCCACTCCTTCCACCTGCTGTAGCGGGAGGTCAGGTGGCGGATGCGGGGGGAGGCCAGCTGGCCTGGGAGGAGGGCAGGGCGAGCCCCTCCCAGTCTGCCTGGGTCCCTGCTCCTGGCTGCTCACAGCACCAGATGCTGGGCTGGGGGCGGGTGTGGGCCCGGCCCGCGGGTTCCGATGGGCAGTCCTCTTTCGTCCCTGGAGAGGCTCCTGGAGAAAATGCGGCTTTCTCCCCTCTCCATCTGGGGCCTCTCACAGTGGAAGTTGTCGAGGGTGGAAGCTCTACCCGCTCGGCCCTGAGGAGCTCAAGAGAACTGCCGGGGCTCCCGCAGGCCTGGGATCCCAAGGGATGGCTGGCCAACAGCTTTCTTGTCCCCAGCAGAGCAGCACTGTCAGATCCTGCCTGTCTGTGCAGCTGCTGCCCTTAGCTCCCTAGGTTCTGTCCCCACCTTAGAGGCAGAGCGGGGAGCAGGAGAATTCCTACACTATCTTCCCCCAGGGTCGTGGACAGGAGCCGGCTGTGGGGGTTGGGCCCTCAGGTGCCCAAGACCAAGGCCTTTTTGGGACATCCCAAGAATGCCCTGTTCAGATCTCACTCAGCTAGTCTTTTTCTTCCTTTATCCCCCTCCCACACCAAAGAACCCCTCTGTGGGGATCCCTTCCAGAAGCTCCAAGCACTCATTCAAGCAGCTGGCTACAGGATCAAGGGTGGCCCAGAGGGCAAGTCCACCCTCTCCCATCTCTTCTGTCTACTCCCCTGCATTGGGCTTCACTTCCTCCTCCTCCTTCCAATTTGTCCCCTTACCCTAGCCACCCTGGGCCCCCTGCCTCCATTGTGGCTTTCACTACCTCTCCCAGCCCTTGGAAAGGAGTCAGATTAAGCCTTTCCCAATTAATGTCTAATTTGGCCTGAGCCAATGTAAGAGGATTAATTATTTATATCGCAGGATCAGGAGGCCTGGCATGTCACAGCCGACAGGCTGTCCTGAGATAGCCCCGTGTTTCACACTGGGCGGTGGTCCCTGCTCCCGGTACCTGCTGGGGCCCCGAGGGAGCCTCAGAGGAGAGTAGGAGAAGCCGGTGGGGAGGAGCACTTCATGGTGTGCTCGGGCTTGTTCCGCTCACCCAGGCCGTTCTGCTCACCCGGGCCGTTCTGCTCACCCGGGCCCGGGTGCAGCGGGGCAGCCAAAGCTACGGCTAGCCCAACTGGATGCACTCCCATGGCCACCCATGTCCCCTTTCTGGGCTGTGGTGGAGGAGGGCTATCTCTAGTTTCCCAGATCACAGCCTCTCCTGTGGAACAGGGAGGAAGCAATCAAGACAGTGCAAGCAAGAAACAAAGATCCCTGTGAGCTTGTCAGTGTCAGGAGGGAAAAATCAATGTACGCTGTGTTGGGAATTGCTTAAGCGTTGTCCTCTTGGATCCCCACGCTGCATCTAGAAGGACCATTTGCCTGCTGGGGGAGACCCTACCAAAGCGAGGGGGCTGAGGCAGTGAGGTGGGTGCAGGCCGGCTGCCTCCTCTCTCCGCGGCTGCTCCCCCCTCCACCTTCCCAGGTAACCCTGGCTCTCCCACATTTTCTTAGTGGCCAGAAGAGCTCCCAGAAGCCTCTGGACTTCTGGAGGGGGCCTGATCTGGGCGGAAGCGTTTCCAGGGGCTTTGGCTAATCAGAAGGCCACGAGGGAAGGTGATGAGTAAGAAAATGTGCACCTCTGCCCAGCCCATACCTCGCAACTCCTCTGGGTGTGAGGGGCTGGCCTGTGGCTGTGAGCAGCAGGGTGGGAGGGAGATGAGAGAAACCACAGGATACCCACAGCCTAAGGAAACCTGCACGTTCTGTGCTTGTTTGTTTCTTTATTTATTAACTTTTTAGTTTGAAAAAAACACCCTTTGAAATTATAGAAAAGTTGCAAGAATAGTCCAATTAGTTGCCATACTCTCTTCACTGGATTTGCCGGTTGTTAATATCGTGCCATGTTTGCTTTGTGATGACCTCCCCCTGTGTAGATTCATCCCTTATTATTCCCACCATCATTGTTGTTCTGCTTTTTGAGGGTGGTGACCCTGGGGATCAGGCCCAGCAGCCTGGTTTCTTGATGTTTGCCCCCTGTCCCCGTCAGAAGGCAGGTGTGGGAGGGGATGTAGCTAGGTCCGGGAGCCAGGACCTGCCCTCTGCCCGGCCCTCCCATCGCTAGGTCCTCAGATGACTGGAGCCTGGCAGCGAAGAGTAATGGAAGTGGGAAGTTGTATGCTCTGGTCTGTGGGCTCCAATAAGCCTTCCTGGTGGTCTGTGGGAGTGAAGGGCTGCTCAGCATTAGAAGTATGTCTGGGCACAGGGTACCTGGTGTTGAGGATGGTGAGCGGAAAGCTTGGAGCAGACAGCAGAGAGAAGCCGACCTTGTCAAGAGGAGCCGGGCCTCACAGATGAGAAAGAGAGTCTCCTCAGGGGTCTCCTTCTGCATCTTTAGTCACTTTTAGACAGATGCCAGGTCCTGGCCAAACCAGACCTGCCCAGGACTTGCTGGGCTGCACGACTCCACGAAGCCTGGAGGTCGTCTGATCTTTCTCCTGCCTCTAACCCAGTGAACGGCTAAATTGGACAGGGCAGATGGGTTTTCATTTCTTTTAAAGCATCCTCAAGGATAAAGATTCTGTGTCTTTCCTGGGTTTCTGGTTCCAGTGTTGTTTAATTATCTGCACTGCAGGGAGCTCCTCCTTATGTCCAACCTGAATCTCTGGCTGCCTCTCTGGCCCATTTCCTCTCATTCTGCCCTCTGGGTGGCACTGCCTCTTGTCTTCCCTGTCCTCCCCTCCCACTGGCCGGCTTATTTCCTAGCCTGGGACCATTGGCATCTCTGGCACTGGCTGATGCTGCAGCTTAATAACCCGTCTCCATGGCAGGGTGACCTCTGGGCTCCTCCATCAGGTCTGGGATAGTGGAAAGGGATGGGGCAGAATTAGGGCCTTGGCTAGTTCCACAGCCTGTAAGGGAGGCGAGGGTCTGAGTCTGCCCTTGAAACCCTCTGAGGTCATTCGTCTCTGGAAATCTTGTGCAGTGATGCGCACAGGCAGGAAGGTACCCAGAGGAGCCGCTCTGTGTGTTTATCCAGTCAGTCAGCCCACATTATGGAGTACCTAGTACAGGCCACACACTGTGCGCCATGCTGAGAGCTATACGTGACTAAACTGCAGTTCTTGCCTTCAAGAAGCTCAGTCAACAAGGAAGAGAAGCACGTAAAAAGCAGTGATGCTTTTTATCAGTGTTGTGAGCAAGGCTGCACAGGGGCCGTGGGTATGAATGATCCTGGCGTCGCTGGGCAGGGTGGCCGTCCCAGAAATCCTACCCTGCCCAGGTCAACAGTTTGGTGAGCACATGGCTAGAATCCAGGTTCTGATCCTACTGGTTCTTCTGGTTGTTTTAACTTTCTTCCTGAGCCTCAATCACTCTTTTCAGAAATAGGGGTAAACAAGCCACTCAAACAGAAGAGGTGATACCTACTGCCTCCGGAAAGGGAGTGTTTGTGTGCATGAAGGGGAGGGAGTCTACCTGGCTGGGTGGGTGGAGGGGGGAGTTGGGGGAGGTTGAAGGGGGAGGGGTGTGTGGGGAAGGGAGGGGATCTTGGGTACCCACAGTGACCCAAGCTCTGTACTGGATGCCCAGGACCACAAGTGACACCCCAGTAACAGGCAGGGGTGCAGAGGGGTCCAGTGGCCAGGCCATGCCTCCTCAACAGGGACTCTTACCTGTACTGGGTGACAGCCGGGTTGGCCTTTGCAGAGCAGTGGAATGTGACAACATTGTCCTCCAGCACTGGCTGTGGTTCCACCGACAGGTTGACAAGTGGGGGGTCTGCAGAGAGAAGAGATCCCCCTGTAGACTGGGGAGCTCTGTCCGTGGTTTTGGGAATGCGTGGGGCAGGAAGACCCCCTGGGTAATATGGAGGGTAAAGGCCAGAGATTCTACGACCTAGGGACCCTCGGAGCAGCCACCGCCCCTGTGGTCCCCAGAAAGTTGGGAGCCTTAGCAAGGGGCTCCCCCACTCCATGGAGGTGCCAGCTTCAGGCAGTCCTGGTGGTGGGGTCAGGCTCGCTCTGTGGAGTCAAGGCCTGGTGTTTAAATGAACAGCCAGCAAGGAAGCTTGGGCCCCCAGGAGCATGCTGCCTATCTTCCAGCTTTTAGGGAGAGCAGAACACTTCAGAAAGGAGAAGTGGGAAGAGGAGATGCAGGGGGCATGAGGGGGAGGGTGGACACTAAGCCCATTTAAATACAAACTCTCTGCCTTTGAAATGTCATTTCATATCTCTTCATGTAAAGGTTCTAGTGCATCCGTTAGCTTGAAAGTGGCATTTACACCCTTTCATCAGCCTAATCATCTCTGCTGAGTCCTGACTGGTGTCACCCAGCCTGCGGCTCCCCAGGCTGGGCTCGTCTTTCTCATTCAACATGATGAGAAGCCAAGCTCTGAAGAGCTAAATGGTGGGAGGTGAAGGAGACAGGAAATCAGAGAGAGGGAGAGAGAAAGGAAGACAGGAAACAGAGACATAGAGACAGAAGGGATAGGAAGCAGGTAGAGAGATACCTACATAGGAGAGAGACATGGAGACCAGAGACAGAGAGACAGAGAGAGACAGACAGAGGCAGAGAGAGAGATTGAGAAACACAGAGGAAGAATAAGAAAAAGAGACAGAGAAACATAGAGAAACAGAGAGACAGAAAGAGACACACAGAGAAACTGACCTAATCACAGAGACACATAGTCAAAGACTTCAGACTTAAAGCAAAAAGACCAAGGGAGACCAAGCAGATGGAGACAGAAGACGGCAGGGTGTTGGGGAGAAGGACCAAAGAAAATAATGAGGAATAGAGAGAAGAGATAGGGAGAAACAGACGCTGAGAGACATAAAGGTGGAAATACAGCAGAGAGAGAGGTGGAGAAAGGCCTCGAGGCAGCCTGCCCTCTTGAGCACAGGGGAAATTGGCTCGGGACCTTCTCTAAAAGCCGATAACATCCGTGCTCCTGGGCATGCACGGCGAGACTTGGCACCCCCAGGCACCCCGCTCCAGGGGAGGGGAGATGACAACCAGTGCCCATCTCTCTCCTCATGGTCTGGAGGTCTGGCTGCAGTTCAACTCTAGGCTGAGTTAAGAGGGCAGCTTGGTTCCCATGGCCTAGCCAGGTCCCTGGGCCACATCTTCTGGTCAGTCCTCAGCAATAAGCGAGCAAATTGCTGGAAAGTAATGAAGACTTTCTAGGGGTTCAGCCCATTTTCAGAAAAAGAAGTAAAGAAGCCGGTTTCTCAGAGACCATCGAGAAAGATGCTGACCCCTCTGGGTACGTGTGAAGGGCAGTCATGAGGCGGGCAAGATTCTACTCTGCCAGGCTCTGCTTCTGGCTGACATGACAGGGGGCATCCTGAGACACTCAGAGTCATACGCACAGCCCCTCAGCTGTGGACTGAGACAAGCCCACCCCAGAGTTGGGATCATTTGACCACCTGGCCCCCCCACACCCTGCTGGCGCTCAGGCTGGGCTGTGCCTCCCCTCCCATTGCTGGGGCACGGGGGCTGGGCCTGGGAGGTGGCCCACAGGGGCTCGCTGGTTTCTGCAGACAGCCTGTGAAGATATCGGAGGTGGGGGGGGAGAACTCTGGTTCCTGAGCAGCAGGTGGCCGACTGTGCTAGGGGCCCGCCCTCCCACGTTAACTCCCAGTTCCTGAGGGGGACCACGATCCTGGGGCAGCCAGCTTGCCTGCCTTCTCTTGGAGAATCACCAGGGAAGTGACAGGTATTTCAGTGATCTCGATCTTGTTTTTAAAGTGGTTCAAGTGGTTACAAAGATGCATACGGCAGGGACTAGCCACGAGAGCTCTCTTCCCAACTCCCGGGAGAGCTCCCATCCCTAGAATCCTGCAGCTTCTCCCCAGCTGCTGCTCATCAGCTGGGTGCATCCTGGCCTACCCAGCCAAGGACCACCAGCTTCCAGGGCCGATCTAATCAGAGTCCCAGCTTTTTTTCCATGCAGGGCTGGCCAGCTAGGCTGGGCGTCTGTGGGTTCCATAGACTTGGAGACCCAGGGAGGAGCTTGCTCCTCCCCGTGGGCTGGAGAAGCAGATCCAGAGGCATAGGCATTTGGTAATTGCCACCTGGATCCAAATGCAGGGCTGACCCATGTGCTCACATTATAAAATTCCATACTGGCAGGTGGAGGGGAGTGCCTCAATTCAGCTATTTGAGGAAGTGATGGTGCCAGTTGATAGAATCTAGAAACCCACTGCAGAACTTGAGGGGGCAGTTCCGGGAGGCCTGTCCCCACCTGGGCATCCTTTATAAAATGATGAGTCTTTGGGAGCAGGGAGATGGAACACACACCTGTTGGAGGACCCCTCTTGCTGCCTGATCCCCTCCTCCATCGGGTACCTGCCATCCTCTGTTTATCCTGTGGCTGCCTCTCTCCTGCAGCTTCCCTACTTCTTTGCAATATCCTTGACACCCAGCCTCTCCTGAAAGGCCTCAGGAGAATGGGCCCCTAGGAAGCTCTCACACTCTCAGTCTCATCTGCACCTCCACCCCAGGCCTAGAGGTGCCGGTGTCCCTCTCTCCACCCCTCTCCTCTGTGTGTGCAGGATATGAATTTTCAGGAGTCCACCAGGTTCCAGAGGCATAAATAGTTTATGTCATATCCAACTATTAAACATGATTTTAATCCCACTTGTGATGTCGGCTGCATAACTTGCAGGAGGGCAGCTTTGATGTAGCTGGTGGAACTGAGATCGCATTGAACAGATGTTACAGCTGAGAGTCTGTTAGTGTTTCCATCAGCAACCTGTGCTCGTGAGCATATGTGTGTGTGTGTGTGCGTGCGTGAGTGTGTTCAGGGGAAGAAGTGCATTGAGGAGGGGTGGGAAAGGAGAGAACTCCATGACTCAGTGAGTTTATGGCACATCCATTTGAAACTTGGCAGCTGGCTGCAGAGTCCAGATGTAGCGAGGCTTTGCGGGTGTTAAGCTTTCTCTCCCATTACTCAATCTGGGGGCTTTGTCTTCCGTTGGGTAACATATACAGACCAAGGGAAACAAACAACAAATGTGCTTTTGCTGAGTTTGGATGCTTCTTGGTTGACTGAGAAAATGAGCAGGTTTGCAAAGGCAGCTCTGATCCAGCCCGTGGTGTCCACAGTAAACAGTTGGACGCTTACTGAATGAGCAAATGAATAAATGGAGGAGGAAGGAGGGGGAGGCGGGGGTGGAGAGAGTGTGTGCTTTTGCTTGGCAGACACATGCAGACACCTTCCGCAAGGGGTCAAGTGGATGGAGACCTCTTCTCTGTTAGGGTTGCGGGGGCACCGGGGGAGGGGCAGCCACATATCCATGACTGTGCCTGCTGACAAGAGCCAGCAGGTGCCCAGTGTTCACCACGTGCCAGGAGCTGTGCTAGGGACGTCCCCCGAATGGTTTAGTTAAATCCTCACAGCCACCGTACCAGGTGAGCACTGTTACCTCCACATACAGATGAGGAAACTGAGGCACAAAGAAGTTAAATAACCAGGTTGACATCACTCAGGCAGAATTCAAACCAGGAAGAATGCTGCACCTTAACCACGACCTGTACTGCCTTGGAGGGGCCGCTGATCTCATTCCTGACGCTCTCTCCTCCCATGGCTGGGCCGTCCATGGAAAGGAAGCCAGCAAGGGCCCAGAGACCTAGCAAGGCTGGCATCCTCTGATGCAGACGTAAACTGACCATTTTTTAGAGTGAATTTAGAAGAATATCTTTTAAAGTCAGGATGGGCTGTTGTTATGATGACTTTCTTGTGACAGGAGAGGTGATAATGGCCTGGAGCAGAAACACTGCGTCTTTCTGATCTCTCCCCATCAGGGCCCAGGCTGCCGCCGCAGGGAGCATCCTGGATGGGTTCTCTTGTGTGGGGTTCCATAGCTGGCACAGGCCTCCTGACTAGACTGAGGAAGGAGGTGGCAGGCTTTGCAGTGGTCACACCAGCAACCTGGCAGAAGGAGGCTTGGATGTCTTGAGTCTCCCACCCTCATTCACCCCAGACTTGGCTTGTGTCTGGAAAGTGCTCTGGTTCATGGTCAGTTTTGGGCAAGAAGAGACCTTGGATGCCATTCGGTCAAACTAGACAGGGAACTGGAGTCCCTGGGGTGAAGTGACATGCTTGGGCCCCCACAGCTCATGGGCAGTGCTGCCTTCCTTGATAAAGGACAACCTGATCCCACAGCATCATGCTTGCTCAGGAGCTGGGCTTACAGCTATGCATCCCAGCTGCCACACAGAAGAAGCAGGTGAGTGTGGAGAGCCAGGCCCTGGACCAGGGCCAGGGGAGGGTGGCATTCCTCTCTAGGCGACCCTGTACTCACATGACTCTCCATGTGAGCACCTCGCTCCCGTCACCCTGGGCCTAGGCCTGGCAAGAGGCCTGCTGTTCTTGGCTCTCATTGAATGAAGGATGGAAGAAGAGCCCTTCTGCCTGGTGTAGGTTGTGAGGGAGAAGGGAGTTAGTAGCTGGTGGCAAGATAAGGAAGATAAAGCCTTCTCCGAGAACTCAGCTTTTGTGTCTGGGTGTCTAGAGCGACCCCATCTGAGGGTTACAACTGTTTCTTCTGCCCTCTGGAATCTGAACGGCACCTGCCAGGGTTCTAGAGGCTGAGTGGGAACTTCTGTTCTCTGGCTCCCAGGATGGGCTCTGGAAACCTTAGGATACCGCTCCCCTGGACTCCAGCTTCCTGGAGAGCCACGCGGAGTGCAGAGTCCAACCAGGGCTGTCGAGAAGTGTTTTCAAATGAATTTGATTTAAAATGAATAAAATGATGAGGTGGAAGTGAATGCCAGTACCTCCAGCCTTGTCATTCAGAGCCTACGACCAAAGCAGCCACCAGCACGTGGTGGCATCATCGCCTCTGGCAGGGAGGGGCCTTCAAAGAAGAACGGTTGACCTTTGACAGCTGATGCTTCAAACCTAAACTAGGCCAGTACTGAGAGGAAGGCCACTGGACCACCTGGGAGCTTCTTGCTCTCTGGGGTGACGGGCACTTTGGGGAGACTGTTAGGAGGCCTTTAGGAGGCTCTTTAGATGACTTTTGGAGCACGATGCTGGTAGAGCTTTAAAGCATCATTATGGTTAGTATTACTCGTAATAACTGACACTTGCTGAGGCTCCCCAAGTGGACATGCAGAAGATGGGTTACCAGTGTGGGAAGCTGGGCTGCCTACATCTGAAACTTACGTGGCCTTGGGCAAGCTAATTAACCTTTGAGTGCCTCGGTTTCCCCAGATAGGGACCACAGTCATACCGACTCTGAATGGCTGTGAAGATTAAGTGAGATAACACATGGAATGTATGGGCTGACTGAATAATTGCTCTTCTTCTTCTTCTTCTTCTCTCCTTGACTGACCTTCCATAGAGGGGCCTCTTTATACCCGCTAGCAGGCATGTGCTGTCTCCGCACTCTGGAGGCCCCGGGTATCCTTCAGCTCCCAGCATCTCTGCTCCAGCTTCCCCTCCAAGGCAGGTATGCGGTCACCTGGCTAGGCCAGCAGGGCCAGGGGCTGACCATGATGTTTATTGATGTGGAGGTTCTACCTCATATAGGTGTGGAAATATGACTTGAACATGCTGTTTGCACAGGACCCTCATCTGTGATTTTTTTTTTGGTGAGGAAGATTCGCCCTGAGCTAACATCTGTTGCCAATCTTCCTCTTTTTTCTTTTTCTTCGCTTGAGGAAGATTAGTCCTGAGCTAACGTCTGTGCCAATCTTCCTCTACTTTGTATGTGGGATGCCTCCACAGCACGGCTGATGAGTGGAGCAGGTCTGCACCCAGGATCTGAACCCACGAACCTGGGCCATCAAAGTGGAGCGTGTGGGACTTTAACTACTCAGCCACAGGGCCGGCCCCTCATCTGTGATGTTTTTACTTCATGTGACAATAAGAAGGATAAGCTGATCCTTTGGGTGCCCATAAACACAAACCTGGCCAGTCCACTGAGCTGGCTGAGCCATCTCGCATCCCATGGGGAGGGAGCCTGAAGATGCTGGGGTGTGGTTCTGGTGAGCTGGTTGTCCAGGCCTGGCCCCTTCCCTCAACCTGTGCTCTGGGCCAGGGGCCATGTGGTCCCCCCCAGGTCCAGGCCGATCAGTACTCACGCTGGATGTCGATGGTGACCGAGGTCTCCTTCCCTCCGGGGATGGCTTTGTTGGTGGCTCGGCACACGATACTCTGCCCGTTCTCCACATCGCCGGGGGAGATGAAGAGGGTACTCACGATGCTCTCCCGCTTGCCATCGCGAAGCAGGGTCTGGGGGGCAGGGAGAGAGGGCCCCACGTCACTCGGCTGGGATGGTCTGAGCAGGTAGGGGAGGACATGCCCCAGCCTCAGAGAGGAGGAGGGAGCCCTGTGGATGGAGGCAGGTCAGTTCAGGACACCTAGGGGCACTGGTCTCTGCACAGAGCCGGGAGTTACCCTTGCTCCCTGGCCTGGCTGAGGGCTGGGCTGGGGAAGGTAAAAGGGACTAGAAAGTTTTCCATCATGCACAAAAATCAGCCTGGGCTTGCATACCCCAAAGCATAAAAGAAACGAGGCTGCGCCCAACAGAAACCAGGCTGCAGGTCCTATGTAGAAATGAGTGAGCATCTATCTGCCTCTGGTCCGGGGGAGTCTCTAGTCTCCAGGAAGCACTAAGATGGGAGCCACAGGTGCTGCCGTGGGACCTGAGGCAGTGATGCAGTCTGTGGCAGGGGGCACACTGTGGGGCCTGGGGGTAAGAGCAGGAGGGGTGGGAGGGGTATGCGGGCAGAATCAATGTACACTGAATGTGTTATTACTTTATCTATATAAACCTCCGCAGCTTTTCGAAGTGTTTCACTTCCTGATCTCATTAGAGCCCTGAACAAGTCATAAGCAGGACAGGCGCCATTATTTTCATCTGACAGCTGAGAAGACAGGTGTGATCAAGAGAGGCTTTGGGGCTTGACCAAACTCACACTTCAAGTTGGGGGTAAAGTAAGTAAGAGGGTCCTGCAGTGGGTTGAACAGTGTCCCCCCAAATTCATGTCCACCCAGAACTTCAGAATGTGACCTTATTTGGGAAGAGGGTCTTCGCAGATTAGTTAAGCAATTAGTAATTAGCTAAGCATCTTGAGACAAGACCATCCTGGATTTAGAGTGGAACCTAAATCCAATGACTGGTGTCCTCATCAGAAGAGGAGAGGACCAGAGAGACAGAGGAGGAGCCATATGGAGGAGGAGGCGGAGATTGGAGTGATGCCGCCACAAGCCAAGGAACGCCAGGAGCCTCCAGGAGCTGGGAGAGGAATGGAGGGATTCCCCAGGGCCTTTGGAGGGAGCAGGGCCATGCCGGCACCTTGACTTCACACTTTTGGCCTCAGAACTGGGAGCCCATAAGCTTCGGTTGTTTTAAGTACCTGTTGTGGTACTCGGTTAGGGCAGCCCTAGGAAACTAATGCGATCCTGAAGCCCTTGGTCTCCTGTCTTCTGTTCCTTTATTTCCTGGGACCATGAGGTCATGGCTCATGGTGGCTATTCTCCCGTCACTGCTGCTCCCCCTTCCCTCTGCTGCACCCCACTCTAGCTACCTTTCCACTAGTTTGGAGCCTGTATCCCGAGCTCACTGGAGACCCACTGAGGTAGGTGCTGCTGGGGAGGGGTGCTGGGCAGGGGGGCCGCTTCTGAATCGCCACCCCTAGAAGGGACTTGACCCCCTCTAGGGAGGTGGGCAGGGTGCAATCTTATTTTCCCGAGACAGGGAATAGATGAACAGACTCTACTTCCTCCAACCTCCCTTAAAATAACAACGGTATCGTCTCATTCTCGCCAGGCCCTGGAAGGAAGGGTGCATTATCTCTATTTAGCATGAGAGAAAACTGAGTTCAGAGTGAGTCAGGAACTTGCTGGGCAGGGCTGGAGTTTGTGCTTGAGCGTGGTGGCCATGATAACGATCAAGGCTGCCCCAGGGAGAGAAGCCCAAGGCGCCCTGCCCTACACACTGATCTATATCACCCTCCGGGAAACAGAGGACTGACGTCCTGACCTGATCTGACCTGATTTCTATCCAAAGTTATAGGACCACCCAATAACCAGACCCTGCCTACAGTGATATCATTTTAATGACTTTTTTCATGATCTTTCCTTTGTCTTGTAAAGAAACAACTCACATATCTATGCCTTATAAGTTTAGCCCTACCCTCAACCCACTGCAACTCTTACTGCCCATGGGTCCTGTCTCCATGCTACTCCATGCTATTCTCTGAATAAAGGAGCACTACTACCAGACCTTGAGAGTCCAAGAAATCTTTCTTTCGACTCCTTGACTCACAAAGCCCACATCAGCCGGAGCCCACGACCCTCCCAGCACAGCTCCCTGAGAGCTGGAGAGTGGTCAGTGATGGGGATTATTTTAGGCTGGTTACTTTTAAAAACTGCAGATGAGAAGGAGGCTCTGAGGAGTGGAATTTGCTTGCCCTTTGATGAGAGACATTTGCATTTGTGAAGGAAGTCTCCATCTGTGGGGGGTATCTTCCTCTCCGCACCAGGAGGAAGGAGGGATGGCCTTATCTCTGGAAACTCTTAATGGGGAAGGCAAGGACTTAAGTTGTTTACTGTCTGGTAACCTCATGTAACTGAGCCCCCCGCCCCCCAACAACATCCTCCTTTGTCTTTAGCTGAAGATAATATTTAAGGTGGTGGCTTCTGCCATTTACCTAATCCAGTTTGATTCTTATCTAAAAGTTACAGGACCACCCAATAACCAGACCCCACCTGCACTGATACCATTTTAACATCAGTTTTTACATATTCTTTCCTTTGTCTTGTAAAGAGATAACTCACATACCTATGCCTTAAATTTAGCCCTACTCTCAACCCATGTTTGCAGCAGCTCTTTACTGCCCATTGGTCCTGTCCCCATGCTATTCCACACTATTCTCTAAATAAAAGAGCACTACTGCCAGACCTTGAGAGTTCAAGAGATCTTTCTTTCAACTCTTCAGCTCGCCTATCCCACATCAGTCAGCATGATCCCTGCTTAGAGGTGGGAGCAGTTGTCTCAGTTAAGCAGCCTCCCAGGTCACTGAGCTGGTTGGCAGCAACGTGGAGGCTGCTAGAACCTGCTCTCTGGGCCCACAGTCCAGTGTGGTCCTTCTTAACGTGGGGCAAAGCTTGTGGCCTCCAGCCCTGGGAGAGCGGGACCTGAGTCTCTGTCTAGAGCAGCACAAACTTCTTTAGACGAGGCCAGACTTCGAGATGTCAGAGAGATCCAAGAGCACGCAGAGGCCAGCACGGCTTCTCTTCTATGTTCTCGAACTGCTGGGGCCTACGCCGCCTCCTGCGGCTTGAGGCTTCATAGCCTGTTCTTTCCTGGGATGTGGGGTGGTGGCCTCAGCCCTGGACAGAGGGGTCCTTGGAGAGGGGCTGGGGGAGAGTGATGTGGTCAATCTCAGCAGCCAGTGGGGTACGGGGCTTCAGATCAGGCTCAGGGCCAGGGCGTTGAACTGGAGGCCAGCCAACAGGGGTGCGGGGAGGGTGTCCCCCAAGCCAAGGCGGAGTAGAAGGAGCAGCGGCTGCACCGCAGTAACAGGCGTGGGGGTCAGGGCTCTTCTGCAGAACTCATGTGTCTATAAATAGCCAAGGGATAATAAGAACAATTTCCTGAACGAAAATGAGACCTCAGGGTAGGGTGGAGGGAGCGGGAGGTCGGTATTGTTCTTCGCCATTTCCTTTTCTTTACTTTTCCATGGTGCTGACAAGGTCACATTTACACAAGCTTGACTCTTCCAGGAACTCCCCAGCTGCTCAGCTCTGGGCAGTGGGGCCTGAGGGCCGCCTGGGTGCCTGGGGAAGGGAGGCCGAACTGAGCTCCTAATTAGGCCTGCTGACTGCTTCCCTGCCCCCGCACCCAGGGTGCTCCTCCGCCTCGAATGATGATTAATGACATATTTACTGTGTCCGGGCGTGAGCTTTTCTGGGAAATAAAAATTCTGGTTCAAGTTGTTTGTTCCACCTAATTAGAGAAAAGGGAGACGTGTTCATTAAGCAAGGGGAGCGTGGGGAAGGCAGGAGCCTAGCGCAGCTCCCGGGGGAGGCCCTGATCACCTCCCTTGGCCCCAGCCCGAGGGGCCCCAGCTGGGGTGGCAGGTGCGGGGCTAGGATGCTCCTGGGGAGGGAGGCGAGCCCGCAGGGGGAAGAGCTGGCCTTGGCTGAGGGGGGCCTGTCTGCTTGCCAGCGCTTGGCCTGCCGTCTCACCTAGTTTTTCTCCCTTCCTCATTCCTTGCTTAGCCTGTCACTTCCTTCTTCCTTATTTTTCTTCTTTGTCTTTTCTTCTCCTTCATTCCTCTCTTATAAATCTCCCTTTTCCTCATATGCAAATGAAACCTTTGGACTTTGTGGCCTTGAAGGTACTGGCCAGGTGGAACACTCTATCATTTGCTGATTCCTGTCACAGCCCCACTTCCCTTCCCCTCCCAGCTCCTCCTCTCTGTCTTCCCTTCACTGAACCTAGCTCTGGGGACACACTGGGGGCCCCAGCTCCCCCACCTCCGGCTTCAGAAACCTCCATTAGCATGCAAATCAGCTCAGGAGGGTAAGTGGATTATTAATGGCGAGTCACTCCTTTCTGGGGCCACCACCTTCTGGGCCTGGGGCAGCCCTCCCTCCAGTTTGGTCCACCAGGGCACTAGTGTGCTGCCAGATCTCAGCCTCCAAGTTGCCTAGGCCACCCCATGTGACCCTGATGGCAGCTCCTGTGGGTCCACTAGGACCCAGCCTACTGGTTTGTGCAGACGTGACCAGGGGCAGGGTGCATATGCCTCACGTGCACAGGAGTGTGTGCCCGAGCAGGAGCCTTCCTCCACCTGTGTGCATGTCCATGGGCTTCCGTCCACTAACGGCTTCCAGGGAGCATTCCCAACTGTTCCAGGGGCTGAGTGAGGCCTGGGGCTCTTCTCTAAACCCTGCCTGTCCCTGTGCTGCTTCCTGTCTGTGCACCCAGCTCCTGCCCACCAAGGGAGAGCAGGTACTTGGCATTCAATGGGCAGTGGCCTGCGAGGCTGGGCTGGCCGCGGACGTAATGCACTCTGTTCCATTGTCCAGTGTGGGCAGCAGTGGCTGCTCCGCTCTTTCCAAAGCCCCTAGGGCCTCAGTTGAGCAGTAGAGAGCCAGGCTGAGCCCCAAGAGGTGGGAGCCCTGGTGTTGCCTGTGCCAGGGACCACAGGGGAGGGAGGTTGGAGGTTCAGAGGGAATGCAGTGGGTGGGTGCCCCAACCCTGGTGCTAAATATGGGAAGTTTATTGATATGCAAACAGTTTGGAAAGGCCTTTGGAGAGGACTGATTGCCTGGCAACAAGGCCTCTTCTCTCTCCCCTCCACCACTCACCTCCCCCACCTGCTGTGTCCTTTTTTTTTTTTTATCGTCTCTCTGCTTCCCCTTTTTATAGCTGCCTGGGGAATCCATTAAGGCCTGTTGTCATGTGAGTTGCATAAGGGATATAAGAGAAGGTGGAGAACTGCACTGTGCCGTTCTGGAACCACCAGTCTTGTGCCCTGGGGCCAGAGGGGATGCCCTTCACAAAGGAGGCCAGAGTGAGTGGCGGCTACCACACTGAATAGAGCCTTAGGCCCCTAAGATAGACAGCTGGGATGGGGAGGTGCTGGGGTGACTGGTGGGGAGCGAGTGCACAGTGGAGGGGCCCATGGAGGGGCTGGGCCCCAGTGAGGGCCCCGAGGGGTGTTGTTCAGAGCTCCTCTTAGCATGGGCCCTAATGAGGCCGTTGGTCCTGGTGGTGGGTGGGCGTCCCCTTGGGCAGGCAGCAGCTTGAAGATGGAGGAAGCAGAGAGGTGAGGCTGGAGGGTCAGGGGCTTCAAGGTAGATATGTACATGACTGTGCATTCCACGACCAAGCAACCTCCTGTCTACGCCCCACACCAGGGTCCAGGCCTCACCCCCACCTGGCAGCTGCTGGGAAGTAGCAGATGGAGCAGGGGGCTGGCTCGCAGGAAAGACTTCTCTCTGGGCTCAGCCTATCCTCTCTTCCTTCCTCTTCACAACCTGTCCTGCCTCTCCTGGTTTGTGTATTTGCTGGCTTTCCAAGTGAATCGCCTGTGGCCTCCATGCTGGTGCCAGTCCCAGAGAAGATGGCCTGAGGCTGGTGTCCAGGAACAGAGGACTTGGGGAGAGGCCTTGCCACTGGCTCCCAGGTTTCTACACCCGCTGGGTGCCCCAGGCACTCAGCAAGCACGCTGGCTCCAGGCGCTCTGGTGACCGTGTTCAAGGAGAGGCACCACCAGCCTGTGCTGGCTGATTGGCCAGAGGTGCCTGCTCTTCCTGGTTCTCCTCCAGGGAAAGGGCCTGGCTGTCCTCAGTCCTACCAGCTCCTCCTTCCCCTGCTGGCCACACAGTGGAACAGCAGAAAGAATGTTCTACAAAGCTACAAAGCCAGGGCTGCTGTGTCACCTCTGGGGAGGGAGCCCTGGGGTGGGTGAGGCAGGGCTCTGGGAGGAGGGACCCAAGAATAGCAGCTAACATTTATGAAGGCCTGACTCCCCTCCACACACAGTGGTCTCAACGTATACTTCCTTTTCAGTCTCAGAGCATCCTAACAGGTGCCCATGGTTATTATCAACCTGTTTTGCAGCTGGGGAAACTGAGGCAGAGGTTAAGTTCCATAATATGTGATGGAGCTCACGTTTGAACACAGGTCTCTAGAGCCATGGGGCCTGCTCTGCTGTGACACGACATTCTCAACTAGGACACGTGGATGGCAAGGTGGACGCTGGGGCCCGTGAGGACTGAGTGAGGGACATGCAGTGGCCCTAACAGCTGTGCTTATTGCGAGCTCACTCTGCCAGGCACTCTTCTCGGTCAGGCCTCACAATCATCCTCTGAGGCAGGTGCTGTTGCTGCTCCCGTGGTACAGACGGTGACACTCAGGCACAAGGTTAGGTAGCTTGCCCGCCATCACAGAGCTAGAAGGCAGCAGAGCCTGGATTCTAATTGAAGCTGCCCAGCTCCTGGGCCCACAGGCTTAACCACGCACCATGTGACAAAGACTGAGGGCTGCCCTGCAGGGTCTTTTCCGGACCTCAAACTCCGCTGGACTGTGTGTGCACCTGTGTGCTCTCTCCTTCTGGCTCTCTGTCCCTCTCTCTCTGTCAGCGGTTCATGGCCCGGCCCCTCCCCATGCACGGCCTGTGTGGGGCTACTCTGCCTTCAGGACACCAGCAGAGCCTCTGTTAATGGTCCTCGCAGTCCTGGGGACAGGACAGCAAAGGGCAGGCTCGGAGGAGCACTGCCAGACCACCCGCCCTTCTCCAAGTCCTCCAAGTCACAGGTTTGCAGCTTGTCGGGGCTGGCAGGCAGCTGTTGTGGACTGAATTGTGTTCCCACGGAATTCGTATGGTGAAGCCCTGACCCCCAATGTGATGTATTTGGAGATGGGGCCTTTAAAGAGGTAATTAAGGTTAAATGAGGTCATAAGGGTGGGGCCCTAATCCAATGGGACTGGTGTCCTTATAAGAAGAGGAAGAGTCACCAGAGGTCACAGTCTTTCTCTCTGCACACAGGGAGGAGACAGCGAGAATGTGGCTGTCTGCAAGTCAGGAAGAGAGGTGGCACCAGACACCAACCCTGCTGACACCTTGATCTTGGACTTGTAGCCTCCAGGACTGTGAGAAATAAGTGTCTGCTGTTTAAGCCCCTGTCTGTCGTATTTGGTTATGGCAGCCCCGGCAGATTAAGACAGACTGTGTAATCCAGCCCCTTTGTTTTACAGACGAGGAAACTGAGGCCCAGTGAATGACCTTCCTGAGGTTCCACAGAGCAGGGACTGGAGGCAGGCCCCGCTGCCAGGCGCCGCATTCCCTCACAGGCGGCAGGGGTGGACCGGGTGGGGGCCGAGGGTGGAGCATGGCTGCCCTGCTCTGGGCTTCGACAGCAGCGTGCCAGGCTCTCTGTGGCACCTTCCCCATGTGGACGAGGACAGCACGCTGGGGGCAAGATGGCCCCTGGACAGGTCCAGCAGGCTGACTCCGAGCTCTCTCTCACCTGAGAGGGGGGCATTTCTTCTGTGGGAAATAAGCCTTGGCAGGGGCCAGGCTGGCCCTGCTTCAGGGAGGAACTGGACAGATGCCCAGCCTGGGAGAAATACCCTTTTCTGTCTTTTCATCCTTGTTGGGATGATACATTTAGTGGGTCATATTTTTGTATTTCGTAACACAACAGGGTGGCTCCAGCCCAGGCCATGACTGAGGGATTTCTCTCTCAATTGGCAGCTTCTTTCTGGGTAGACTTACCCCTGAGAGATAGTATTTGTCCTGGGTTCTGGTACCAGGCTCTGTGTGGGGTCAGGGATCCAGGCCTTGATTGGCAGCCCTGGGGCTGACTCCTTGGCAGGTGGTCAGCTTTGGACAGGAAGGGCACACCCTCCGAGAAGGGACAGTCCTGCCTCATATCCTCCACTGATGGTGAAAGCCTTGCTTGTCTTTCCAGGACCCAGGAAGAAAGCTGGTGGTGGGGTGGGTGTGGGGAGCAGGCCATGTAGCTCCCCACTCTCCGAGGCCAAGGAGAGCCACTGGGAGAGGACAGCCGGGGTTCTGGAGGTCTGGACCTTCAGTGCCAGAGCCTGGGGTGCTGGCCTGCCCTCGGCCCTGATACAGCTTCTGAGCAGCTGCCTGTCTGTCTGAGGCCATCCTGAGAGCAGCAGAGGAAGGGCCAGGGCCTGGGCGTCATGAGGCCGCAGCTCCTGCCTGCTGGTCAGCTGAGAAGGGCAGTCACTTCGCTTGTCAGGCCTTGGTTTTCTGTCTGCAGATCAAAGGAGCTGGACGGGCTATCCTCCGAGGTCCCATTCATCTTTAAATGCTCTGTGGCACATACACCCTGTTTGGGAGTCTCTTCAGTCTCCTTGAGTGGAGTTTGGTGGGGGCTGTTTTAAAATGTGTCTGGGATTTTGTTTTTATTCAGGTATGGTGAGGCCAACAGAGCAGGAGATGACCGCCACTGAAAGGAGTTTGTTACACACAGTTCTGAAGAGGTGGGGCCACATGGGGCCAGAGAGGGATGCACCAGGGTCAGTCAGGAGGCAGAGGGAGGGAGGGAAAGTGTGGGTGCGAGCCTTTATCGTGGTTTTGTGGGAAAGAATGAATGAAGGCAGGGTAAGCAGCTGAACAGGCTTGGATTGGATAGTTTGAATCATTTTGGCAGGCTCTGGGCTATGGGGGAGACCTCTGGTTATCCAGTACCTGGCCTTGGGTGATTTAGGGCAGAGGTTAGTGTCTGGGACTACAGGAGCCTGATGCAAGAGGGTAGTGAGGGTATGGACCTAGGATTGTTTGGTTCACATATCAAGTGTGTTCTCAGCATGGTGTTTGCTGTCTCCAGGAATTAGCCAACCCTGGGAGGGGGAAGTCCCTCCTTTTCTGCAAGGCCTCAGGATGTCAAAGCACCATAAAATATAGAAAAGAAGAAACACGACTAATGCAGGGGCCAGTCCAGGCACTTCCAGCTTGTGGTAGTTTGTGTGGATTAGAGAAAAGTGCCCCTACGGGTAGGCACAGCAGGGCGCAGGGCTCGGTGAAGGATAACGGGCTGGATTTCCCTCCCTGTCCCCTGAGCCAGGCACCATGGGCAGGAAGAACCTAAACAGCCTTACCTGACAGCCCTGGAAAGGTGGCCAGATTTAGCAGATAAAAATGCAGGACAGTCAGTTAAATTTAAATTTCAGATAAACAATGAATAATATTTTAGTATACGTATGACCCATAAGTATGCCCCACGCAATATTTGGGCCTACTTATATATACTAAAAAGTTACTTGTTGTTAATCTGAAATTCCAATTTAACTGGGCATCCTGTGTTTTATCTGGCAACCCCAGGCCACTTCTGCCCCTGTATCTCCTCCTCTGCTCCTAGGGTCCCCACCAAGCCCAGCAATGACCCCAGGAAAGAGCGAGAGAGAGAGAGACAGTTACAGTGAGAGAGACAGAAAAGGTCAGATAAACGGAGCCGTAGCACGAGAGAGGAAGTGACAGAGAGAGAAAAAGACAGACAGAGACAGAGAAACAGAGTGAGAAGCAAAGCGACAGAGAGACATGCCCTAGAGAGAGCCAGCCCCTCCCCAGGCCGCCCCCAGGCCTCACCTTGGAGTAGGTGGCCCCGTTGATGACCTCTCCCTTCCGCAGCCAGATGATGGAGGCCGCAGGCTTGGCGTTGTCTGCGTGGCAGGTGAGGTTGAGGGGGTCTCCCGCCCGCAGGCTGATCACAGGCCCCCCCAGGATGACGGGGTCGTCGGGCGGCACTGCGGGGACAGGAGTCGAGAGTTCAGTGAGGGCACCTCCCCTCCAGCGGGGCTGGCAGGCTGGGCTGGGCGGATTTTATGGAGCCAATGACAAACAATAATTATCATACTTTAATAAAATGTGTAATCCCCTTGTATTGTAACAGTAGCAACATTAGCAATAATCCCTGACATATGCACTGCGTGTTTATTTGCAGAGGATGTTCATGTCGCCCTCTCATCTGCTGCTCACGACGAGCCTGTGAGGGGACAGGGCGGGCATCATTAGCCTCGTTTCACAGATCAGGAAGCAGAGCTAGCTCGGAAATAACAGCCATATTCCTTTCTTTTTAACTTTATATATTTACTTTTAAACAAAGCACAGTCACATGTGTTGTCTACTTTAATCCTCACAACGATCTTGTGAGGTAAACAGTATCATTATCCTAATTGCACAGACCTGGAAACTAAGGCTCAGCTGGATTAAGTGACTTGCTCAAGGTCACACAGCAAATGAGTGGCAGAGCCAGGACTGGAAGCCAGGTTCTCTGATGCATGGAGCCACAGGTCAGCCCCTTCCCTCGCAGGGGACAGGTGGCAGGCAACTTTTCAAGGCTGGGACAAGGTTTCAGGGGCTGTGAACCCTTCATCTCCTTAGCACTTCCTTCCTCCAGAGCGCCCCAGCCCCTCCTCCCAGAGCCAGCGAGAGTGTCTCCCGTCCTGGTTCTCACACTTCCACTACATTCACATAGCTGGTCTGAGACTCCGGGCTCTTGCTGAGAGGTGCGGAGAGCCAGGAGGAGAGGGATGTCCCCCGTGGGGAGCCTGACTCCCACAGCACCCAGTGGAGAACCTGGTGCCTGACAGAAGCTCCATAAACATTTGCATCTCCAATGGAGTCACCCCTTTGACCCCCATGATGACCATGGGAAGCAAGATGGGCAATGACAGTGGCAGATGACCGTCGTTTGGAGAAGAGGCCCAGAGAAGTTAAGTGGCAGGCCTAAGGTCACAGAGTGTATTCTGATGTTCGTGCTTGTGGACATCGAGGGTCTCAGGCCTCTGCTGCTCCCTGCCTCTCCTTCTTGGACAAACCAGAGATGGGGCAGGGCTCCCCGGAGACCACCTGAGGAATCCATAGTCTTACCCCGCCCAGGGAGGGGCTGGGTCAGTCAGTTCTGGAGGTCTGGGGAGGGCTGAGCCACATGTTTGCTCAGTCAATGGAGGAAGGGGTAATTGAGTGACAAGTTGGGGTCCTGGCGCAAAGGGCCTTCTTTGCCTCATTGCCAGAGAAGGTCCATCCTGGCACCCAGGCCCTGTGCAAGCTCCTGTGGTCGTGGGCTGGGGGAAGACAGATGCAGCAGCTCTGGACAGCTCCAGGCTAGTCCCGCCCTAGGAGCTGCACAGCCCAGGGTCGCCCCCTGCTGCCACTCTCCTGGTGTACCCTGGCGTCTCAGGAAACTCCAGGAGGCTCTGGGGCCAGGTAAGGACCCAAAGCAGTGCACCTCCAGCTGGTGGCTCTGCCCCCGCTCCCGGGCTCCAGGAGGCCTAGTTCAGAACTCCCGTCCAGTGAGTGCCAACCTCCGTTTCTACTTTCTGAGGAAAAACAAACCCTCAGCCTTCCAAGATGCTCTCACCAGCTCCAGGACTCTGCCCGCTCCTGGCCCAGGGAGGAAGTTGGCCTCATCCAACCCTGCCCTGCCTGCCAGGGGGCCTGGGCTCAGGCAGATGGTGGGTGTGGGCTGGACGATAGAGACAGTCCCCACCCCACCCACCCCTTACCCCCTCATTAGTGCCAGAGGCCTCCTTGGTGTGGGTGTGGCCGGAGAGCAAAAGGGAGGCTAATGAGGGCTTTCCATAAATGGGGGTGGGCTGACAGTTGCTGATGAGGGGAATTTTGTCTGCGTGCAGTGGGCCAGGCCACTTGCTAGGCAGGCAGGGCTGAGGCCGGCGCTTCCTCCTTCTTCATCCTGTCGCTTTTTCTCCACCAGGTGCCCAGGGTGGAGGTGCTCCGGCTGAGCTTGCCCAGAGCAGGAGTGTTGGAAAGAACCGTTTGAAGCTTCAGGAATAGAATAAATGCCTGGCCGTGCTTGTCCCATTAGGAAAAAGGGCCTGTCCACCCACTTTTGAAAAACTTGACCATGAAAACCCTATGAATAGCGGAGCATTGTCTGATACAGCGCCGAAAGGTGAGAGGATGGAGCAAAAAGACCAGGCAGGGTTCTGCTCTGCAGTCCACTGGGCTGCTAGAGTTGGGATCTGCTCAGCGGCACTGACAACAGCAAATCCTTGTCTCCATGGCCTCCCTAGTGATGAGCCAAGTGGTGCCGGATTGTGGACCGTGCCTCAATCAGAGGGCAACCTGCGAAGGCAGTCCCTTCTCCTGGTTTATTTCCTCAGACGTAAAATGTGAAAGTGCAGCAGGGGGGTCTGGAAAGTTTCTCTGGCACTGACATTTGTTGGGTCTCAAACAGCGGTTCTCACCCTTGGCTGCCTACTACCACCTTCTTGGGGAGGTTCTAAAAATCCTGTTGGCTGGCCACACCCTGCCCAGCTCTGTCCCAGCCTCTGCAGGTGGACCCTGAGCACCGGGAGTTTGTAAAGCTCCCCAGAGGGTTCCAGTGTATGACCAAGTTTGAGAACCGTCTCTAGGCCTTGGCTCCGTGGCGTGACGTGCTGTGCTCGCAGTGGAGACAGAGGAGGCCTCTCCCAAAACCACACACAGTGCAGGCCAGGCCCTTCCTTCCCGCCTCTCCAGGGCTGTGTTTTGGAATATTGGATTAGAGGGAGCGCAGATGAGGGGAGGTCTGTGGGACTGTGCTGCGTGTGCCCAGGCGCACACACATGCACACACACAGACATCCACCCTCAGAATGGGTCCTGATTACATCTTCCCAAATAAGTGGTTATGGTGCCGGTTATTCATGTAGCTATGCATTATTGATTGGCCTCCGCCTCGGTGCGCACCAGATGGGGTAGCAGGGTGCGGACGGGCCGGGGTGTGTGGGGAGGGGGTGGGTGAGGAGGAAGGATGTTTGGGGGCCAGTGGGCTGAATAGAAATCAGCAGTCGCCCTTGGCAGCTGTAGTTCCAATGGAAGGGGGGCAACTCATTACCTACACATTCAGACCGGCCCTGGGCTGGGGCAGCCGGGAGGGGAGAGAGTCTGGAGCACCGGAGCCTGGAGATGCATTATTCATCCATCCCCCTCACAGGATTGGTTATTATCCTCAACCAACATAGAGCTTGGTCTCCTAATTTTTAATCACAGGGAAGGTGGAAGCGTGAGCCTTTTGTGATTAATCCGGAGATAAAAATAGTTGACTGTTTTGCTTGTTGTGCTTGTTGTCAGTCAGGAAAAATGCATTAACTGTTGAGTGACTGAAGCCTGGGAAGATCTGAGAGGCTCCCAGACAGAGCGGGTCCCCAGAGCTGGGCGCCGGCCCCAGGAGGCCACAGCCAGCCTCAGACAGGGGCTGGCATGAGTGGGAACCTGGGGTTCTGCTCATGAAAGGGACAGACGGCGCGAATTATCCTCCATCGCAGGGGTGGCGGCCATGTGCAGTCTACTCTCCTGTCATCCAGGACTCAGGCAGGCGGCTGGGGGCCTGCCTCCTTGCTCTGCCCCTCCCCATCACCAGCCCTACAGACTGTCCCACATCTGGGAGGGTGATGTGGGGGCACCCGTCTCTCTCCCTGTGTTGGGGGGCCCCTGAGGACTTTCTCTGAGCCCTGCGGCCAAGCGCTAGGGGCTCGTGTGGAGAGGTGGGGCAGGGAGACACAGTCCAGTCCTGCACTGAGAGAGAAGGAAACTGAGGCCAGAGAAGACAAGTGGCTGCCCAAAGCTACCAGTGAGGGAGGATAGGAGTGGGTTTGGGAAGCGCATCCTGGCTCCACCAGGGAGGTAAAGCTTCCACCTATTTATGTAATAAGGTTCTTTACACCAGTTTATGGAAACCAGGGATTCTGCAGCTAAACGCTGTATGGAACCACCACCCAGCTCCGTGGCTGTCTCTGAGAAGTGCTCCCCAGATCAGAAGGCCTTGGCCTTCTGGACTAGAGTATATGCTGGGGGTGATCATCTGACTTTATTTCGCATGGGACATCAGCTGGACAGAGGGCAGAGTGGAGCTGGGTCAGAGGGTTTCCGTCCCATTCCAGAGTTGCTGGTCGACTTGCTTGCTGCTTCTGTGCCCAGTGATTTACAGCGTCAGGCTCACTTGACTCCTTGGTCTTGGTTTGCCGTTGGCCACGCTCGCCTGGACAGGCTGGGAAAATCCTTTTGGTGCCAGGCCACGGGCAGCACTGTGGGGGCTTCCTCCAAAGTCCACCTGGTCACCCAAGTGGGCCCTGGCTGTGCTTCCGGGATTCCTCAGACACTCCATCAGCCAGCTGGTGGGTCTCCAATGATGGCTGACCGGGGCGCGTTGGCTGACACAGCTCAGCAGCACTGATACGGAAGGTTATACTGCCCAGGGCCAGAGGCACCAGAGAGGTGCAGAGGTCAGCTGGGCCATCTGCCTGCTCCCAGCACATGATGGAGCCCCGCGCAGATGCTGAGCTCTTTGGAGGGCGGGACTGTGTTCAACTCACGCACAGTGCATTCTCCACAAAGCTGGCGAGTGGTCTGTTTAACAACTTGAATCTGATCCTGCCGCTCCTCTGCTTCAAACCCTCCAGGGGCTCCGCATTCTACCTGGAATGTCTTTTGAACTCCTCTCCATTCCCCACAAGCACCTGCACCTTGGGCTCGGGAGGGGTCTGCCTCGGGGACCTGAGTTCCTCCGGTCCCGCCTCCCTGCCTGTGCTGCCCGCGGCCTTTCTGTGTGCCAATAAGCCAAGCTCATTCCTGGCACCGGGCCCTGAACCTCACCCTTCTCTCTTTTGGAAAGTCTTTTCTGCGTCCTTGCCTTGCTGGCTTCTTCCTGTCAATGAGGCACCGCTTAAATGTCACATCCTCAGTAAGGCCTGGCTACCCTATATAACAACCCTTCAATTCCTCTCCACTACAGCCCCTCACTTGGTTTTCTTCATCACTGAGTTCATTTATTGTCTGTCTCCCCTTACTAGAAAGAGGGTCCCTGACAACAAGAATGACGTGTCTTGGCCCTGCAGTATGGCTGTGTCTAGATCAGCACCTGCATACAGCAGGTGCTCAGTCAGTATTTGTTGACTGGATAAATGAAAGACCCCCTGGGTGAGGGCTCTGTCATGGGCATCTGCTGCGGAGGTCAGCACTCTTTATTCTGTGTGTGGGGGGGTGCGTAGAATTGGGGGTGGCGGATGAGTGAGCCTTGTGGGGGTGGGCAAAGGGGAGAAGTCTCCTTGCTTGCTGGGACAACTGTGCAGAAACTCTTCATGGTGTGACACTGGGGATGGGCTGCTTCCTGCTGGCTCTGGAGAGGGGGTGCCTGGGCTGGGGGGGTTGTGGCGGCTGTTGGGGTAGCTCTCAGCTGCCTTCTCGGCGACACCCGTCCTCTTGGTGGAGGAGGGACCCCAGTCTGATTGGCTGGATCACAGGCTGGGGAGAAGGCTGCAGGCTGAGCATGGGGACAGCTCAGAGACACCTGGCTGAGCCAGGGGGTGGATGTCTGTTGCCGGCATTGTGTTTCTTTGCTTTTAGGCATCACTGTTCTGCTGCGGCCCCAGGACTCAGGCAGGGCCAGAGAGAGGGCTGTGTTCATGCTGGGAGAGCTGACTGGAGCAGAGGGAGGACACCCAGGGGCCTCTGGGCTCATCCTAATCAGCAGCCCTCACACCTGGAATCCTCCTTCGTCCAGTGTCCCGGGGGCAGTCCTGCACAGCCGCATTCCATTCTTCCCTCCGACATTCCTCCTTCCGTTTCTCCCGCTCAGCCTCTTCCATGTCCCAGTCTGTGCATATCACGGCTGAGTAAAGCCAGACACGGCCTGCCCTCTTGAAGCTGATGGGAGACCTCTGTTACTCAGAGCGTGTGCCCGGGATGCACCTGCAGCAGCCACATCACCTGGGAGCTTGTTAGAAATGCAGCCACTGGTGCTCTGCCTCAGGACCGCCGGAACCAGAATCGGCACTGAAGAAAGACCCCAGATAATTTGTATGTACATCAGTGTTTGAGGAGCACTGCTCTAGAGAGCCCCAAGGAATAATTACAAACTAATGAGTGCTTTGAGGGAAAGGCTCATTGGACAAGGAGAGCACACAGAGGGGCCCTTCGCTGGCTCCCTCGGTGACTTCTGAGTTAGGTTGGAGAAGGCACGTACTGCTCACTGGACGTGGGATTTGAAGTTAGTGCTCTTGTTTCATGACAGATTCCTTTGCATATGGGATTTCTTTAGCATGGAATGTGGAGTTCTCTTTCCCCTTCTTTTCCTGGCTCACTCTTACTCAGCCTTCAAGACTTAGCTAAGGGGCTGCCAGTCTATGAGGCCTTTCTGGAATCTCCCAGTTGGGCCAAGTAACTTTTGTCTATGGTCCCATAGCCGTCCGGGCATCCGTCTGTCTCAATATCTAACCCATCCTCTGGGAATGGTCTGCATGTGCTGGCCCTCCCCTAGACTGCAACCTTATCCACCCGTGAGCCTCACCACCTGGCATAGCTCCTGCCACGCTGGGGACAACACAGATTGTTTGCTCAGCCAAACCTGGCTTGAGTCCATTACTTTACGAGCTGTAGGATTGTGGGCAAGTTATATAATCTGACAACCATAGTCCTCTTATCGTGGAAGTGGGTAATAAAGAAATCTGCAGGGTTATTATGAGAATTATCTTAATGATATAACAAATGCTGAGATAGCTTTGTAAAGAGCTATACGAATATTGGTTATGTTCGATTTTTAAGAATATTTAATTTTTCTTAATTATTTAAGAATAATATTCCTGCTTTGTGAAAGGCACTGTGCCAAGGGCCTCTTGTTTTATTCTCAGTATCCTTCGAAGCAGGTACTATTAGGATCTCCATTTGACAGATTAGGAAATTGAGGCTAAGAAAGGGCCAATATTGGCTAAGCCAACACAGCAGGGAAGTGGGAGAGCTGGAATTTAAATCCAGGTTTGTTTGACCCCAGAATACGTTCCGCTAGAGTTAGAGAGCTCACGGACCTGCCCTGAAGCTGCAACAGTCCTGCAGGGCCCTTTACACCAACCCTCCGCCCTCATCCTGATCCTTTGTCCCATAAAGGGGCAGGCTCCATCTGTGCCAGGGGCGTTCAGACCTCGCACCCCCTCAGCCCAACCTGATTTCAGAGCGCTCGAGGAAGCATGGACCTGGCTCGCGGTTGGTGTTTGACAGATGTCTGCTAAGCAGGTGGACAAATGATGTTTATGCTTAGATCCACTCACTGCTCGCTTTTGTGAACTGCCCTGTTTTCAGGTTCTGGGCAACGTGTAACCCGCAGCCTCACGCACATGGCTGCGCCACCCACTGGCCAAAGTGCAGAACTGCAGAATGTAAAGATGGGACTGGGGATGTGCCGGTTTTTGCGGACCTGCTTCTCAGCGCTAGCTCCGCGCTCACTCAGAAGATGAATTAATGCGCCAGGGCCCACTGTGCGCCAAGCCCTGTTCTGAGAACTGTGGATACAAAGCTCCTGCCCCAGTGGAGTTCTTATTCTAGTGGGAGAGACAGACTATACGTGAATAAATATATAATACGATGTTGCGTGTTAAGTACTAAGAGGAAAATGAGACTAGATAGATTCTAAGGTGGTCTCCAGGATCCTCTTCTGTTTTCTCCCGTCGTCTGGCTGTTATTTTCTGTCTTCTTCCCACCCTTACCTGTTGGTCCTCCCTGGGGTTTGCTCTTGCCTGGCACATGTCATTCCACACACTGTCCCCGGAGAAGCTCCTGGCTTTCCTGGGGACTCAATCAACATCTGTGCTGGTAAACCCCAAACACGCATACTCCATATTTTGGGGCTTCGATCACTGCAGCCAGAAATCTGCACGTCTGGACTCCACTCTTCCTCATCTCCTGTTGCTAACCAGCCTGGTTAATTCTCTGAAATATCTTTCAAATTTGTCTCTCCCTTTCCATTCCCAACAGTTTTCCTGGCACAGGCCCTCACCATTTCTTCTTTGGATTGTAAACCTAACACCCACTCCCCATCCTCCACCCTGTCCCGGGGTGAGCTTTACAAAGTCTGGTCGTTCATCCATCCACTCAATCATTCATTCACTCCCTGTTTGCTGAACATCGAGGGTTCCTTTGTTTCAGATCTTTCAAAGGTCCCCTACTGCGATCTTGATAAAATGTCTGAAATTCTTCGCTCCTGCCGACCTCCTGAGTCTCACTTTTCATCACTTTTTAACTCAAATTCTTCTTGTGGACAAGAATCACCTGCCATTCCTGGAATAAGCCTCTCTTCCCCAATTGTCCGGTTCCCTTTGCTTGGCTAACTTGAAGGTCAGGCAGCTTGGATTCAAATCCTGGGTCCTGTATTTTCTAGCCTGTGGCCATGGGCCAGGTCCTTAGCCTCTCTTGCCTCAGTTTCCTCATTTGTAAAATAGGGAATATAGTAAAACCAGATTTGCTGCGTAGCCGCCAGGATCAAGTGAGATGCAGTGTGGGAGAACACCTTATGAATGGTCCAGTGTTGTATGATGTGGTATGTTACTGGTTCTCCAAGCAGACTGAGCTCATTCCCTGAGGGATGATGGCAGAGTGCCGGAGCTCAGAGGCCTGGTGTTCTCTCTCCTTGGGAGAATACAGGACTCTCTTCTTTTCTGCTGCCCTGGCCTCACCAGGCACCGGGTGGAGACCCTGATGTTCCTCAGGGGTGATCCTGTGCTGCCCTCCTGGCTTGGCTTCTCCGCCCTCCAGTCCCCCCACATGTTGTCCCCATGAGAGAGAGGCTCGTAGGCTCGTAGGCTGCACAGGCATGTGTGGGCCCAGCTCCCCATGTGGAGAGGTGAGCCGCCTTGGCTGAGATCAGTCAAACCACTCACACGATCATTACATTTGGGGTGGTTTATTATGCAGCAGGAGCTAACTGATACACTCAGTAACTACTGTCTGCATTGCTCCCGTGTGACTGCCCAAAGCTCTGGGCTCCTGCAGTCATCGCAGAACTGGGCCCACAGCATCGACTCTCTCTCCACTCCAGTCCTCCCTACCTCCGCTATGGCCAGGAGACTCTCCTGCAAGCTCAGTCTCTGCTACTCACAATGTTCATTGGCTCCCCGTTCCTCCAGGTTAAAAACAAATTCCTCAGCCTGGAGGGTGTTCCAGGTTCTCTACAGTTAGGCCTTCTCTCTCTGGTTCTTTCTCCCAGGCTTAGTTGGACTGGTCCGTTCACCATTCTGCAAGGATAGCCTGCCCTTGAGGACCATGTGCTTTGGCTTGTGGGGTTCCCTCTGCCAGGAATGTTCTTTTCCGGCATCTTAATCGGCTGGAATCCCATCCTCTCTTTAGTCAGCTGAAAGGCTACCTTCACCTTGTTAATTTCTTGCTCATTCTTTAAGACTGTCACCTCCTTCAAAAGCTCTCTCTCGGGGCTGGCTCCATGGTGGAGTGGTTAAGTTCGCGTGCTCCGCTGCGGCGGCCCAGGGTTCGGATCCTGGGTGCGGACATGGCACCGCTCATCAGGCCACGTTGAGGCGGCGTCCCACATCCTACAACTAGAAGGACCAGCAGCTAAGATATACAACTGTGTACAGGGAGGGTTTGAAGAGATAAAGCAGGGGAAAAAAAAAGCTCTCTCTCAGTCTCAGCCCCGTCCCTCCCTCGTCCAGCCTCTGCACTGCCCTAAGAGCAAGGGCCACCTCCACGAGCTCATGGGGCCCGTGGGGCCAATGCTGTTGGCCGCCCCACTAGCCATGAGCTCTTGAGGGCTGGTCCTTGCCATGTCTTCTATCTCAGTACTTGGTTCACTGTCTGGCCCATAGTGAGTGCTTAATCAATACTGTTGCCTGGTGCCTCGCCCCATCCCCCTGAGCCAGAAGCAGACCTGGCCCTGTCACCTCACACCAGGCTTGGACCTTTTACACCGGCACTCACACAGTCAGCGTGGCTCAGATTTGTGGGCCCGCTTCAGGCGGCTGACAGTACCAGAGCAGGAGTCCTCAAGCCTCTTTGCATTTTCCACCACTGAGTGTACGACCTTGGACGTAGTAATAAGAAAACAATAATAATAATAATACGAATAATAGCTAACATTGCTATAGGGCTTACAGTACTTCCAGAACTCTTCCAGGCCTCTAAAAACAATCATTTAATCCTCACAACAGCCCCATATGAGGTAGATACAGTTACTCTGTATGTTTTAAAGATGAGGAAATTGAGGCACAAAGAGGGTAAGTTACTTGCCCAGGGTAACACTGCTAGTAAGCAGCAGAGTTGGGATGTGTGCAGGGTTGCCAGCTTTAATGAATAAAAGTACAGGACTCCCACTTATATTAGAATTTCAGATAAACAACAAGTAATTTTTAGTAAAAGGATGTTTATCTGAAATTCAAATTTCCCCGGGCATCCTGTATTTTATCTGGCAATCCTACATATGTGTTAATTACATATATGTAATTTAATTGACATGGGTGTCTTTCTTCCCTCTTCAGACCCTCTCTACCCCCATTAGGTAGATTTACATAAAGAAGCTTTGGGGCAGGATGCAAGTGGGGTTTTTTAAGGAAATGTCATCCTGTGTATTCTGTGGCACAGCAGCACACAGGTCGGGGGCAGAAGGTCAAGAGGAAAGAGCTGGAGGCTGCGTCTCAGCTGTGGGGCTGCCCCCGACCAGGGGACTCTGGACCAGCTGAGCTCAGAGGCCTCTCTGGGACTGGCAGCCTGACTCTAGTGACCAGCAAAGGTTCAGGACGCTGGGGAAGCTCCCACGGAGCTCCACGGAGCTCCCACTGTGCAGGGGACAAGAAGGGAGGCGCAGTGCCTAGCTCTGTTCCTGGCTCCTGGTTGTGTGACTGTGGGCCAATTACTTAATTCCTTGTGCTGGGTAATCTCTATGTCACAGACCTGCAGCATCTGTTTCATGGGGCTGTCATGCTGACTGGGAGCTGATACGAGTTCTTGTCTCAGAGCTCAGCACCAGAGCAGGAACTCAGTACCTGTTAGCTTTCTGTATTGTTACTGTCTGTTCAATAAGTAGCTTCACAAGGAAGCAGAAGCAGCATATCACATGCGGAAGAGCTTGTTCCAATCTCTTGTTCTGTCACCCCTTTGTTCTGTGCTCCAGTCTCAGCCTCCCTAGATGTCACGGTTAGCGCCACAGTGACGAGGTGGAGGTCAGAGGTCAAGGGCACCACCACGAGGGAGATAGGATGGGCAGGGGGCCCTCTAGGGAGGAGGGGCTAGGGTGCTGGGGTGAAGGCAAGGGAGACAGATGCTGGCAAGGACCAGATCAAACAAAGTCACTTGTTTCCCCTCAAATTAGGAAGGGTGAGCATTCTGTTTATTTCCGATTAAACCCTGGAAGAGGGTCTGAGCCATCTCATCAGCGAGGAGCTGTTTGCCAGGAGACGGATGTTTCATTAATACTGAGCAGACAAATGAATCACAGGATGTATGCAGAGCGGAGGGAGGGGAGCGTGGGGCGGGGGAGGGAGACACAGCAGGCTCCCCGCTGTGTGTGTATCCACGTGCATGTCCATGCGAGTGGGTGTGACTGTGTGTGGAGAGCCGCTGTGGGAGGGCTGGAGGCAGCCCCCTTTGGTGGCCAGAGGGAGGAACCAGCAGGGAAAGGGCTGGTGAGAGCAGCTGCCAAAGGAATGGGGTGGTGGGGGGCACGTGGAGAAGCAGAGGGTGTGGGCGGACCCTCAGGCCACGGGAAGTGGGCCATCCTGCGGAGGAAGGAGGGGCCTTGCTCCTGTCTCCAGCTCGGCTCCTGTGCAGTGGCCACAGGATGATGTGACTGCCCTTCTCAGGTGTCTTTGCAGGAACAACCAGCATTTCACAAAGCTCTCCAGCTAGTTCTGACCTTGACTCGATTTTGGGGTTCTCCTGCTCAACATGGCTGGGTCTGGGGAGAAGCCAATCACGATGGCTTGGGCTCCGATTTACTTGTTTTAACCTCACAGTAACCTTATGCTGTGGGCCCTTATTTTATAGGGGAAACTGAGGCATAGAACGGCCTATCTACTAGTCACACAACTCACAGGTGGTAGGACCAGGACTCCAGCTCTGGCCTGTGCAAGTCCAGCGGCCCTCTCCTAACCTCAGTACACCTGCCTTTGGATGAGATCCGGCTCCGTGCTCTCTATTGCTTTCACAGCTTCAAGGTGGCATCCTGATCGCAAAAGGTTGGCGAGACTCAAGAGTGTCTGGTTGGTCCCATAAATAGAAAGCAGAACTAATATGGTTGGTTTTGCTACGGGCTCTGCAAATCAGCCTCCTTGCCCTCCTCGAGGGCTCTGTGGCTGTCGCTGGAGGGAAACGAGGCCAGTGGAAACCTTCCCTACCGACAGCTGGGGCCTCAGCAGTCTTTACAGGAATTGAGGGGTGCAGGAGAAAGGGTCACCACGTTAGCGGCTTAAAAATAAACATAAGAAATTCAGTAATTGGCTTTTAGAATGAGAGATGAGAAGCATTGCTTTCTGCATTATAAAACCTGCATTGTCCCATATCGTGGTGGCTGAAGCAGAGCAGGGAAGAGCAGAGGAGGACACAGCAGGGACGGTGAGAGAGAAGTGCAGGGGGAGAAGAGCAGAGAGAGACAGGCGGAGAGGAAAAGAGATGGAGCCAGGGAGGTGCAGGTCAGCCCTTGGGAAGAGAGGGATGTGAGGGGAGAAGACATGCCGCCCTGTACCCAGGAACCAAAAACCAAATGGCAGTGTGCCAAGAAACGAAAAAGGCAAAATGCTCTCTCTAGGTCTCTTGCCACAAAAATCCATTTCAGGGAATCCCAGAAAACCACTAACTGTACCTTTCAACTTTATGCAAATCTACCAAATCCACTCTGTGCCAGAATCCTAAGAGGAAAAAGTCAAATTCTTTTCTCATCTGAGTCTTTTTTGAAAAAGTACAAGCCTCTCAATTTGAAAAAGGGCAATGCTTTTAGAATTTGTTATAAAAAAGTGTTGCAATGCTCATCTATAGTTTAGCACTATAGATATTTTTGAAATCTCCTATCTTCCTCATTTTTCACAGAGAGAGACCACGTTTCCCCTCAGAAAGTGATGAGCATTGCATTTCATTTTATGTAGAGAGGGGACATTCTGTAGGTGAGTATTGCTGCTCTGCAGTCTTTCAGGATGCTGCAAGGGAAGACGAGGAAGGCTGTGCCTCTTTGAAACTCCAGGGCATCGCTCTGAGAAAGCAGCTCAGACCCAGCCTGGGGCAGGCTCAGTGGGCTCTGTCGCAGGTTGGGAGCCTGCAAGCCAACCCTGAGACAGAGATCTCAGGAAGCGTAGTGGGGAGAACCACCCCTGATGGGAGTGAAGGAAGCAGGGCTGGGCAGAGGGCCATCTGAACTGCGATGGCGGCGTGTGAAGGTCTCAGCAGATCCTACAGGAGCAGTGGAGCTGGGATGCCCCTTACGGTTGTCCCATTCCGGGGCAGGAGGCTGGCCTTATACCTTGTGGGGACCAGTCACTGGAAGGGGGCTTCCTCCCTTTGGTGGCAGGTGATCCTCAGAGAGAGACCCATCAGAGAGCTGGCCACCTTGACACTCCAGCAGCTGAGGGAATGAGTCCTGTCCTTGGGTCCTGAAGGGGGAAAGGGAAATTCAGGTGGCACTTCGCTGCACCCACTGCAGGGGTGGTGCTCATAGGAGGGGCATCTCTCCCAGAGCGCCCTCTTTTTCTCATCACTATTGGGGTGGGGTGGGGGTGTTTTGGCACCAGAGTGCTCTGTACGAGAATATAGCCCCTTAGGAGAAGAATTGGGTACTTGGCAAGGAGACACTTCCCCTCCTATGTGCTCTGGGCCCTACTCACCAAGCAAGGGACTCTGGCCATCCCCACAGCAACTGTTTACTAGTGTCGGCCAGTGGCTGGGTTTGGGGCCCCCAACCCCTGCATCTCCAGCCCCAGGGGAGCAGTCAGGGGCTGAGGAGGGAGCACAGCATTTGCTCTCAGAGAGACCTGGGAACCTCCTCACGAGGTGACCTTGGACAAGTTCCTAAACCTTCCTGAGCCTCAGTTTCCTCATCTTTAAAGTGGAGCTGCCAGGGGCCTCGCGTGGAGTGGGACTGACGAGAGACGGTCAGTGATGGGATGTAGCAGCGCTCCACAGCCCGAGCAGCGGGCGGCTGTGCTCCAAGACGAGTGAGCCTTGAAGGCCCGTGCCTCCTCTCCTGGCATACGGGTCGCTCCCCTGGGTGCGGGCAGAGTGTCAAGAAAGCTCAAGTCAAATGCTAACATGCAGTGTAAGAGAAGCAATGTGGAAAGAGCCATGGTGTTGGACAGTGACAAGGCCGCGGATGACCGTATGAGGTCTGCCCAGATGCCATCAGGGCAGGTAAGCTGTGACAGGCTGTGGGACTGGGTGGGGGGACCGGTCTGGGGTGGAGAAGGATGCTCCCCAGAGGTTCCTAATGTTTATACTAACTTCTGCTCTACAATATCAGTGATTGCAAACCTACCTGGTGCAGCTGCTGGGCTGGGATCTCTTCCCCTGCTCGCCCCGTGGGGCAGTTACCCTCATAGCCCTGGGGGGTGGTGGGAGGGGCTGGTCCAGTGATGAGGGATCAGCGCTCGGTGTCTGAGGCCTCAGAGCTTTTCAGCAGAAGAAAGAGGAGTTTAACCTCACCTTTCTGATGTCAAGCTCAGGGCCCTTTCCACTTGATTACCCTCCAGCAGGGGCTGGGTGGGCTGGGCTGTGTGAGGGAACAGAGCTCCCAGAATCACAGGGTGACCGGACCCCGCCCTTACCCCCCACCCACCAGCTGTCCCCTAGCCCTGACTCTGACACAAAGACCTCGAGCTCTGCACTCTGGGGTTTCCTTCCGGTCTGGACCCCACGTGCTCCCACTCTCTCCACACTCTGGGGCCCAGGTTGGCCCCTTCAACCCTTTGGGGAAGGCGAATCCTGAAGGGACCCTTGGGGTGCTGTCAGCCCCCAGAATGAGAACTCCGCCTCACTAGTGTGTGGCCCAGACCTCAACTGGAAGAGCCTTTTTTGTTCCAAATCTGAGAGATTATTTCTGACATTTCCTTTGGCTGCCACACTCCTGCTGGCTTTGGGGGAGGCTGGCGCTTGTCTGGGGCATGCGAGGGCAGCGCGGGCCTTCTCCATCCCCGCTCCCTCCCTACACCTACTAGGGGCAGCCACTGCGCTAGGCTCTCTCCCATTTTCCCCTCACGTCCCTCGGAGGTGGGCAGGAGGGGCGCTGTCTCCCTGGAATGCCCATCCCTCCCTTCCTTCCTCACTTGCAGACACCGTGAGACCTTCAGGCTTTGCTCAAATGCCTCCTCTGCCCTCCGTTAGACCATGACGGAGCATCTGCAGGGTGGGGACCAGCCTGGTCCACTTGTGTGCCCTGGCACCCATCATGGGGCCTCACCTGTGCTGTGGGAGGCTCCCCTTTGCCGCTGCAGAGCTGGCTCAGGGGACTCGCGGGGTGGATGGAGGAGCCTGGCCAGGGTGGCTTCTGGAGGGGAGTGGCCCTTTCATGTTCCTCCTGTCTCTCCTGCCTCAGCTGAGAGCTGGCACAGAGCCAGAGCTCAACAGATGAGCGCTGAATACACGGATGGAGGGTGAGAAGAGACACCTAGGGAAGGGGCTGGGTGGGAGGAACAAAGCCTTCAAAGGGGTCCTCTGAGAGGGGCAGGTCTGGAAAACATGATTGAACACTAAATGTCTCCAGTTTCTACTGTGTTCCCGAAGGTCCCCTTTGGCCCTGCTTGTGTTCCACGTTGGACTCACAGGCCAACTGTGGGAGATGCTGGATTTGGGGCTCGTAAGGGCAATGCTGCTTCAGAGACGGCTACGGGCATTTGAATCACTGAGCCTGCGACCAGGACAGGTGGTGTCCCTGGCTTTCCTGAGACCTGGCACAAGTCTCTGACTCTCCGTGTTCCCCACTCTCCACCTTCGACCACCCTTTCTCTGGGGCCGTCAGCCAGGCCTCACGACCCTCAGGTCCTTAACCACCTCCCTTCCGCTCACTGTCTCTCCTCCAAGGCTTCCCTTCCCTTTGATTAGCCACGGACTCACCGTGGAAAGTGTTCTGTGCATGGTGGACACTCTATAAAAAGAGACAGGACAGCACTGTGTCCCTGTGAGTGCCCTGGGATCAGCCCGAGTGAGAATATCCGGGTTCCAGCTCAGGCCTCCATCACTGTCACTGTGCAGGAGTCTGGGGGTATAAGCATGGCACATGCTGCCCCACATGAGAATGTGTGGCTCAGGAACAGCCCTCAGCTGCTCTGAGGATGGATGTGGGGAGCCGGCAGGACTGGTTTGAGGTGAGATATATTGGATGTGTCTTACAGCTGTAGTCAGCTCCCTGTGATGGGCATTAATGTTCGTGGCCAGAGGCATGAATAATCCAAATCTGGTATATAATTGAAAATATCATTTGCATTTGACTTTGGAATGCATTGTGTGCGTGTGTGTGAGGGAGGCGAGGCAGCTTTCCTTTCCGAGTCTGTTTATTGTAGACTCCCATTAGAGGTAATTTGCATTCACTGGACGCAGCCCCGGGAGAGGCGGGCAGAGCTTTCTCTGCAGGAAGCGTTCCTCAGCCTGGGCTCCTTCAGGGGGCAGGTCCGCTGAAATGGACGGTCCAGGCCTGCGTTCTACAGGTGCTCGAATTCCTGGGGGCTAAGCTTCTGCCTCAGTGACGTGCCAGTGGGCCAGGGATGCTGTGTGTGTTTGGAGTCAGACCTGGACTGAATTGGGGCCTCCCAGGTACTGGCCGTGTGGCCTTAATCAGCTCTCCACCCCCGCGTCTTCATCGGGAAACAGGAGGGAGAACACCTGCTCCGAGGGGTTAGTGGCTGACACTCTGAGGTGGCACATGCACAGTGCCTGGAACAGGGCGCCCTCCGTGCTCATTCCCTTTCTTCTCCCTCCTCCCTCATCTCCTAAAGAATGTCCTGCTTCCTACCTCTCCCGCCACATGGTTCCATGAGGCCCAGCAAAGCCAGGAATAGTCATTGGGGTCAGACAGGAAGACCCCCCACTTTCTCCCAGAGCCCGAGCTTGGGCAGACAGGGCCACTTGCTCTTAAAGAAGCAGAGGTGCACAGGGCTGAATAATTCCAGCTCCCTGCCCAGGGAGGCGGTTTAGAGAGGAGAGCAGGTGTCCCCTTGGAGAAGGGTGGGGTTCTGTCTGGACTTTGTGTCCATCCAATGGTGGAAAGGGGCCCCAAGTGGAGAGAAGGGAGGGCCTCAGATAATCCTGCAGCTGGAGTCCCAATGGTGGGACCCCATCTCAGGGCCACCACTTTCCAGCTCTGTGAACTCGGGCGAGTTTCTCTTCTCCGAGTCTCAGTGTCCACATCTGCAGAGTGGGCATTATGGTAAGGGCTGTCAGAGGGTCGTGAAGGCCCCGTGTGAACACAGCTCTGCCTGGATGCCAGAATCACCTGTGAGGGCCGAGGTTGGGGCACGCTGGTTCCAGGGGAAGGTGGGGTGGGGGGGGTGCTTTCCCACGTCTCCCATCGCTCTAAGGTGGGAAAGACGCACCCTCTCTTCCCGCAGGGCTGGTTGAGAGCCAATTCAAGGCCACATGACTCTGCTAAAGGCCACCCCAGGGTCCTCTGCTCTGCCCTGGGCCCAGCTGACAGGCTCCTGTGTTGTCTGTCTCTCCAGTTAACGTCTGTGACTGGTAAGGAGGCACCACATTGTGCTCTGAGAGAAGACCCAGGTGTCTGAGCGTGCGCAGGACCGAGGCCGTAGCGTGCAAAGCCTTCAGAGCTGACTCAATCCCCCATGCCACCCTCATTCGACTGCGAGGGAGCTGCCCCAGAGACGCTGAGTGACATGCCTGAGGCAGCACAGCAAGTTACGATCTCTCTGGGTGTCCTGCGGCACAGATTTGTTTTTTCAAAAAGGTGATTTCAGAATCAGGAGTTTTATTTTCTTGCTTGCCTTCAATGAGCCAAAGGGCCCCCATCCTTGCCTTGCTTCAGTTTGCTCGGGGCTAATCAAGTACAAGCACGACTTACAGACAAACACCCAGTAACAAAGAGGCCATGGATGCACAGAGATGGTCCAGATACAGTCCCCACCTGCGCTGAAAGGGAAGCTGCGCTCGAGCTGCAGCATGAAGGAGTGAGGTCAGACATCAGGAAGAACCACTGTTGGAGACACAGCTAGGGGTCAGGGGTCTGGCCTATTTCTCCAGAGCCTTTTCTTTTCCCTGTCAGGGTGGGTTGAGTCTGTCATGATATGACCCCGAGGCAGGGGATGGGCCTTCTCAAAGCCCTTCGTAGCTCATGCCCACTCGCACACTTGCTCGTTATCTTCCTGAAGTTCCTACCCTGCTCCCAATTAGCCTCTGCCTGTCCAGTTCCCTGAGAGGTGTTTCTATTTGTAGAGGCGGAAGAGAGAAGTGCAGGGCCGAGAGCTCCAGGAAGGACAGGGCTGGAGTGGGGAGAGGGGAGGACGCGGCTGCCCATCCCGGACTCTGCCCCTGGCCTGGCTCCTGCTGTTGGAAGGGGAACAACCAGCGGGCAGTTTTTGTGGCTTCCTATCAAACTTTGCTCAGTTGGCTCTGAAAAGGCCCCTCCAAGCCGTTTAGGCCTCAACAGCTTTTAATGGTGAAATATCAAGATGCTGACGGGGCGCTGAGGTGGGCGGGGCGGAGGGAGACCGGCATCTCACCTGCTCCCACGCCACAGCCCTGAGTCCCCAGCTCCTCCCCACCTCCCGACGCTCAGGAGAGGGATGTTCAGAAGGCAGCCCCGGGAGCCCCGGGGGCACTGGCTGGGAGCCAACGGCCTGGAGGACTAACTGGAGACATCCAGGCAGCACCGGGAGGCTGGCCTTTTAGAAAAGACAGACCAGAGAGTGAAGGTTGAGGAATCAAGTTAGAAATGCCGCAGAACTTTCTGACACTGTGTTGAGCGACCCGAGAGGCCGTGGAATAGCCGCGGGTGCTAAGGCTGACCAGCAGGGGGCGGTCATTCTCACTGCATATTGCAGAGCATTCTCCTGATTCTTTGCCTTGAACCTCACAAGGACCCAGGTGAGGCAGGCTGGGTGGGGCGGCGCGGGGCCCAACAGCCCTGGGACTCGGGAGGAAAGGGCTCGGCAGGGAGCAGAGAATCGGCCAACATCACCCCGCGCGAGTCTGAGCCGCAGCCTGAACTTCAGGTCCAGAGAGGTTTCCCCGCGCAGCCCGCAGCCACCTGCGTCCAGCGCTGCCGGTCCCCAGCTGGCCCCGCCGGGACAGGCGCATGGTGCCCAGTAGCTGACCCCAAGCTGGCTCATGCCTCGTGCTCCCTCCGTTTAGCCCAGAGGCCTGGAGCCCTTTTCTGGTTCGGACCGGGGCAGGCTGTCCAACTCGTCTGCTCCAACTCAGGGCTGGAATTAGGGCTGCCCACCAAACTTAAGGACGTGCCCCAAATCTCAGTAACGGAGAGAAATACCATTTTAATGAAAATTAAACAAAAACAAAACCAAAAAACAAAACTAACGCAAAAATATCCATGATGAACAAAATATCACATTTTAAATAAAGACAGGATTATTAACTTGAAGTTAATTAAAAATTATTTAAGAGGGTCACTTTGTCAAGAGAATTTATCAAACATGGCAATTCTCTCACCTGAAAATGAGATAAGCAAAGAGAAGTAGATTATTATCATTATTGATGTGTTTGCTTCCACCAAAGCCAGGGAAGTAAAACGATAAGTTCTATTTTTGCTGTAAAAAAATATTGAGGCTTAAGATAATGTTGTGAGTTTTAATACGCCTACTTTTAAATGTTTCAATATTTTTTCAAGGACTTTAATGTTCTGAAAAGAAAGTTAACCTTTAACAAAATACATAGAATGTATATAGGGACACACATTAAAAAATTATTTTAAGTTTTTCCAGTTTTATTGCGATACAATTGACAAATAACGTTGCATTAGTTTAAGGTGTACAACATGACGATTGGATATATGTATATATTGCGAAATGTTTACCTCAGAGTTTAGTCAACATCCATCACTTCGCATAGTTACAAAACTTTTGTTTGTGATGAGAACTTTTAAGATCCACCCTCAGAGCAACTTCCAAGATGTGATACAGTGTTGTTAACTACAGTCACTGTGTTGCACATCTCACTGAGGAGCACACATTTCTCCCCTTGCCTTGCTCTAGAGGCTCAGTTCTGTTACTGATCCTGTTTTTATTTAAATTGTGATATTTTGTTCAGAAATTAACGATCTTTTGGTAGTATTTTGGTTTTTAGAAAAATTGCATTGAAACATTTATCTAGATTGCTGGGTTCTTGGATGCCCCTTGAATTTTGTGCCTCCCCCTAACCTCGGTCCTGTTCCAACCACACCCCAGGGAGGGAAGCTGCCCCTCTGTCCTGCCACTGGTGGGGACAAAGGCAGGCCAACCCCTCAGGCTCTTGGGACCCCCCTGGGGCATGTTCAGGCCTAGAATTGTCCCAGAGGACGTGAGCACCAGGGCGGGAGCCGGCTGCCAAGGGAAGATGGATGAGCCCTTGCGGCCCTACAGATAGAGACGGGCAGCCGTTCCCGAGGCCATCCATCAAGTCCCCTGCACGATGACACTCACCTTAATCAGGCCAGGAGGCCCCTGGGCCTCAGGAACGGGGAGGCGGGGAGAAGCCAGGTGAGCAGAGGCTCCTGCAGGCTCTGAGCTGGTGCCTAGAAGGGGCGAGCTTTAGCAAGGGGGGCCTGGATGTGCACTGACCAATTCCAGGGGGTGCCACACACTTGGCTGGTCCTGCCTTAGCCCCTGCCCTCCAGGCAGGCTCCAGCTCTGCTGCTCAGACCCTGGGCAGGGCTGGGGGCTGGGAGGGAGTGCAGGAAGAGAGGGGAGGAGGTGGGGGGAGGACAGCTTAGGGCTGGGCCTGCAAACTTGCTCTTCTTTGCTTTCTCAGAAACCCCTAGTGGCTCCCCTGTCTGCAGAATGGAGTGTGAACATTCAGCTTGATTTCAGGGCCCTTTGTCACTTGTCCTCTGACCCACCAAAGGTTGTCCACATGAATCCCTTCTCTGCTCTCTACCTCCAGAGCCCTCCATCCTTTCTGGCTGACCCCAGAGAGGTTCATCGTCCAGACTCAAGTCCTGCTTCCTCTCTGAAGCCTTCCCTGACTGTGCACATCCCTCACTGTCCCATCCATTCTTGCCAGCCTAGTTTCCATATGGAACCATCTCATGAGTGTGTACGTCACTTCCCCAGCTGACTCTGAATTCCCTGAGGGCCTGGATGACTGCTTATAGCTGGAGTTCCCTCCTCAGAGCCTAGCACCCTGCAGGCAGCAAGGCCTTAGGAATGAGGTGACCCTGTGTGTGCCCTCAGACCTGTGGCTCTCAAAGTTGTGGGGAGGGCGGGAGGCGGGGGTGGCTGCCTGGAGGAGGGGCCCATTCATGTCACAGTCAGGACCTCGGAGCAGGAGGGACGCTCAGAGATCAGGTCTGCTCTCTCTCTGAGCCGTGTGGGTGCTCCCTGCCCCTCTCCTGATGGGAGGCAGTGCCATGCGCCGCCCGAGGCACGGGACACTGGCGTGCTGGTCCTGACGTCTCAGCGAATGGGAACTCCACCATACCACATACCAGCAGCTCGGGCCAGACCCCTTGGTGTGCCCTTGACTTGCTCTGTCTCTCACACCCCAGGTGTTGCAGCTCCACCACTGAAATACACACGGATCTTACCCTTCTCGCATCTGCACGGCCACCACCGCAGTCAGTCACTGTGACCTAACATTCTCAAAACAGCAGCCAGGGTGATCCTTTTCCTATCATGTCTCTCCTGTGCTCAAAGCTTCTGGTGGTTTCCTATCTTCAGCAGAGCAAACCCAGAGTCATTATCTACAAGATCCGGCCCTTGTTCCCTCTCCTCACCTCCATCGCTCTCTCCTTCGTTCACCTGCACAGGCCTCCTTGCTGCTCCTGGAACATGACAAGAGCACTCCCAGCCCCGAGCCTCTGCGCTTGCCACCCCTTCTGTCTGGAAGGCTTTCTCCAAATGTTTGCTTGGCTCGCTCCCTTGCTTTCTCCAGTCTTTGGTTCTATGTAACTGCTCAAAGAGGCCTTCCCTGGTTATCCATATAAAATGGCGCCTCTGCACCAGCCCTCTCTGCCTGCTTGCCCTGCTTTCTGTTACTTTATGCTCTCATGACATTAGAGTATTTGTTTAATGTCTGGCTCCTTCCACTGGTGGAAGCTCCACGAGAACAGTGACTTTCTCTTTGTTCCCTGTTGTACCTTGAGTGCCTGGAATAGCAATGGCACACAGTAGGTGCTAACATGAAGGTCTCAGGCCCTGCAGGCTGCAGGAGGGCGACAAGGGTCTCCCATCTGCACATGGGTGGATGGACTTCCAGCCCAGCAGGGCATGTCCAGCTCTCACGCTCTGGTTGAAGGCCCTCTCTGCACCCCACGGTCCCTACTTCCACTGGGTTAGCACTTTATACTTTCCGATCACTTTCACATCCAGGGTGTTATTTCATCTTCTTGGTGATCCCTAGAGGCTCATAGTGCTGAAGGATGATGTCCAAGTCCATCTTGAGGATGAGTTAGGGGCAGAGCCTGGGTCAGAGCTCGGGCCCCCTGGGGCCCAGCCTTGTCATTCCAGTCCCACAGGGCGGCGGGTGGCCTGACTCATGCGTGCTCTGTGGGGGCCGTGTCCAGGCCAGCCCCTCGGAGGCTGCCAAGCAGATCCCCAGCCTCTCCAGCCTGGGCATGGTTCCAGCTCTGAGTCACAGCTCGGTCACCACTCTTGCTTATTTTGTGATGAAGGGCGATTATAACAAGGGACATTAATTACAGGGAATGGTGGCTCACACTTGTGGGTTCTCCAGCCTGGTTTTGCTAAAGAGCTCAGAGAGCTTTTATTCACTTAAACGGCCTCTCTGAACAGTGGGGACACACCAGAATACTTGTTCCTATGTTATGGGTAGGAAAATAGGGACTCAAGATGGTACAGTGACTGCCTAAGGCCTCAGACTAAGTCGAGGAGGGGCCAGAGCAATGGTGTGCTGGTGAACCAGCTCTCCAAACACAATACGGCACAACACAACACAATGCAATGCAAGACCAAACAAAACCCTGACTTTAGTGTCTGCCCATTTCCATGGTGTAAATATTCTCATTACGGCCAGTTTCAAGCTCCCAACATGGTGTCACTGAGCGCAGGGGTTGGGAAGAGATATGCACAGCTCATGGGCCTGTACAAGCTGCCTGCAGCATATGACGTACCGGGCGGCAGCCTCTAACTTCTCCTCGGAGCCTCACAGTCCAGGAAACACCGTCACATGCAGCACTCACCTGGTTTTCATAACAACCCTTTCAGATGGGCAGCTATTATTATGCCCATTTATCAGATGAGAATATGGGGGCTCAAAGATGAACTGGTTTATTCAAGGTGGGAGGGAAGGGCTGTGAGCCCTTGCTGGGAATGCTGGCCAAACGGGGACAGGGGAGGCCTGGGCAGGGAAGGAGCCATGGAAACATGCCTGGTTTCGTCCTCTAGTCTCTTCTCCATCAGTTGGAGCAGCCTTGGGCTCTAGGATGCACTGGATTTGCTGCTGATGGCAAAGCTCCCTGCACTTGCTGGTGACCTCAGTGGTCATTCATTTATTCCATGAACTTTACTGAGTCCTGTCAGCTGCTGGGTCTGGGCTAGGCGCTGGATGCAGAGGGCAAGGAGGCCTGTCTCTGACCACAGGGGACACAGAGTCCAGTTGGGGGGACCCACAGAACACAGGACTAAGTGGTAAGTGCTGTCATGGGAAGGTGCAGGATGCAGGGGAACCTAGAAGGGACCCTAAACCAGACTGGGGAAGTTGGGAAGGCTGAGGCCTGGAGGGGCCTATGGGCATGCGGGGAGGGGAGAGAGAGGAAGGTGAGAGAGAATCATGTGTACAAATGCCTGAGAGAAGATGAGTGAGGTGGGAGCAGGCAGCGAGAGAGCTGAGGCTGGAGGTAGATGGGTCCTAAGGCAGATGTTTCCCCCCTAGGGCCTCTGTTTCTGCAATGGCCGGTCCCAAATGCCTTTCCAGCTCTGAAATTCCATGGCTCCACGATTCTGAGTGTGCTTAGTCTGCATGAGTTTGCTACTGGGAAACTGGAGCGCCACAAGGCAGGTGCCAGCCTGCTGAGAGCCGTCAAAGCTACATTTGGATTCGGGATCCTGGGAAACTGACCTCTGTTTGCTGGTCCTGGCTCCCCAGAGCCCAGTGGAGGCAGACAAGGTGTCTGCTGCCCTTGCCCTGCCCTGTCTGCCCCCAGCCACGGAGCAACTCCACACAGAGGGCGGGGTGGTATGTGGTTGGCAGGTGCTCACACCTGGATGCTGGTCACAAGAAACCATAGCTGGTGGGCGCCAGCAGGGCAGGCTGTGTGTCAGGAGGGAGGCGGGGCAGGGGCTTCCACATTCACATGGCTGATGGCAGGGCAGATGGGCCCACCCTGCTCTGGGTGCCCCAGGGGTCAACGGGGCACTTCTGGTGCATTTGCCAGTGGGGACTGGACACGCACTTTGGAACCCTAAGCAGCCATGTAAGAAGTTTGCTGCCCTGTAGCCGCTGTGCTGGAGAGACCACATAGAGAAGGAGAGCTGCCGGAGTAGCCCCAGCCCTCCAGCTCCCTGCTGTGCACATCTTCCCAGCCCAGGCATTAGACACTCCAGTGAAGGAAACTTTGACACGACCCCAGCCCCTCCTTCATCCGACTGCAACGAGACCTCCTGAGCCAGAGCCGTCCAGTGGAGCTGGGTTTAGCTTTTAGACATGCAGAAACTGTGAGAGCTACTAAATGATGACTGTTGTTTTAAGCCTCTGAGTTTGGGGCTGATCTGCTATGCAGTGAGAGACAACAGAACAGGTTTTGCAGAAATAGCCAGCCACTCCTCAGAGGTACCTGTGCTCAGAGCCCTGTGAGGCACTGTGCTGTTGGTGACACACTTTCCTTTCCTTACTCATCTTTCTCTTTATGGAAACCCCGAACACTGAGGGCAGGATGCTTTCCTTTCCTTACTCATCTTTCTGTTTATGGAAACCCGGAACACTGGTAGGGCAGGTGTTCTTAATTGTCATTTTATAAATGGAGAAACCGAGAGCCAGAGAGGCCAAGGGATTTGGACGAGGGCACAGAGTACTAGGGCTTAGGAGTCTGATTCTAAGTCCAGTGCCTTCTCCACCACACCATGGCTCCTTTCCAACACACTTCTCACTTCACGAGAACCCTAGTCTTTGGCCAAGTTCAGAGTGAGGCGTAGGTATGATGGAGGCAGTTCAGAGGAGGTAGGGTGATGGAGGCAAGTTCAGAGTGAGGGGTAGGTGTGATGGAGGCAGCAGGAAGAACTCTGGGGAGGTAGGGTGGAGGGGGGGTTCCTGGGAAAAAGGGTAAAGTCCATGTGGATATCAAGGGGTTGTGGGCTACCCCTGGCTGCCTGTCTCCACCAGGTCAGCACCCTGAACAGGAGCCCTCAGAAAAGTTGAGGGGCAGGAAACAGTTCTCTGGGCCCCCGGGAGCTAGGGTGGGCCCTCCAAGGCTACAAGCACCCAGAACTGCTTCTCCGAGGCCCGAGAGGGTAGGAGGGCCCTGCTGGTGAGGAGGCGCGCGGTGGAGGGAGGAGGGGGCGCTCGGAGTGGGGTGATGGCAGATGACATGTTCTCCTGGATTCCTCTAGAATCCTTTCAGATATCGGGTCAAATACTTAGCCAGAGCAGCTGCATAAATTAGCATACTTTCCACAGGGGCACGTACTCTGCATGTACCTGGGGTCTGTTTGGCTCTGTGCGCTTGTGCGTCTGTGTGTGTGAGAGTGTGAGAGAGTGTGTGTGTGTGTGTGTGACTGTCTCCCTCTTCACCAAAATGACAGAGGGGGGCCATTTTCTGTGTGCCTGGCCCCTCTGCTGTCTCTCACAGACATAGAGCACGTCAAGGGGGTCCTGCCTGGTAATTTGGGCGGTTTGAACTTGTCACCAGCCCACAGCCACCAGATTGATGGTGTGACAGCCACACTACATGCCTCCCAGGGCTGTCAGGGCTGGCCTCTGCTCTTCAAAACCAGCTCGAGTCGCCTAGAGGACTCTTTATGGATGAGGATGCTTGGGCCCGAGAAGTAAGTTGAATTGCCGCCGGTGGCACAGCCGGCTCCCAGGTTCCCTCTCTTCATGGTGAACCTCTCTGATGGGGAAGTATTCATTTTATTCACCTGGTGGAGAAAGCAGCTGAGTGCGTGTGTGAGAGGGCCCAGGGATGCTTAGCCCAGCCCAGCCGGCCTCCCTTCTCCAGGTGGGGCCTGCTGCCCTTGGGGACGGGAAAGCCCCTGTAGTGGTCCTGGATGGGAGATCAGTGCAATTCCCCTTAGTTACCAGCACTTTCTCTGAGCCATGCCTGGGGCCAAGCCCGGATTCCCATGTGACTAAGCTGTGGTCTCTGGCTCCCAGAAAGCCTGCAGCTCCCGGTGAATAGCCGGCCGTCGTCACCCTCCCCAGAGGTGGCAGGTAACTGGGCCAGCTGTCTGGCTCAGAGACAAGTGTTGTCCCTATTTTACATGGGGAAGCTGAGGCTCAGAGACTTCAGGTGACTTGCCTGAAGTCACACCCTAGTAAGTCTGTTTATCAGGTCCACCGCATCACTCTGGGCTGGTTGAGTAGAAGGGGGCAGAGTTAGGGTGGCCATCAAACCCCAAAAACCCAAGGTGGGGGAAATGAAGGGGAGCCCGAGGCGGAGTTCAGCTTCCTCCCCCATTGATGACATCAGGGGAGACAAAAGGAGATGGTTGAGGGAAAAAATGCACATTTCTGCACTGCAAGTTTCCCCCTCATTAATTTTAATCTAATTTGATCACAACATTCCTCGGTAAACAGCAGCCTCCCCTTAATAAGCCAGGCTCTTCCCGACCCCACAGTTGTGCTCCCAATCAGCCAGGGTATCAGGAAAGACTCACTGCTAATTGTCGCGAGGCCTCGTGCTATCCTGTGTGTCAGGTAAGGGACGGAGCAAGAGATAATTATAATCAGATCTAATTAGTAATTATAACAGATCCCGACTAAAATTGTTTTCAGTTAAATATTCCCAGAGAGGTGCTAATAGTCTCCGGGGCATGCCGAACGCCACCGACACAGGAGATGGGCTGGCGAGGAGCAGGTGGCCTCACACCCCATGATTTTCATCCTCTGACCTCTCAGTGAGGAAAGGAGACTCAGAGAGGAAAGCGCGGCTCATGGGCCAGGAGTGGGTGGGCCCGTGGAGGCAGAGCGGGCTGCTGTCTGGGTCACCTGGCTTCTGTGGGCACCACGTCCCCCCACAGGTGCCTGAGGCTGAGAAGTCGTGAATTCCACAGGGTTGTCCCCAGTGGGCCTTCAAATGCCGATTATAAATGGCTCAGGACTCTGAGAACAGAAACTTCTAGATCATCAAAGAAACTGTACATTGCTTAGGCATCATGGGATATTTGCTGCCAGAATCGCTGTTGAATTGAATGGGATTAAAGGCATTGCTTGGGAGTCGCCCAGCTAACAGAAACCGAGGGGAGTGATGCTCCACCCCACTTTAGCAGCCTCTGCCCTGGCCCTTCCCCTTCCTTTTTTGCCTCTAGCAAGCGCTTTGACAAAATCTTGGTTGTCCTACTTTCTGTTAACCAGGATCCAACTAACCCTCACTTTCCTGCCTTCACATCTATGCCCCTTACATCACATGGTTCTCTTGCTGGGACCATGGGAACAGGTGATGAACTTCCTCAAACACCTACCAAGGCTCCCCACTGCTCACAGCCAAGTCCAAAAGCTTCAGCAAGGCTCATGGCCCTTTCCTGCTGAGCCCCGTCCTCGGGCACTGGCCCACCTCCCACCTGCATCCGCCCCAACCATCCCCGAACACGGCTCTCCCTCCAGGGTGTGGTGCTCCTAGATGTCTCTGTGCCTTTGCTCGTGTTATGATGATGATTTTTCCATCCTCCATCTACTAAAATTCTACCCATTCTACCAAGGGAGAGTTCAACAGCCACTTCCCTTGTGAAGTCTCCCTACATTTTCTCGGCTGAAATGAACACTTTGTGTTTTGCTTATATATTTAAACACTGCCTTGTATGATAGTGAGTGATTTAGATGTTTTCTGTCTCCTGTGGCTGTAAACTCCTTGAGGGCACAGATGATGATTTACTCTTTCTACATCTCCCCTTTGTATCTAACATCACACTTTTACACTTAGTAGGAACTGAATAAAGATTTGGTGGATAAAGGAGTGAGTGGATTACCGGGAAGTTCTGCTCAGTGACTGCGTTATGATATTAAGTTAGCGCTTCCTGGAAGCCGACCTCTGCATCTCCAGGTCCTAGCCTGAGAGCTTGTCCCTACTATTAGATGCTGTTGGGGTGTTGGAGGATGACTAGAAGGAATTTGGCCAGAGGACCCAGGAGTGCCTGAATCCTGTTTAAACCAGCCTTCCCAAAGCCACATGTGGCTACTGAGCGTTTGGAGTGAGGCTAGTGTGACTGAGGAGCTGTGTTTTTGGTTTCATTTAATTTTAATTAATTTGAAATTAAAATCGAATAGCCACTGGAGGCTGGGGGCTGCTGTATTGTGCAGTGTGGCTCTCGAGCCTCCGCAGAGAGTCCTCGGAGACCCCAGCGCCCAGGATAGCACAAAGGGCCTAGAACCAGAGCCTAGTATGTGTCAATGAGGCTGGCCAAACTTATCCCAGAGACTCACATTAGTTCACTTGAAACATGGGATATATTTTTAATGCGTTCTTATATTTTTCAGTACTGATGTGGGTATGATGTTGATCTGATAACTCTCTATTATCCGGAATACAAGGTTAACCAGGGAAATGCCACTCCCTGGCCATGTCAGGGAACGTGAGGGCAATTTTACTTAATTCACTGCCTGCTGAGCAGATCCCAGTCCAGCCTATCCTGGGTCCTGTTTGTGCGCCGCACTCTGTCCAGAGCATTTCATACCAGGCAGTGAGTGGCGAGAGAGAGTGCAGCTCCAGGTCTGGGCTCCTTACAATGGAGCGGCTCTTAGCAGAGAAGCTCACGTAAACCCGCCTCCAGCCTGCTCTTGGAGGTTGCGCGGGAGTGACTGGGTGCTGCTGGCCTTCTGTCCTCCTTCACCTCCCTGTTCTGTTTCTGTTCCTGGTTTAACCCTGGATCTGCACAGTGAGCTCCCTGAAGCAGGGCTAAACCTGGACTTAGCGTGGTCAGGGATGCAGATTTCAATGCAGGTGAAGGGAATGCATCAAGTGGCGGGGGCTGGCGGGCCACACGGCACTGGCAGGAGCAGCCATGGCACAATTGTTGCCTAGCAGGCAAATGGGCCTAATATCGCCAGATTTTGCCAGTGGAGCCAGAAATCTGAATTTTTAATACAAAACCCTCCAGAATCTTAAATGTTGGCAATGAATTTAAACAACTCTAAAGATACTCTGGGAGCTAACCAGACATGCCTGTGTGCCTGAGCTGCTCTGCCAGTTTCCAGCTGCCACTTTGAAACCTGGGTTCAGGGACTCGGGTGGTCTCTGCCCACTCTGATGGTCTCTCCTTTGGCAGACCCCGTGCTGCCTCGCACAGAGCAGGCATTTGACACAGCTTGTTGGATGAATACATCTACTATGGAAGGACAGAGTTCCAGACTCTTCGTGTGTGCGCGGCCCAGAGGCCTATCGTGGGAGTGCTGCCCACAGCCTCCCAGCCCACTCCCCAGGGTAGATAAGACGGGGTGGCTCCTCCATCCAGGGGCAGCCAGAAGACACCGTCCCTTCTGGGTGGGCACAGCTGGGAGGGAAAGCAATTCAATTAAGCACTGGTTCACAGCGAGGCTAGAGTCCTGCCTCCGGAGGACCATTTCCTGCTATGGATTTTTAAGACCAGCGGCTGGAGAATCACTCTCCCTTTTTTTTTCTTTTGGTGCTGTGTCTCTAGTCAATAAATAAGTGGGAAATAAAGGATTTGCGAGAAAACAGAATGCAGTCAAAAGGTAAATTGTGGGCTTAAAAGCCCCTAAGAGACTGGCACAGACTTGGAAATGTTTTCTGATTTGATGTGGCCTTCTCTAAGCCCAGCTTTCGGCTCTCTGATTTTCATCTGGGAGAGGTAATCTTTAAAACTGATTTCCCGCAGTTGCATTTCATTGGTGGAGAAACTAAACAGGCTGTTACCTTACAGGAATAGCATCAACATTTCACCTACCTTCACCTTAATTATTTTTCTGTCTTGCCAACGGAACCCGTTTAATAAGATTTACAGGTGGCAGGGGGCGGGGGGCAGCGGGTGTGTGGCTCAGATAATGGGGCCTCACTGGGCGTCACCGGGACAAAAACATCAACTAAAAGCTCTGCCGCGCTTAAGTAATAATAATGTCAACATTTCACCCACTTCCCCATTAATTATTTTCCTCTCTCACTCTTGCCACCTGAGCCTGTTTAGATAAGATTCCCACACAGATAAAAACTAAGGGCTCTCATTCTCTTAGGCAGATAAGCTGTTGCTTTTCTGTGATTCTGTGTGAAAAGGGAGCTGGGCATGGCAGAAAGGCTCTCTCTCAGATCTTCCAGGGGAGGTTTCAGAGCCTGCAGATCCTGGATGGACCAGAGACAATGGCAAGGAGGGCGGGTGGCTGTGAAGGCAGATGTGGGTGCTGGGAGGGGCACCCTGGGCTGGGAGGCAGGTGGGCACCAGAAGCCAGGAGCAGAGGAGGGGTCATCTCTATACTCCTCCCCTCTCCTCTAGGTGCTCCTAGGCAGGGCTGAGTGGGTCTCAATGGACTCGGGGGGTGAGGTCCCAATTATACATACCACTAGGCAAGACCCCAAGGCAGTGGAAAAAGCACCTGGGATAACCCTAGCTTTACTGCTAGTTTGCTGAGTGGCCTTGAGGAAGTAACCCAACCCTTCTGAGCTATAGTTTCCTAAAAATGAAGAGGTTGGTCTACATGAGTCATTCTTAAGCTTTTGGGAGCTTACTGATTGACTCCTTTGAGAATGTGAAACCTCTCCCCGGAAATGCACGTCTACATGCAGAATTTTGCATCCAACTTTATAGGGACAAAAGGCCTCACACCCAAAACCTTGGCATCATCCTTGACCCTTTCTCATGCCCGCTGTCCACTCCTCCACTGCTACCATCCTGGTCCTAGTCCTCTCATCTGTATTGCTGCAAGAGCCTCCTAATGGGTCTCCTTCCCTTGGCCTCTCACAGTCGGTTCTCAACCCAGCAGTCAGTGTGATCCTTTTAAAATGGAAGTCAGATTACACCACTCCTCTGTTTAGAAGCCTTCATTGACTCTGTTTTTTCACTTCAAGGAGAGATTTCACTCCAAGATTCCAGCTGACTCCTTCACCTTTTCAAGTCTTTGTTCAAAAGCCACCTTCTACAGAGAAAATCTAAACAAAGCCATATCAAGTAAAGAAATTGAATTAATAATGAAAAATCTTCCTACAAGAAAACCCCAGGCCCAGATGGCTTTCTTGATGAATCCCATCAAATATTTAAAGAAGAAATGATATCAATTCTTCCCAACATCTTCCAGAAAGTAGAGGAGGAAGAAACACTTCCCAGTGCATTCTACAAGACCAGCATTACACTGATACTAAAGCCAGACACAGGCATCACAAGAGAATCACAGACCGTTGTCCATCAAGAACATAGATGAAAAGCCCTCAACAAAAAATTAGAAAAACGAATCCAGCAACATAAAAAAAAAAGATTATACATCATGACCAAATGGAATTTTCCCCAGGAATTCAAGGTTGGTTTGACATTTGAAAATCAATTAATGTAATATACTATATTAATAGAACAAAGAACAAAAACCACACGATCACCTCAACAGACGCAGTAAAAGCATTTCACAAAACCCAATGCAATTCACAGTAAAAGCTCTCAACAATGTAGGAACAGATGGAAACTTCCTCAATCTGACATAGGGCATCTGTGAAAAACTTACAGCTAACATTATACTTTATGGAGAAAGACTGAATGCTTTCCCTAAGACTGGGAATAAAGTGGGATGTCTATTCTCACCACTTCACCTTTCTACTGGAAGTTCTAGCTAGTCTAATAAGGGAAAAAAGGTGTCAGATTGGAAAAGAAGAAGTAAAAGTACCTTTATTCTTAGATAAAATGATCCTATACGCAGAAAATCTTAACGAATTAAAAAAACCCTTAAAATTTAAGAGATGAGTTCAGCAAGGTTACAGGATTCAAGATCCATAAAATCAATTGTGTTTCTATCTACTAGCAATAAACAATCTGAAAATAAAAGTATGAAAACAATTTCATTCACAATAGCATCAAAAAGAATAAAATACTTAGGACTAAATTTAACAAAAGAAGTACAAGACATCCACTGAAAACTATAAAATGCTACTGGGAAAAATTAAAAATCTAAATAAATGGAGAAACATTCCATGTTCATAGATTGGAAGACTCACTATTGTTAAGATGGCAATTCTCCCCAAATTGGTCTATAGCTTTAACACAATTCCTATAAAAATTTCAGCAACTATTTTTCAGAAATTGACAAGTTGATCCTAAAATCTATATGGAAGTTCAAGAGATCCGAAATAGCTAAAACCATTTTGAAAAAGAATAAAGTTGCGGGGCTGGCCCCGTGGCCAAGTGGTTGGGTTCGCGCGACCCGCTGCAGGCGGCCCAGTGTTTCGTTGGTTCGAATCCTGGGCGTGGACATGGCACTGCTCATCAAACCATGCTGAGGCGGCGTCCCACATGCCGCGGCTGGAGGGACCCACAGTGGAGAATATACAACTACGTGCCGGGGGGCTTTGGGGAGAAAAAGGAAAAAAATAAAAATCTGAAAAAAAAAAAAAAAGAATAAAGTTGGAGGACTTTTCTCTTCTGATTTCAAAACTTGCTATAAATTATAGTAATTAAGACAGTGTGGTACTGGCATAAGACTAGACATAGAGATCAGTGTATCATAATTGAGAGTCCAGAAATAAACCCTTACATTTTTGGTCAGTTGATTTTTTTTAAAGATTGGCACCTGAGCTAACATCTGTTGCTAATCTTTTTTTTTCCTTCTCCTCCCAAAAGCACCCCCAGCACGTAGTTGTATATTCTAGTTGTGAGCCCTCTGGTTGTGCCGTGTGGGACGCCACCCCAGCATGGCTTAATGAGCAGCACCATGTCCGCGCCCAGGATCTGAACCAGCGAAACCCTGGGCCACCGCAACGGAGTTCACGAACTTAACCACTCGGCCACGGGGCCGGCCCCCTGCTCAGCTGATTTTTGACAAAGGTGTGAAGGCAATTCACTGGGGGAAAATATAGATCTTTTTCAACAAATGATGCTGGGACAACTGGATAACTATAAGCAAAAAGGATGAATTTAGTTCTTTCCTTCACAAATCACCCAGAAATTAACATAAAGTGAATCATAGGCTAAGTGTAAGAGCTGAAACTGTAAAACTTTTAGAAGAAAATATAGGAGTAAATCTTTGGGACCTTGGGTTAGACAGAGTTCTTAGATACATTACCAAAAGCACAATACACACACACACATACACACACACACACACTACTAAATTGGACTTGATTAAAATTAAAAGCTTTTGTGCTTCAAAAGATACCATTGAGAAGATGAAAAGACAAGCCACAACTGAAAGTATTTGCAAATTATATATCTGATAAAGGATTTGTATCCAGAATACATAAAGAACTCTTACAACACAATAATAATAAAACAAATGATTCTATTTAAAAATAGGCAAAGGATTTGAATAGAATTTCACCAAAGAAGATAAAAAATAATGATCACATCAAAAGATGCACAGCATAATTAGTCCTCAGGGGAATGCAAATTAAAACCTGTAATGGGGGCCGGCCTGGTGGTGCAGTGGTTAAGTTCGCACATTCCGCTTCGGGGGCCCAGGGTTCACCAGTTCAGATCTTGGGTGTGGACATGGCACCACTTGTCACGCCATGCTTTGGCAGGCATCCCACATATAAAGTAGAGGAAGATGGGCACGGATGTTAGCTCAGGGCCAGTCTTCCTCAGCAAAAAAGAGGAGGATTGGTGGCAGATGTTAGCTCAGAGCTAATCTTCCTCAAAAAAAACCCCCCAAAAACCCCAAAACTGTAATGGAATACCACTTCAAATCTATTAGAATGGCCATAATAGAAAAGTCAAATAATAACAAGTGTTGGTGAAGATGTAGAGAAACTGGAACTCTCATACATGACTGGTGGAAGTGGAATAAAATAAGCAGTTTGGCACTTTCTTAAAAGGTTAAATTTCCACATGACCCAGCTATTTCACTCGTAGGAATCTACTCATGAAAAATGAAAAATGAAAACATACACATGGACTTGTATGTGAATGTTCATAGCAGCATTGTTTGTAACAACCCCAAACTGGAAATAATCTGAATGTCCATCAAGAGACGAGGGAATAAACAAAATTTGGTCTTTCCATCCAATGGGACACTACCCAGAAATAAAAAGAGATGAAGTATTTTTTTCTCTCTTTTTTTTGGTAAGGAAGATTGGCCCTGAGCTAGCATCTGTTGCCAATCTTCCTCTTTTGTTATTTTTAATCTCCCCAAAGCCCCAGTACATAGTTGTACATTCTAGTTTTAGGTCATTCTAGTTCTTCTATGTGGGATGCTACCACAGCATGGTATGATGAGCAGTGCTAGGCCTGTGCCCAGGATCCGAACTGGCGAACCCCAGGCTGCTGAAGTAGAGTGCATGAACTTAACCACTTAGCCATGGGGTCGGCCCCCAGGAAATGAACTATTGATACATGGTACAACGCAGAGCTAAGTGAAAGGAGCCAGACAAAAAAGGCCACGTGTTGTATGATCCCATTTATATGAAATATCCAGGAAAGGGAAACCCGTAGAGACAGAAAGAGGATCAGCGACTACCTGGGACTCAGGTGGGAGTGGCGATTGACAAGGGATCTTTTTAGGGTGACGGAAAGGGCCTAATGCTGGATTGTGGTGATGGTTGCACAACTCTACAAATTTACTAAAAATCATTGAGTTGCACACTTAAAATGGGTGAATTTAATGGTATATAAACTACACCTTAATAAAGCTCTTAAAAAATAAAGGGAAAGATAAAAAAAAGTCACCTCCTCTGGGAGGTCCACCCTGGCCACTCACCTGCCCTTTCCCCAGGAAGCCCAGCTCCTTATCCTCTGCTCTGCTTTCTTTGATGGCACTTACCACCTTCTGATAAACTATAACATTTTCTTCTTATGTGTGCTGTTTACTGTCCAACTCCCTCTGCCAGAACGTAAGTTCCAGGAAGGCAGGAGATTTCAGTCTGTTTTGATCACTGCTGTGTATCCCCAGTGCCCGGAATGGTGCCTGGCATGTGGAAGGTACATACACACATGTCAGAAAATGGAATGAATGGAGAACCGTTGATTGGAAGATTCCTTCCAGCCCTACGCTAATCAAGGTTGTCTTTTGGGGGCTTTTTCCAAGGTGAGGTTTTGGTCCTTAGCAGAACTGTTGGTATTTGGGGCTAGGGCTGGAGGAGGGACATGACAGGTGGCCCTGGCTCAGAGCCCCACTTTCTCTATCTGGAGTCTGAGAGGACTCGTTTTCCCTCTCCCGTGTGTTGTGCAGCCTCTAGCGTATTTCCTTCCCTTTCTGACCTCAGCGAACCCATCTGCAAGATGAGTTCTCTCCAGCCTCTCAGCGCATGTGTGCGTGTCTCTGCGTGCAGGCAGAGGGGAAGCGAGCCGAGGGGGCAGGCAGCGGTGTGTCTGGGGTAGGGCAGTACCAGCTCTCCTGCCGGGACGGCTGTGTGGCCATCAGCCTGCTCCTCCGTTTCTTGCCTTCTACCACGGAGGCTGCAGTGGTGTTCCTGGCACCAGGTGATTTCTCAGCTGCTGACACTGTTCCTGACATATTTACATATGGAAAGTTCTGCTTTTCCATAAACATTTACAAACACCTTGATCGATTTGTGAAAATGTGACACTCTTTTGGAAGCCAGCCTTCTTGGGCTGTGGGGCTCAGCTATTTATTTTTGCGAGAGGGAGGCAGCTGTGTGGGCTTCTGGGCACCTATGAACCTCCCACTTAGGAAAACCTCTTCCACACAGATGGAATAATTTAGAGGCCCCGAGCGATGGGGAAAGCAGCAGTGGGCAGTCCCCTGATAATGAGACTTAATGAGATGGAAAATGGATGTGTGGGTCTAGGGGCCCTGGCTCCCGAGGTGCATCCGGGAAGCAGGGGCTGCTAGGAAGAGTTTTCCGAAGCTTTCAGTTCATTGTGCAGCCTCCTTTCTGATTTGGGGCGTCCTGGGACAGTGTGAGGGCTCAGACAGGGCTCCTGGAGTTCCCTGGGGCTGGAAAGAGACCTATATCATAGTCCATGATCTTATGGAGGAGTCACACAGCAGTAAGTCTGAGCAGAATTTTGGAAAAGGAGGGGGGCATGACTTAGCAGAAAGGACAAGGGTTTTGGAGCTAGAAGATCTGAGTTCAGATTCTACCTTTTTTTTCTTGTTGTGTGACCTTGGGCAAGTTAATGGGTCTCTGTGTGTGTGGATTACTCAGGCAATGGGTCAAGGTTCCCAGAATGCCTCTCTCTAGCTGGACCTACAACATAGGTGCCATCCCAACGCAGCATCGAAATGACCAAGCTCTGGCTGTTCCTACTCCCCAGGTAGCTGTGCATCTTTCCTCTGCAGAAAACTGCCTGCAACCAAGAGACTCGGTCCTGGCTCCTGCTGGCGGATAGCGCCTCCTCTGCCACTGTGGAGTCCTATGCTGGCCTGGGGCAGCGGGGCCTCCCACAGGCTCGGGCCCCTGCCCGCTCTCCAGGGCTTCCTATCTGGGCCTGCTCTGGGTCTTGGCCTCTGTGAGTCTGCCTGGGATGTACGACTTGTCTCTGAACTCCCTCCTAAAGCCACACCCCTCCCTCGCCTGCTGGCTGCGGGGGAAGGCTTCCATTTATGGCATTTTCTTTTCTCATTTCATGCTGTAATGGAGATTCATTGCTAGTTTTAAATCCATAATTTGCCATGAAACCCTCGTCTCGGGCCCTGGCTGAGGTCAGAGCCGGGAAGTAGTGAGCTAATTTTAGCTCTTGGAGATCTCCTTGCCCAGCTGGGCCTTACTGGGCTTTCCCAGGGCTGGCCTCCATCAGAGTCCTGGGGCCGACACCCACGACGCCCTGGAGGCTGAAGCCAGCAGAGGGGCAATCGCCCGTGGGACTGGCTGGCCCTGGCCCTCCCTCAGTCGGCTGTGACTCGCCTCTCCTTTGTTTCTCTTTAGGGGGAAGCAATCGAGGAGCAGGGCCTCACGCTGAGGACAGCAGGCTCCATTCTTTCCTGGGCCGGACAAGGAAGGACGGTCAATGCTTTTGTTGAGTCACCAAGATTCGTCCACTTCCCAACAGTGACGGAGTCTCTAGACTGAGTGATCTTGTGTCTTTCCACACGGGGACACAGACGATTCGGCCGTGCTCTGAACTGTGTGTGTGCGTGTGTACGTGGGTGCACTCCAGTGCATCTGTCCTTGAGCTAGGGTGTCTGCGTGGTGAATGCATAAACAGGGAGCCTTGTAAATGACCAGTGGCCAGCGGGGACCCCTGACTGAGGACCCAGTAGGGCACCAGCCTGAGGTGGGCTCTCACCTGCGCTTTTTCAGGTGCACAGGGATGTTGGAAGCCATGCCCGGCCCGAGGAAGCAGCCCACGCTGGCAGAGTGAGGGAGGGCCTCCCCGGGCAGCTGCACCCTGACAGTCACAGGAAGTGGCCTGGATTTCACAGGCAGCCCTGGAGTGGCAGCCAGGGGATGAAGGTCTGACTTTTGCAAATCTCCATTGTCTGAGCTCACTCCCCTTTGCTGAGCAGTGGAGCCTGCTCAGCATCTCCCAGGGTTACGCTTGGTTAAAGCAACGGAGGGACATATTCTTGCTCTCAGGACCTAGGGAGGAAGGACTCAGGGAACAGGCCTCTCATGCTCTACCCCCAAACCATGATCCAATGAGGGGGAATCACAGTCAACCTGTGGGGAGATTTGCACCTCGTCTTTCCAGCTCCTGATTTTACCAGGAGAGAGCGGGTCCTGAGAGGTCAAGCCTCATCATCTCATGTCTTATGAGAGGCAGGACTGGGGCAGGAATGCATGCTCCTGATTGCGCTTTGTCCTGCTTGGACCTGGAGAAGTGCCAGAGCCCTGGGTGTGGTGGTGGCACCCTGCAGGACTGCAGGGCTGCCCTGGAGAGCCAAGTCATTTAGTGATGGGGTTGGGGCACTAGGGGCTCAGCAGAACTAGGAATGCAGTGGTGGGGGGGGGGCCAGGATCAGGAGGCTGGGCACCTTGGGTATATAACAGACCCTGGGTGGCCTCTGCAGAACCTCCCTGCCTTCCCTCGTGCTGGTGTTGAAAGCAAGAGATGCTGGAAGGGGGAGGAGAGGGGCTGGCCTGGGGCTGTCCGTTTGGGATGCTCCCTCCAGCTGTAGGTGGTGAGCACTGCCCAAGGCAGCGTCGGGCACATGGGCCAGTCCAGCAAGACCACTTAGTTAGACCAGTTAGCTCTCTTCTCCTTGGCTGAGTCTGTTCCAATGGACCTTGGCGATGCTGGGTGGGGTAAGGCAGGGGAGGTGCGTCCATTGTATCAGGTCCTCCCTTCTTGGAGAGGACCCTGCCAGCCCCCTGCCACCTACCCTGGGCTGACAGGGGAAGCACTGAGTTTGCCTCCATCCCTGATGGATTCCAAGCCCCTCTGGAGCCTTGGAAGTCGTTCAGCATCTGTGAGTCTCCTCCTCTCCACCTCATTTCCCACTGTGACGATGGGCCCCAGGTTAGGGAGGGTGGACTCTTCTGACATCCCACCGAGGCTGAGATGAAGAACTGGGGCGGGGGGCAGGCAGAGAGGCTGCTCTGTGCCATGGCAATGTGGCAGCTTAGAGGAACAGGGAGACTGTGTGTGGGGGATGATCTTAGAGTGTAGCAGGAGGGAGGGTCAGAGGGACCCAGCTTCGGAGGCAACACGTCCAACGGCTACAAGGCTACAAGGCTACAAGGACCCCAGGGAGACCCTCCATCTCACTCCCTCCATCAACAACTGCTGCCGGCAGCCACTCGGGGGGCACATGAACCCACACTGTGGACCTCAGAGACCAGGTCCCCTACCTGCTGGGAGCTTATAATATAACTTAGAAGAGAGAGACTATTAGTCAGCTTAAGGTAGCTCAAGGACCCCAAGTAGCGTTACCTTATAACCTGCCTGAGCAGGTAAGCACCGAGTTAAAGCGGAAGGGTGAAGAGGGCAGTGCAGCGGCCAAAGGGAGAGGGAGGAGGGGAGTCTGCTTCTGGCCCCAGGGACACTGGGTGTGGCCTGGGCCACCAAGAAGGGCTGAGGAGCTGCATGGGAGTGGGAAGGAGCTGGCGGCAGGGGCGGGGGGCCGGGTGGCGAGGGGCGCAACAGGAACTGCAGGCGATAAGGATGCTTTTTTCGCTGCTCCCTCACGTCTCTGGCTTGTTTGCTGCCCCTATTTGGGGGTGATTGCAGGGTAATGAATGTGGCAGGAAACAGGCGCACGGCACAAATGAGATGCGGCTCCCAAGACCAGGCTGGGAGGGTGAACACGCTTAATGAGGAGATAAGGAAATCAATTCTGCTCGTCTCCCCAGGCCTGCGAGCCCCGGGGTGGGCGGAGGAGGGAGGTGAGGGGGTGGGGCGGGGGGGTGCCTGCAGGAACCACGCCTCTCTGCCTGCATGCTGGATGAGAAACCTTCTCCAGACACACAGCCTGACCGCCTGGGAAGGAGGAGTTGCTTGTTGCTGTCTCTTAACATTGCAGGAATAATAGTAACAACGACAACACAGTTATGACAATCACAGCCAATGCTTCACTGTCCTGAGACATGCCTGACATACATTATGTCACTAAATGCTCTCTATAAACCTAACAGCGCAGGTGCCATTCTTCCCCCATTTTACACACGAGGGAACCAAGGCACAGAGTGGTGAATAACTTGTCCAGGGTCGCAGCGCTGTGAAGTGACACAGCTAGCTTTCAGGGCTATGCAGGCTGGCCTTCAGAGTCTGAGCTCTTAACTGGGAAGCCACGTTGCCGCTCTAAGTACAACACAACATGATAGAACACAACTCAACACAACTCACAGGGATCTGGGGCATACGATCTGCCAGGTACTGTTCTCTGTGGTGAGGTTCTGTGTAGACGCCCCCTAGTTTGCCCCCAGACCCTGATAATAAGTCATATGCTGCATATTCACTGAGTGCCGAGTGTGTGCTCACAGGCTGCGCTGGGCATGAGAGCCGCAAGATGCCCCGAGAGACCCGGGCGCGGAGACAGACTCGTAAACAGTTACTTTCAATCTAATGTGTCGAGTGCTGTGGTCGAGGCTAAGGGAGCACAGAGACGGACAGTCAGACCCTGAGGGGCTCAGGGAAGGCTTCCTGGAGGAGGTGATGTCTAAGGTGAATCCTGACAGGTGAGGAAGAGTTAGCCAAGGGAAGAAAGGTGGGCAGGGCATTCCAGGCAGAAACAGCCATGAGCGGAGGCACTGCAAACTGGTTGTTGTCTCTGGAGCCAGGGGGGTCGTGGACCCAGGGCTGGAGAGAAAGCAGAGGGCAGGCCTCAGAAGGCCTTCATGCCACAGAGGGGGCTTGGGCTTTGTTCTATGGAGGGGCTTTCTCAGCCCTGAAGATCCGCTCAGACCATCTACTGATAGGGCAACTGTGGGTGGCGTTCTTGCCACCAGTGTCTGGAAGAACAGTCTTGGACGCCGGTGCTCCCGGGCTCTGTGTCAGCTCTGCCTTCCCTTGTTATAGGACCTGAGTTATTCCCTGTCTCTCTCTGGACCCACCCACCCAGAAGATTAGGGGATTGGGGATTGGGGGGTGCTGCCGCCGCTGTGGACAGGGGACCTCTGCCCTGCAGCTCCCCTGGTGGAGGTGTTGCAGAGGGAGCTCGTGGTTTGGGAAAACGCACAAGTTAAGGACACACTGGGACCTTACCTGTAGCCCCTCTCAGTATTTGGGCCTTGACATCATCTTAGAGACGGCCTCTCTTTGACTTGACTTAGTCTCCATCATTAAATAATTCACATTGATTTAGGAAGCTTTGTTTCAAATGGGAGCCACAAGACAGCTGAGTTAATGTTAGAACGGGCCAGGAAGAAGAGGGAAACGGGGAGGAAGACCGGGAAAACACCCTTTTTAATAATTAACCTGACATCCACCCTCCTCCTGCCCGCTTCCAATCCCCCTTACCCTGCTCCACTTTCTCATCTTCATGGCATTTATTACCATCTGACATCCTACACGACTACACGGTGTACTTGTTTAATCTCTATTATTTATTGACTGGCTCGCTCTCGGCTGGAACACAAGCTCCATCAGGTTGGGGGTGGTTATTCTCTTTCATTTCCTGATGAATATCAAGTGCCTAGATGAGTGCTCGGCATGTAACACGTCCTCAGTAAATATCTGTTGATCAAATCCTGGGCACCCATTTCCTCCCTGCTCTGGGTCCCAGAAGTTCTTGCTTCCCAAGTTTTCAGGCAGGTAGCGAGATCAAATGCAATATCACCTATACTGTGGCCCTGGAACACTGTAGAGAGTTTCCAACCCTGGGGCTCCTGCCTGGGGGAGGAGAGCAGTCTGCATGTGTGCGTGTGTGTATGACCTGCAAGTGTGTGGCGTTTCAGTGTGTGTGTGTGTTAGTTTGATGCTCACAACAATTCTAGGAGGTTGGTATTTTTATTATGCCTATGTTTTTTTAAAAAATATTGGCACTTGAGCTAACAACCATTGCCAATCTTCTTTTTTTCCCTTTCTGCTTTTTCTCCCCAAATACCCCCAGCACATAGTTGTATACTCTAGTTATGGGTCTTTCTAGTTGTGGCATGTGGGACGCTGCCTCAGCATGGCCTGACGAGTGGTGCCATGTCCACGCCCAGGATCCGAACCAGCGAAGCCCTGGGCTGCTGCAGCGGAGCGTGCGAACTTAACCACTTGGCCACAGGGCCAGCCCCAATTATGCCCATTTTATAGATGACGAACCAGAAACTTCATTCATTCATTCACTCATTCATTCATTCAAAAACCCCCCCAATATTACTGAGAACCACCCCGTACTAAGTGCTGGTTCTAGAGAAGGGAAGCAGAGGCCCAGTGGGAGCTCTAAGACCTTGCCCAAGTTCATGCAGCAAGTGGGCTGCTGGCAGGTGTTGTACTTCCCAGCCAGGGCCCTTCCTTCCACACCACAGCCCTGCACACATGCCCGGGGTCCTATCACCTCCAGCTAAGCTGAGTCCCGGCAGAGATGCTCAGGATGCTTGGAAGCTGGATACTCTGGGGTTAAGGCATAAAGCCAAGTCCAGAATCCCAGGGCTGGGCGGGACTTTGAGAGGTCCCATCTCCAGCCTCACAGTGGGATGCTATCTAAAAGACCCTACCATTACCTTCTATGCCCCAGTCACCACATGAATTCTGGTTCCAGTGGGGGATGAGCTGGCTATTTTCCTAAAATAGTTGGTGCAGCAAGTTGGACTCCTTATTGTGGAAGTCATGGCTTTCTGGGAGCTGGATACTTCTTTAGAGATAATTTTATTTATTACCACCTTTGTTTTACAGATGAGGAAACTGAGACCCAGAGAGGTTGAGTAACATGGCCAAGGTCACACAGCTGGTCAAAGGCACGACCATGACTATTGCCTCCAAGTCTGCTGCTCTGTCCATGATACCATGATTCCTGAGATGTTCTGGGGGTGGAAAGAAACCTGTCTCCACCTGGCCTGAGTCAAGGCCTGGTCCTCGGCAGCTGGCTGGGTCACAGAGGGAGGGCAGCCTGACAGTTCACCGAGACTGGGGCTCTCCAGTCTTTGCCACTCAGCTTCACAAATTCCACCCCTTCCCTCTCCTCCCCTCCTTGTCCTGTAGCTCCCTCCCTCTGCCTCCGAGGGTAGCAAATGCTCCGCTCAAAGTTACTCCATGCCTGATTGCATCTGAGAGCTGGAAACACAAGGCTAATTAATGTGTCTGTGACTCCAGGCTTGGCTGTCGGGCCTAGGTCCCCTTGCCCTCCCTTGAGCACGGCAGGCTCTCTGAGCTGGCCCCCTGGCTTCTCCAAGCAGGCTGCCGGCAGCTGCATATTTTAACAATGCACATCTGTTGGCTATATAAACTCTCGCATTTGCCCTCCCCACTTGGCGCTTTGATGGAAGACCCCTAGGGGTCTCCCTCTGCTCCAGCCAAAGTGTTTGCTTTGCAATTTTGCCGGAATCCTATCTGATTCTGCTCTCACGTCTTCTGCAGGTTCCAATCAGGATCTTACTTTATTTAATTAAAAATCTATCTCAGGCAAATACAGACTAAATTAGGAAGCTCGCTCATTCCTGGAACACAGGGAAGGCAGCCCCCCTCGGGGAACCGGCTGGGACATTTTCCCGGGCTGAGATGTCACAGCAAAGCAGATGGGGTCTTGGTTGGGAAGCCGGCTTCCAGGCTAGAAAAGCCCCTCTCCCCTCTGTTGGAACAGACGCTCTGTTCATCCACCACTGCGAACAGACCAGGGCTCCCTTTCCAGGAGGCTGGTCAGCTTCTCCACGCAGGGCCTCCCTCCAGGGCAGTAAGTGGGACCGTACACCGCAGAGAACTCCGCCAGGCTGGGTACTCCGGCAGAGCCCTGCGGGACCAGCCGAGGGTGGGGACCTAAGTGGCCTTGAGGCGTCGGGGAGGGCGGGAGGTAGAGCCTGGGGAAGCTCTTTCTTGCGGGGCTCAGTGGCTTAGAGGAATGGTGGTTGTGGAGTCTGCAGGAAGGACTGGTGGACGGATGCCTGCTCAGGCTCTGGCTCCGGCTCTTGGGAGCAGGCCATCCTGCTGGGGTCCCCTGGAAACTCCGCCTTCCCCCTCTTCAGCTGGTCTCCAGACTTGTAAAACACTTCCCCCACACAAACCAGCTCTGTGCCCAGCAGGCAGTGGCAGGCCATGCCGCTGGAGAGGGAAAAGGGGGAGAGAATGCCTTTTAGATGTGATCGGAGACAACATTGAGTCTGTTCAGCTCAGATCCCGAGGGCTTGCTCTCAGAAACCTGGCTCTTAACCAACCAGACAGAGGAAATACAGCTGGCATTCAGACATGCGCAGACTGGGCAGTGAGCATTGGTTTGGAGTTGGAAAACCTGGGGTCCAACGTGAGTGTTAATTAAGCTGTGTGACCTCCTGTGAGTGCCTTTGCCTCTCTAAGTCTCAATGTCCTTATCTGTAAAATGTCTGGGATAATTTGGACTTCGTTATCTAACCGAGATAGGGAGGACAGGCGGCTGTAAGTGGTTGGGTAGGACCGCGTGAAGCTCTGAGACAAGGACAAGAACTTAAAGATGAGATGTGTCTCCGTCTGTTTTAGGCCGTGCATGGAGTCAGGAGGGGACAATGCTTGGGTTCTTCACATTTTAACATTCTTTGGTACCCTCTAGAGGGGCACAGGGGAGCAGAGGCAGATTCTTCTGAGGATGGGGCTGAATAACCTCTGAAGGTGAAGATCCTACAACTTCACTTAGCAAATCTCTTCTGGCATTTTGCAATCCTCGAAAATCAGAAAATATATTAGGCACTAAATTCTCCTTCTCTCCTCCGTCAGCCCCCACACCAAACTGTGGACCCCTTCCCGCTGTAGCCGCCATCCCAGGCAAGATGAAGACGGCTGCAGCTCCCCTAACATCCCTGATAACTTTTCTGAAGGCCCATGTACGGGCCAGGTAACCCCAGTTTATTGACCCTGCCGGATGCGGTTTATTTTCTCATCCCTTTCATCGCAGGGAAGAGGAGACAAAGGATGAAGGAGTCTGAGGTTGGTCCTGAGTTCCTCCTCTCCCTCTCAGGAAGCCACGCCCCGAGCTTGGGAGGTGGTCCTGAGGCCCTGTCTGCTGCCGCCTGCCTGCGGGGACTGTCTGCCCCGCCTGTTGGCCCCGTAGATCCGAAGATAATCCGGCGCTGTCTTAAACGTTTCCCCTCTGGGCCGCCGTGCGCCTTATCCACCAGGCGAGGAGGCAGCACCCCAGTTGCTGACCCTGCCGTCAAACCTTCACAACAGCTGCCTGGAGGCGCGAGGCGGAACCTCTCCTGGCTGCCGGGCTCCGTCCCACACGCGCAGCAGAGACTCCGGAAGGAGGCGCGGAGGAGGAGCGAGGACCGGAGCCGGGAGACCGCGGGCGGGGCCCTTTGCTTCTCCGAGCCTCAGTTTCTCATCTGGGGCAACAATCCCTGTCTCACAGACCTGTCAGGAAGCTGAGGTGCGTAAGCGAAAGCGCTTTGAGAGTTGCCGTGAGTGCTGTGCAAATGTGAGCTTATCACCCCCAGCGAGGCTGGGCCCCCAGCAGGCCTTGCTCCTTAAACATCTGGCTGGAGGACAGGGGCTGAACTCGGAATTAGAAGGAGGTGGGGAAACCCATTGCCAGGTCTTCAGGCAGGTCTGCCCGCGTAAGGGAGCCGGGACCTCTTCAGGCAGATGTCCCAGCCACACTGGGCTCCCGTGGCAGAGACGAAGGAAGACCAAGGGGAAAAGGTCTGGTTTGGAATAAGGGCCTGAAATGAATTTTCCTAGAGAAGCTTAGGCAGGTCTGTTCTCCCCCTGAGAGCCAGAATCCCCAGGGGCAGTGTGTAGAGTGGGAAGGAACGCTATCAGTGGGGGCCCTAAGGATGCTGAATCTGGGGGAGTCAGGCTCCAGGCTGATTCTGATGGGGGAGGTGGCCAGAAGGGGCCGTGTTAGCACTCAGAGGGAGGTCAGCTCAGAAAGAAGCAACTCAAGGATGTGTCACCTTCTTCTCTATCTCCGTCCCCTAGCACAAGGCCTGACATCCATCACGTGTGCAGAACGTGCTCCTGACTGGATATATAAGCATCCAAGAGCCCTAGTCAGCTCCCTAAGCTGGAGTCAAACACACTGGGACACAGGGATTGGACAGGCTCATAGGTCAGTTGGCATTGGCCTTCCGATTTCCAGGGCAGGAACTTCCACTTTCCCCCTTTCGGTGGGGAAGGGGGAACTGATGCCACAGGGCAGCAGTGGCTGGATTCCTGTGGACAAGGCCTGGGGGCTGTGCCCAGCAGGGGGCCCCTCCAGTCTGGCTGGAAGGAGCCCTTCTGGGGCTGAGCCCCTGGTGCTTGCCATAGCATCCTCGGCCCCATGTGTGTGGACGGTCTTACCCAGGACGGTGAGGCGAGCGGGGCGGGACCGGATGGCAGCCTGGATGGCCTGGCACTCGTACACGGCGTCATCTTGCAGCTCTGCCCGCAGGATCTTCAGGTGATGTTCCCCCGACAGGTGGTTCCCTACCACCAGGTACTGTGGGTAACCTGCGGAGACAGCAGGCACATCGAGGGGGCTGGGGCAGGGGTGGAGAGACATTCACGACAAAGGGGCACAGCAGGGGTACCCTGAGCAGGGGCTGCTCTTAGAGGCAGGCAGAGAAGGCAGCTGCCAGGGCCCTGGGCTCCGTGTAAGGGGCATGAAAATGGGAGTTTCGCCTCAGGGGGTCGGGGCAGGGTGTGTGTGTCTAAGAGTACTGTGGGTTTTCAGTTTAGGAAGGTTGGGGGAGCTGTTGTTAGAGAGGGAAAGAGAGAGCAGAGAGGGACATGCTGAGTGTGGGCAGACACCGCGGGGCAATTCCTCTGGAAAGTGGTGTGCAGGGCGCTGGTGTACCAGGTAGGCACACATTTTGATGAGGAGACACGCAGAGACGGAGCAACCCCAGCCGAGCCTCGCAAACAGAGAGAAGATGAGTAAGAGGGAGAGAGAGGGAGAAAGCAGGGAAACATTTGGAAAAGGATCAAGAGTGACTTTTGGGGAAAAGTTTTGTTTCAGCATGGACAGGAAGTAGAAATCTTGGCCCAGCCACCAGCGCCCAGGTACCTCCGGCCACTGTGAACCATAAGCGGCCCTTTTCTAGTCGTTCCTATTGCCCATCCCAGCCCTCCACACCCCCAGGGCCTGAGTAAGCACTTCTGAGGCACTCAGGACCCTGAGGAATGGGGGGCTCCTGTGCCACTGGTGATGGATAATAGATACATAAAGCCTGAGAAGGACCATCATTCTTTGGCCTTCCTGTTGCTCTGCTGGGTGGAGCATAAACGCCGGCGGAAGTCGGCCTGTCAGGCTGGGGTGGTCCTCCCCCTCCTGGGTCTGGGGCCCTAAACCTCCTCAGTGTCCCTCAGCAGGATCTGTGCTCCACCCACCCCCTCCCCTGAGCTCTGCCCTCCCCCACCAGTCCTCACAGGGCACCTCCTCCCTGTCCTGGTCCCCTTCTCTCCTCAGTGGCCCACCCACCTCCCCGCAGCCCAAACTGCTCCTCTTGCTGAACGACCTCCACCAGGACAGTGTGAGTCCTCAGAAATGTGCCGTAGAACAAGGGGATGGCACATGTGCCCTTTGACAGAAAGACGAGGGCTTAAGCAAGTGAGAGACAGAAACAGAGGCAGACAGAGACCTGCAAAAGCTCTCTTCAACTATTTCGAAGTGTCTTAGTGTGGGTTAGACGTGTTCATGTAGCCCCCCAGGACAGCATTAGCACCAACAGGCAGAATTAACATGGGGAATTAACTTAGAATATTCTTAACAGTTTGAGGTGCTTGACAAGGATCTGGGCTGCCAGAAGTGGTAATGAGGTCCCCGTCACTGGCTGTACTCAAACAGAGGCTGATGATCACCTGTCAGGGATACTGCAGAGGAGATTTCTACCCTGGAAGAAATATTGGAGCTCTAAGGCCCCTCCCACCTCCATAAGCTAAGGGTCTTTTGGAGCTGGGGCCGGGCTTCCTGGGGTGGTGGGGTTGCTGCATAGGGGCTACTGGCACCCATTTCTGGTCAGTGGAGGTGGCTATGACCCTCCACGAGGCTTCTCAGTATGCTTTCTGGGTGTGTCCTGTGCGGCTGAGCCTTTCAGGCTAGTGTCTTCATGGCGAGCATTGTCCCCATCATGCAGTCAAATGACCCTGCCCTCCACAGCTATTCAGGCCTGGCCAGAGGTGCTCACAGGCAATCACCGCCTCCCCTCCTGCCTGCCCTTCCCGCCCTCTGCTGGGCTTTGGGAAGGAGACCAGGTCAGTTAAGCTGGTTCCCCCCAGGGCCAGGGCGAGGGGCTGGCCATGGGTTCTGGTCCAGTCCTCTCCCTGCTGCTACCCTCAGTGCAGCTGGCTCACCACCCCCATCCCCTCCGGCCCAACCTCTGGATCCCGCTGTCCTTTGATTAGTCCCTGATCTCCTGCAGGCATCTTGGCTGGAGCTTGTGTTTTTGTTGTCTTGCAAGCTATCAGCAGCAGGATTCCGCTCTCATGAGCTGCTGAAAACATCAGTGATGGGTTTGTTTGTATTTGCCTAATTAGGCGGCGAGCTGTGATGCTATCCCAAGGACTGGCAGCATCTTCGGAAAACACAGGCCCAGAAGCATAGATTCTGAGGAAGTTCTAGCTCCTTCCACAGCATCATTACTCTCTCTTGCTACTCCCAGGGGAGGCAAAATTATTGGGAAGCTGGGTTCCACAGTCAAATTGCCTGGGTTCAAATGCCAGCTCTATCACTTCCTGGCTCTGTTGTCTCGGGTGAACTACTTTAACTGCTTTGTGTTTCCATTTCATCATCAGTAAAATGGGGGCAGTACTCGTACCTCCTGGAGTCATGGTGAAGAGTAGATAGGATAGTCCGTGTAAAGTACCTGGCACATATTAAGCAGTCCGTACATGCTAGTTTAAATTAAAATGACAAGGAGGCAGAGTAGACAGAGAGGTCCCTGTCTTTAGAAGTGAGAGCAGACAGGGTCCTGGGCTTGTTGGGGATTAGGAGCCAGGGTCCCAAGCGTTGGGATTGGGTATATGTTTGAATCTGTTTCTTTCTCAACTGTGACTTTGTTTACCTGTCAAATAAAGGAGAAAATCCTTCTTTTTCTCCCTCTGGATCACTGCAGATTTACGAGACAATGTCTGAGAAGTACTTGAGCTTCTTAGAAGGAAAACATTCTAGCAATATGAGGGAGTGTCTTTATAAATCATTTCCTTTGATGTTCTTCCCAGCCTTGGTGACCAGAAAGACAGGTAGGTCTTCAGTTAGGCACCATTCCTGGCCGCCTGAATGCGGCCTCATGGTTAAAATAGAAGAGGACAGAGCTGCAGCGGGCTGAAGTCCCACAACGCTGGGCCTCAGTTTCCCCGTGAGAAAACTTGTGCAGTATTCAGTGCTCTGCAAATACTTGCTGAATTGAATTGAGATCTATTACTCTCCCTTCCTTACCAAGCAAGCAAACAGTACTTATAAGCGTGTAAGTATCTGTTGTTATTGTCATGATGGTATTTTTGGGACAGGTGACCAAATACAGAGCAAGTACTTTACGAGGAGTTTGTTTATTGGCTTTGCAGGGAGAGGGCCAGCCTTCCTCCCATAAGTGTAGAGGAAGCAGACTTGAGTTCCTCAGAGCCCACTGTCCTTCAGCACTTAGCAGGACCCAGTGCTGGATCCCAGAAAGCCACTCGTGGAAATGGATGCCAGAGGGTCAATTTTCGACATGGTGATGGCCATTCTGTGAACCATCCATGGGGATCTGGGGCCTTCTCTTGGCCACAGACCCAACAGGACCCCAGTCCCTGACTGAAGGCTGAAAACCACTGACCAGGGACCCAGAGAGCCTCCTTAACCAGCAACGGTGCTGGGCCAAGCTCAGGGCGTGCAGAGCGTGAGCGATCCTAGTTTGGGAAGGTGGTAGCGTTCCCTCAGTTTCTCCAGGGTAAGGGAGTTCAGAGGCCTTGAAATTGGCTGGTTCCTATCATACTTAACTTTTATGGCAGTGCAGTATATTTTGGGGACATTATTGTGTATTTTATCCACACTCAGCGGGACTGGAACACTCAAATCCTGCGATGCTATTGACCATTGCTATAACGTTTCAATACACATTTCTGGCAAGACATAACTCACATTTTAAAATATTAATTTCCCAACCATCATGTTCCTGAGTGTGCTTCGATTTTTATTTTCCTGCAGCTGTAAACCATGAGAGAGGCAAAACTACTTCTCAGTTGAATACATATTTTTCTCTCTTTCTCCACCTTCAGCCATTCCCCAATCACAGGGACACCCAGATCCCTTGTTCTGCATTTAACAGTTTATGCCAAGCCCAGTAGACAGCCACAGGCCCACCCTCTCCAGGGGAGAATAATAACAGCTGATGGGGGCTGGGGACCAGGAGGGTGATTCCATTCCTTTTTTTCCCGGGGGAGAGGATGGATTGGAAAGACATCTGTATGGGCTTAAGGGCTGACATTCACAATAGTTAACAAATGACGGGGCATGGCACCCACCAGGGAGCTCAGCTGCCCGCCACGGGGGCCTAGCAGCGCATCTGTGCTGAATACCAGCCTGGGTGGGCTGAACAAAGTTTGAAATTTAAACTTTTCTTTTCTTTCCATCACATGGTGACCCCTAAAATCCATCAAGTTTCTCTGTGAGTTTTCAATCTACGTGGCTCTCTTTAATGGATAAGAGCCAAGAAGAACCAGGTTGCACCTTAAGTGGGGAACACATTTTGGACCAAGAAACAGGAATAGTTTACCTCTGGAAATCTGACTTTACATGAATCGTGTTTGACTTTAGAATAGACCGACCAGGACAACAGTGTGTTGGGTTTAGGACTGACCCCCAGAATTGAGGGTTATTTGTAATTCTTTTTGTTTCTGGTGAGGAAGATTGTCCCTGAGCTAACATCTGTGCCAAACTTCCTCTGTTTTGTATGTTGGACGCCATGACAGCATGCCTTGATGAGCAGTGTGTAGGTCTGCACCTGGGATCTGAACATGCAAACCCTGGGCCGATGAAGCGGAGTGCACAAACCTAACCACTACGCCACTGGGCTGGCCCCTGTAATTTTTTACCGGTAGCCGGAGCAGTCCTCAAAGTCCTATAGATCCTGGACCCAGGACTTGCCTAGGCTGACTTTGCCCATGTGATCTGCAGTGAAAGCTGGAGGCTTAATCCCCAAACACCTATGAAAATGGAGTTCCCTAGGAGGGTGGATGGGTAGGTAAGGAAGAGATGGGGGCCAGGCATTTCTGGGGAGATCTGGGGGTACTCACTTGAGAGGTCCCTGCCCACACCCAGAGCCAAGCCGTCTTTGATCCACAGAACGAAGCCATCATATTCCGGGATGGCACACAGCAGCGTCACTGGCTGCCCTGACACCACGGCCTGGTCCTGGGGCTGCTGGCTGAAGGAGTACACTTGACCTAGGAAGGAGACAAGCACAGAGGTCAGTTCCTTGCAGGGAGCAGTGCGCGGAGGGCTTCCCCTCAAGTTATGGAAGCAGAGCCAGGCTGGCCCAGGGAACAGGGTCCCCCAGAGGGCCTCACTTCCTGCCTGGGGTCCAGCAGTGGCTTCCTCACTGCCCCCAGCTTAATCCCCTGCTTTCGGGAGCTGGCTTCCTACTCTAGCCCCCCTGCTCATGAGTCCCTGGTGCACACTCACGCTGTGGTCCAGCCATCCTCCAGCCCCCAAACGGCCATACCCCGCACACTTCGGACATATTACCCCCTTCCATTTGGGTAACTCCTACTTAACGCCACAACTTCCACAACAGGCCAGAGGCGGGAGAGAGACCCAGGTGGAAGTGTTCTGTGGGGGATGTGCTTCCAGAGGGCAGTGGGCGTGGGGAGTGGTGTGCTTTGGTTAAACCTGAGAATCCAAGAAATACTGCTGTTCTAGAGGCCCCCTTGATGGGCCTCTGGTCAAACTCAGCGGCCCGTGCTGTGGTGGAGCGTGGCGGAGGGTGTGACTGGGGGAGCAGGTAATCGTCTCCACACGTCCTCCCTGTCCCTTCCTACTCCAGCCTCACTGTCACTTGGGAGAAAATTGTCAGTGTGACCCCATCCCTCCCCATACACACCTCAAAGCAAGACTGCGCTGAACCATCTAGCTCGCCAGGTCGTGTTTCACTAAACAAACACAGCACAGTGCGTACAGTATGCCAGGATGGTTCAAGAGTTGAAAATATTAGCTCATTAACATTTTCATCCTCATAACAATGTATCAGTGCATCTTTGCTGAATTCCAGCCTGGGTATTTTTGTCCCCATTTTTCAGATGAGGAGATGAGGCACAAAGAGGTGAGAATAGTAGCAGGAGCTGTGCTTGTTAACTGCTCACCCAGCACTGAGTGTGCCTTACCTCTAGCTGTCACAGTGCCCCAGACACCCCGTGGAGCCTCAGCAACCCCGTTTTGCAGGGGCCCAGGATGTGGAGTCTTAGCGGTTAACTAAACTGTCCAGGGAGTGGCGAAGGGCAGGACTAGGACTGTGAATTCAAGATTTTCTGGCTCTAAAGACTATGTTCTCATCCACTGTGCTATGCTGCGTGCGGACCCGTAAGCCTGATCCTGGAGGGACTGCTGAAGAGCGGGGTCATGTGATCCGTGTTCCCCGGGAGGCCACAGTTGAGTGGACAACGGGATATTACACTTAGTGAGCTCCCGGCCCGCGGTGTGAACAGGGCTTCACGTGCCCTCCCTTCTGTAACATGTTTGATTACATTTCATGGCAGAAATATCCCCATTTTACAGCAAAGAAACCAGAATCAGAGAGGTAAAGTGACCTGCCAGAGGTCACACAGCTAATGAGTGGTGGAGCTGGGGTCTGATCTAGGGTCTGTGACTTCTGAGTTTGCATTCTTTCCCACCCCCTGCTCTGCAGATACAGGCAAACAACCCAGGAAAACTGGACGTGCTGTGCAGGCTGCTGCCACGGCCTTTCCTCCCCAACCTGAAAGAGCCAGGGATGGCCACAGAGGTCCTGGGCCCTGGCTGTTGCTCATCTGGGGACATGAAGCCTCAGGCTTGGACCATGGATAGAGCCAAGCTCTCGGCAGCAGATGGTTGTAAGAAGGGCATGAGTGGTGTGTGGAACCTGAGGGGATTTGGGGGTGGAGGCAGAGCGTGGGGTGGAACCCCCAAGAGGACAAGACAGGGGTCCACAACAGAGAGCTCGTGGCAGGTGGGAAGGTAGCTGAGTTTACAACCTGATGAAATCTTGGCTGTGTCTCTAAGGAGTCTTATTAAAAATCAAATTGGCCCTGAATTGTGGGAGTAACACTCTTTATTCTGATTTGAGCTTTACAAATTAGATTTCATAGGACATTTTAATCAGCTATGTGTGGTGAGTTTTCTTTTCTCTCTCTCTGTCTCTTCAAGTTCGCTGTTGTAATTAGACTGTTTCTGGCACCAAAACAAGAGAAACAAGGAGAGAAAGGATGAGAGAGGAGGAAGGAGAGGAGGAGAGACCGGAGAAAGAGCAAGAGGGCAGGAAGGAAGTGAGGAGAGCAGAGACACGAGGAGCTGGAGACGGGGGAAGAGCGAGAGAGCAGGGAGAAGGGAAGGAGGAGAGAGGCAAGGAGGTGGAGAGGGGGGCGGTGGGGTGGGAAGCAGGGAGAGCAGGGTGGGTGGGGAGAGAACATTCCATTCCTAGGCCCTCTTCTCCTGGCTCTAATGATGATTTCACAGCTCATTTTTTTTATCTCAAAATCCTTCTTGCGAGAAGGACAGTGTCAAGACAGCCGCAATAGCTGCCAAAGATTGTGTTATCAGAGAGAATTATCAGGTTGTCAGCTGGAGCTGAGGGGTTTATAATGAGAGGGCCCTAAACAATATGGCACCTGAGCCCTCCAAAACGTCCATTAGTGGGAGCGCCTGCAGTGGGCGATTGTCCCATTCCTCCCCCATGCCAAACCTGCTTCCTCTCGGTGGGGTGAGGATAACTGGAGAGCTGAGGCACAGGAAGCATCATGAGGAAGGTGTGGGTGGCGGTGAGGGTGAGTCCTGGACTAGCGGAGAGAAACCCGAATGTGACCCGAATGTGGCTTGTGTGGCGGGGCCCTGGGGGAGACGGGGGCTGTCACCATGGAAACGCAGCTCTGGAGGAGAGCTCCGAGCTCTGGGGAAGCAGGCGGTGGAGGTGGACGCGAGTGGTCACTATTTCGCTTTGGAGGGTGTCTGAGAGCCCAGAGTGGAGGCAGGCACAAGATCCCCCAAATAAGGCCTGGGGCCTAGGAACGGAGCCTGCAGGTGCGGGAAGAGCGGGAGCAGGCCTTGAGGGGGCCAGAGGCTCTGGATCCCTCTGAGCAGGTGCAGAGAGAGGTTTCGCTCTCATATTTTGTCTGTTTGGATCCCCTTGGCCTTTCTATGGAAAGAACCTTTCTCGAGGGAGATGGATACACAGGATAGTCTCAAAAACCACCTAAAGGACGTTATTTGAAAATTATTATTATTATTATTATCTTAAAGATTGGCACCTGAACTAACAACTGTTGCCAATCTTCTCTTTTCTTCTTCTTCTCCCCAAAGCCCCCTAGTACATAGCTGTACATATTCTAGTTGTGAGTGTCTCTGGCTGTACGATGTGGGACGCCGCCTCAGCATGGCCTGAGGAATGGTGGCATGTTGGTGCCAAGGATCCGAACCGGCAATGAATGGTGCCCTGTCTGCGCCCAGGACCTCAACCAGCGAAACCCTGGGCCGCCGAAGCAGAGCGCGCGAACCTAACCACTCCACCATGGGGTGGCCCTTGAAAATTATTTTTTAGGAGGGAATGGTTAATGCTCGAGTTGACTATTTTCTTTTTCAGTCTAATTTTAGTTTTTGTGCATTAAATACAAGCCACTAAAAATGCTTTTCTCTTTTAAATCAATGGTATGCTTTTTCAGACAGACTCGTGAGCTGAGTGTCACTCTCTAGAACAGGTAAAGGGTGAGGTGCTGGGATGGAGCGGAGGTGGAGGGATGGGGCCACTTTCTTTCCACCTGAGGGGCAGAACTCGAGGCCTCTCTTCAGGCCGGAGAGCCCCCAGGAACACAGTGTGCAAACCTGCAGTTGGGGTGGCTCTCCCCAAAGACTGCTCCTCGCTGTTCCCTCCCTCCCTGGTTTCTCTTCCTTGTCGTTCCTCCTCCAGAGAAGTGAATGGGATCATTTTCTGTAACCTCCTGGGTATTATGTTAAGTGGACAGGAAGCTCCTTGAGAACATGTGTGTATTCAACGTGCATTTATTGAGACCTGCTCTGAGGCAGGACCTGCATTGTCCTCTGAGAAACGGAAGAATATGAGCTGGGATCTCACGCTGCACCCCGCCCACCTGGACAACTCCGATTTGAGCACAGGGTAGGAGCTGCACCCTAAGGGCCTGCTCTCCTTGTAGAATTAACACACCTTGCACCATCCATCCCAGGTTTTCTGCCTCAGTTTCCCATTTCATCCAGTGGCGTTGTCCTGGCGTGAAGCCTGGCAGTCAGCGTGACCTCCCTTTTCATGGTTTATTTTTAATCTCTCACCGTCACCCAGTCTGGCCCAGACCTCCTCCCTAATATCACTCAAATTGGCCTTTCCTCTCCGTTCTACTGCTCCACCCCGACGTCCAGGCCCTCGCCGCCCCCACCTGTCTTGTCTCAACAGCCTCTGAATGCTGTCGGGTGTTGCTGTTGCCCTGGATTTTTCTTCCTAAGTCACCACTTTCCTCATGTTTCCCTCTTTCCAAGGGTGGAAACTCTCATGGCCGTCCACTGTTGCAGGACAGCACCCGACCTTCCATCCTGGATTGCGGACTTCTCCCAGATCTGAGCCCCCTTCCCCTGGGTGCTCCGCAGCAGCCCTCTGCTGGCTGTCCATCCACGTTTCCTGGAATGCCGCCCTCCCCCAGGCCTCTCTAACCAGCCCTGCTGGTACTGTCACTGAAGGCCCAGATCTTTGCCTGTGCCTCCAGGCACTTCCCTTCACCAGGGGCATCTTCTCTTTCTCTCCTCCTCCCCGCTTCCCCCTTTCCTCCTTCTCATCTTCCTTAATTTCTTCAAACCTTTCTTGAGCACCTACCATATGTCACATGCCAAAGAAACCAAGAAAGAAACAAAAATAAATAAGAAATAGAGGGAAACTCCTTGAGGGCAGGGCCCGCAGCTGTCTTTTCCATTTTGTATGCTCAGTGCCATGCTTGGTGCATCAGCACTGAATGAATCTGTTTGATGTGATAACTTTCTGTTTGACATGCCTGTGTACCTGTGGCTTGCCTACCCTAGTTTGTCTGCTGAGATCTGCGTTACCTGTAGGAAAGCTGTTTTTACCTTATAAACTACTGACTAGGCAGATCTGTGCTGAACACCCCGACAGGAGTGAGGTAAGAAATTAGCAGGTGGGGCCACTGCCTCAAGGAGGCAGGCTTTACAAGACAGGAATAACCGAGCTCGTCGTGGAAGACCCACTGCATGCCAGGTCCGTGAATGTAACTACAATGCTAGTTAGCTTTTATCACCCACATTTTACAGATGAACTGAGGCTCCTAGAAGTGAAATGACATGCCCAAGGTCACACAATGGGCCCAGGTGTAATTCAGGTCACACAGTGGGCCCAGGTGTAATGCAAGGTCACACAGTGGGCCCAGGTGTAATTCAAGGTCACACAGTGGGCCCAGGGGTAATTCAAGCTCACACAGTGGGCTCAGATATAATTCAGGTCACACAGCGGGCCCAGATGTGATTCAAGGTCACACAGTGGGCCCAGGTGTAATTCAGGTCACACAGCGGGCCCAGATGTGATTCAAAGTCACAGTGGTAATTACACGGGTGTACTTCAAGGCCCAGTGTCTCTGGCTGTAGGCCCTATTTTCTTGCCGTTGTCTCATGTTGGCTATTGAATCAAGGGCCAGGAACCCGGATTTTGATTCTCAGACAAGTGCTCACCCCACCTACAGGGCAGCCCCCTCAAACCATCTAAAGAGAGGCAGGGGATGCTCCGAGTGAAGTGATTTCCTGGTCCTTCCCTAGTTACCCAGCCTCCTCCCAGCTGGTGGTCAGCAACACCAAGTTAGGTGCAGGGCGGAGTCCAGTGCATGGAGGCATGAAAGAAAGGAGGCGTAGCAATTGTTGCAGCTTGTATAGTCATTATGTAATCATTATTATATAACTAGTGATATAGTATAAATAATGTTTTTTATGGTGGAATATAATATTAAAAATAATATTTTTATTGTTAGAGGATTAATAATAGCTAACTTTCATTGAATGTAGAACATCTATTCAGAGCTTTACTGGGTTATTTGATTGAATTCCCTCCACAGTCAGTCCTATGAGATGGGTACCACATCAGACCCACGTGAAGATGAGGTTGTCCAGGGGCCCAGGCACTGAGTGGAGAAGGGACATCAGGCCTAGCAGTGCTGTTCAGGGCCGCATCCTAAGGTTCTTTACTACACGGTCCTCGGCCCTGGGAACTCAGAGAACCCGCCTGAGACCTCCCTCTCCCTTCCCTTGGCCAGAATTGAACAGTCTCCAGGAACCTCTAAGGGAGCGGGCCTGGATGGGAGCACACTTGGGACTCAGCCACATTTGGTGGGTTAGATGGAGTGGAACGTGGCTCTAGTGGTGGCTGCAGGCAAAATTTCCTGTCCACTTCCGAGGAGGATGGTCCTGTCCCAGGAGGGGAGGGCCCTGCAGAACTGCGGTCCCAGGGGCCATCTCAGAGCCCTCAGGGACTGCCCACAGCCTGTGAGCCAGGAGAGCACCTTGCCACCTCTCCAACCGGACTTCCCAACGCGGGGAAGGGCCCAGAGGCTGCTTCACCACGCTGAGCTCGGAGAGGAGGGTGGAGCCCTCGAGGTTCCATGGAGGCTGGGTCAGGATTAGAGTCTGGCTCTGACGCCCCTAGGGCTGTGCTCTTGGGTCCACCAGTTCAGCAGGTGAGGAGCAGGAACCAGAAGTAAAAGTGCTAGCAGGTGGGGCCTTTTGGAGCCTTCTTTCCAAACTGCGGGAAGCCAGGGTGTTTCTGGCTGGGGGGGATGAAGAGGAGGGTGGGCTCCGAGGAGCCCCTTCCTGGCGAGCCACGTGTGCATCCTGTGCGGCAGGGCCCTGAGTCAGGATGGCTGGAGCTGGCAGGTGCTGGTGACTGGAGAGTGGGAGGAAGTGTGGGGAGCCTGTGGCAGATGGTGGGAGGACTTTCAGCTCTTCGGTGCTGAAAGGGACAGGGGCAGGTGCAGCCTGGCCAGAGAGGGGGGTGGGCGAGGCGGGCCTTGGGAAGCCCCTGGAGAGTTCTAGTCCTGCAGCCAAGCTGGTCCCCCAACTGTCCCCTGCTCAGCACAGCTTGGAGTCCTCCCCTCCTGCCACCCTGTCTGTCCTGTCCTCTCCCCTCCTGTTTCCCTGGCCTCTGTCTCTGCTCAGGAGCCTGCAGCTCTGCTTCTCTCTCCTCATGACTTCTCCCGACTGCTTTCTCAAAAGCCCCCCAGATCTCCCTCCTTCCTCCATCTCCGTCAGCCCACCAGGCTCCCCGAAGGGGCCACCCCCTCCCAGCCCTGACCACACGACCCTCACCTTAGTCTCTTCTCTGGAACTCGCCATGCACATTAGCATGGAATGAGCCATCATCATCTGGCTCTGGGAGGTCCCCCCCCCAACCCCCCGCCCCGTCTCCAGTGAAACATTTAAAATGCTGAAGACTCCATCATTCTCTCTCAGCTCACACACCTGTAGCCTCTGATCAGAGGTCACCCCTCAATTCCCAGTTGTTTCCTGGGGAGGGAAGAGGTGTTTAGCTCTGGAAGGCTGAGGTTGGAAGGGCCAAATCACCCAAAGTGATGGTTTTACAGCAGGGCTCCAGGGCCTGGCTGCTGCGCGTGTGCACGGGTGAGGGTGTGAGTGTGTGCGTGCATGTGCGCGCGTGTTTGTGTCTGAATAACTTGGCTTCTGGGCCCCATCCCTTCTCCAGCCAGATCTTTTCTGCCTCTATTCTTTGTCAATCACTTAAGATTTTGCTTGAACAAACTCTTCTTATTCTTACAGAATATTTGAAAGCCTCTGGTTTAGAATTTTTGGGACTAATTTCTTTGTGGGACTAAAATGTATGCTGAAGTAGGTCCAGGCCCCACTCTGCTGTCAAGGCCGCTCTGGCAACCTCTGGAAGGGACTGTGGTCTGGACGACATTTAAGGTCCCAGGAGCCCATGGTGCTGTGGCCTGAGCCTGGCTCTGTGTGTGTTTGGGGGAAACAGGTAGGAGGAGGGCCAAGGGGCGCCACGCCCATGGTGGTCAGGGTCCTCCATGCTAGGATCAGAGGAGCCATGGTGCTCACCCATCCCCGCCACCCATAACTGTCAGCCCAAACCTCTTGGGAACACATTCTGGTACCCTGATGTTGCAAGTCTGTTGCCACCCCATAGGAGTATGAGCTTGTGCCTCTCCTGCAGCCACTGATCTGGTGCAGGTGGTTCCGCAGTGGCCATGAGAGACAGCTCCACAGGTCAGTGTGGACTCGTGTGAAGAGCACGGGATTCCGGGTTAGTCAGTGGAACAGCAGAGAGAAAGCCTCGGTGCAAACTCCACACTGGAGCCCCGTGTGGAGCTCCCTGTCCCCTGCAATCTCCCTCTTTCAACCCACGCTCCGAGCTCAGATGGGAGGAGGTGGTGTGGGTGTGCTCACTCTCCTCCTCCCCCTCATAGATGGGCGCTCTGGCCAGGCCCTTGCTCCAGTGGCAGGTTGAGGGGAGGTGGCCACTGCCCTCAGGGTGAATCCCAGCCAGATCTGGACAGGAGTGGCAGGGCCACCTGGAATGCTGGCTCTGCTTCTAAGGAGCCCAGTGCTCAGCAAACACGTCTGCATGGCCACCCTCACTGCTCTTCAGACGGGAGGGAGCTGGCAGGGGAGCAGGGTCCGGAGGGGCCGGTGACACCCCGAGGACGCCCAGCGGTCCAGGAACAGGTGAAGTGAGAACCTCTCCAGCAACTGGGGATGCATGCGCCCGTTCCTTTGCCTGAACGCGGGGCAGCCCAGCTGAAATGCTGCCTGCCTCAGCTCTCAGGACACTCAGCAAACTCACTGAGAGTCTGTGGATGGCCACGCTTGACCACAAACTGCCAGATTACAAGGGAGAAAGTGATTGGTCTCATAAAGCGGTCACACGGAGTTCTTTTGGGGTTTAAGACGGCCTGCTGCATGGGGAGCATGGGGAGAGGAAACAGGGAGGCTTCCTGGAAGAAGAATCATGATTCAGGGAGTGTGCTAGGGGAGAGATGCCACCCTGGGGTAGGAAAAAATACAAGGAAAGGCGTGAGTGATGAGTAACCTTAGGTACCTGCTTTGAGTCCCTACCTGACGGTCACCTACGAGGGCCTGGGTCCTGGACAGTGGAAAGAGCACAGGGTTGGGCAGGCCTGGGCAGGAACTCTGGCCCTGGAACTAGCAGTACGATCTGGGTTACAGTCCTCACCCACTCTGAGCCTTAGTTTCCTCATCAGTAAATTGGGGGTGACACCTCCTTTGCAAAGCTTCTGTGAGGATGAGAGGCCTCATGTGTAAATGATCCTGGCAAGTGGAAGGCGTTTCATAAAGGGTTGTTCTTATTTTCATCACTATGGAGTCTTTTCTGAGCCCAGGACTGTTAAAATGGGGGCCACAACAGCACCTGTCAAGAGGGGTCCCAGAGCTGGCAGAGGAGACCTTGCAAATCTGAAGCTGGACCGATTAGAATCTGCTTCTTCCCCTGAGTCACGGGAGGGATGTGAGCATCTAAGCCCTCCTGTAGCTCTGCCATAGCTGCAGTCCCAGCCAGCGTCAGTCTCCTGGAGCTGCCTGGTCAGCCATGCAGAAAAAGCTCAAATGTCGCCGTCTGCTCGGTTATTAGTGACCAATTGGGGAAGGCTTAAGAATACTTGTACCGGGGATATTTATTGCCAGCTTTCTGCCAGCCCAGAGCACGCAAATTGCCTCTTATGAGATTAAGGGAAGCTGCCTTGGTCCCGAGAAGCAAGCAGATGGGAGGAAGGGAAGCAGGAGAAGGAAGCAGCTCAGCGGCCCTGAGCTGACACCAGAGCAACGCCAGGCAGGTGGGAAGGGACCACATCAGGATGACTCAGATCATATCTAGAAGTCCAAGTCTTGACATCTGCTGTTTCCTTCTGCTCAGCATAGGGCCAGCCCAGAATGCAGGAGAATGAGCTTTGGGAAATTTCCAGAATGCCTGTCATGACCTACATGACATGACGGGGTTGGAGGTGACAGGGTTATGTCCTAGCCCACTGACCACTGAGTAATGTTATGAAGCATGTAGTGGTACCAGTGTTGGTGCCAGCCCCAGAAATGTCATGGTGGCCACAGGCAGGGACAGGTCCCACTCCAACGGTCTCCAAGTCCTGGCCAGGTGTGAGGATGCAGAGGAGGGACTGATGTATCTTCCACGACAAGGAGCTTAGAATCTGGAGGAGACAAGTATGTGTACAAGGAACTGGAATAAAAGGCGCCACACAGTTTGTGCCCAAAGTGAGGTATAAAGAAAGTCTCAAGGAAGAAAGACTTCTCCTTCTGAGGGAACAGGGGAAGAAGTCACAGAAGGGTTGGCTTCTGAAATGGCCTCGAGGGGTAAGCAAGAGGAGGGCAAGCAGAGAATGTCCCCTGGGATGGAGAACAGCCTAAATAAAGTGTGGAGGTCAGAATGTGTTCAGGGAATAATAGCACTGAGGCTAAATGGTCCAGGCTTGATCTCTGGCTCTGCCATTACAGCTGTGTGCCCCTGGGCAAATTTCTTAGTCCCTCAGAGCGTCAGTTTCCCCATAGGGATAGTAATCTGGGCTTGTCGGGTTGTTTGTGAGAGTGAAATAGGACATTTTGCGTGGAGTGCACAGAGCTCCGAATGCCCTCCACAACGGCAACTGATCCCAACACCACAAAGCTTGTACGATTGGTGCATGGCACGTGTGCGTGTGGATGTATTTAGTAGGATGCATATCTGCAGAATCATGCTAGGTCTGACTGTGAGGCCCTTGAATGCATGCTAAGAAGTTTGCACTTAATGAGAAATCATCAAAGGCTTTTGACCCACATGCTCAGATTTGGGTGTTAGAAAGACCACAGTGGCAATAGTGAGGAGGATAATCTGAAGATAGGAAGACTGAGCAGGAAGATTTTGCTGCCATAAGAGCTTAGTCTAAAGCTGGATCAGTGGAAAGAAGAAATGGATTTAGGAGCCATTTGGAGGTAGAATTGATAGCACTTAATTGGACAAAGAAGTTGGAGGCTCACATGGCCCACTCTCTCTGGCCTGCAGGACAAGGTGAATAGGTGACTGGTGGAGCCATCTCTGTCTCAGGAGAAGTGGGTTCAGGTCGGCAGTGAGCTCAGTTGCAGATATGTTGATGGAGAAGGGCCCCGAATCACTCAGGGGAAGATGTCCTGGATGCAGCTGGATCCATGGGTCTGGAGGAAGAAGGTGTGAATAACTCACACTTACTGAGCACTTGCAGTAGGAGAAGTGTTTTCACAATGTGTCCTTCCATTTGGTGTTGACCTAAGAATTCATCTCCAAATACAGAAAGTTACGGACGTTGGTGTGACCACCTAAGAGGGACACAGTTATGCCAGGCTGGGAGTATTGGGAGCAGCTGTCTTGGTGGCACATCTAACTCCTGTTGAAATTTGCACAGGCTTAGAGCTCTGTCAGGATGGTAGGAGGTCATCTAACCCAATCTTCTTCCTTTGGATCACGACTGGAAATACCAACAGAGAAGCCAGAAGAACAAGGCAGTGTGGAAGACAGACCTTCTCTCCATTGCCTGTTTCTCCTAGACTTCTGCTGGGAGAGGATTTGGAAATGATTTCATCCCCAACATCGCCATTTGCAGCCATTGGCAACTTGATTCTCATACACAGGTGAGGAGAAGTTTGCCAATATCATGAACATTCCAGAAATTGTGCTGTATATTTTTTTGGGCTTATGCAGGAGAGCCTGACTGCCCTGCCTAGGTTGGATGTGGGGCAGAAATTCCAAGGGCACATTCTCCGACGCTCGTTCTTTGCCTGAGCTGGGGCAGCCTAGGCAGCCTGTGATTCTCTTGGCCTCACACGTCTCCTCCCAGGACACACAATCCGCCAAGGTTGTCCTGGTCAGCGTGGGTCTTTAGTGAAGAGCAGTGGGGCTGGCCAAGGCAGGGTGAATCCAAGGTCACTACAAATCCTTTGCCTACGATGTCAGCCTGTGGCCCCAGGCAAAGCCTGCATGGTGCTCGTTAGTGGCAGTGAGAGGTAATCCCCTATCCATTCGGCCAAGTTGTGGATGCCACGAAGACCTGACAAGTGCTGCTGGAAATACGGGCACATTGGTGCCTGGGAAGGAGCCCATCTATCCTCGACCTGTGGTCATCCTGGAGTCTGACCAAGACGGGAAGGGCAGAGAAGCGTGGGCTTTGGTGTGATGGTGGGGGGGGGGTAGGGATAGATGGGAGACACTCAGGTGGCCCACGAAGGCTAGGACCCTGATGTCGTCTCAGACCTGCTTCTAGCTCGCCATGGGGCCCAGGCTGAACCCTCTTCTTTCTCTACGTCTCCATCTCTTGTGTCTTCAGCCTTGAATATGTGCTCACTGAGCCATTGTTGGGGGAGGGTGGGGAGCATTAGAGAAGGAAAGTGGTGCTGAAGAGCAGGGATGGAACCATGTCGTTAGCCTGAGAGGCAACTGTGGGCATGGGCGTGGGCAGACAGGGCTTCTGCAGGGCCCTCCTAGAACGCCTCAGCTTGGGAAGCCCTGGGCCAGGCAGCAGGCAGGGCCACGGATCGGTTGACTCCAGGAAGTCCAGCAGCTCTTGTTCCCTTCTGTGAGAGATGCTGTACAGACACAGGAACCTGTGAGCACCCAGGCCCAGAAGGTACCAATCTGGGGCTGCCTCTGCCACCTCTTAGCTGTGTCCTTCGCCTGACTGTTCGCTTCTCTAACTCAGATGCCGCATCTGTAAAATGTAGGTTTAGACTTGCAGTCAGTCTGTTAGCTCCCTCCCTTTTGGCCCTACCATTCTGTGTTCTGATTTACCGAAAGTCTTACTTTTGCGGGGCCCTAAGGCTGAAGAGAATAAAACCGAGGCACAAGGAAATAAAAGCAAATCTGTCAAGGACAGTTGGTCTGTTCGGGGAAGATCTAAGTCCTAAAAATCATTTTTTAAACAAACATCTTAAAATAATTATTGTATGCTAGTATAGGTCTTGCCAGTTGAAAACTGTTCTAAAACTTCCATGTGCATGAGAATTACCTGGAGAATTTGCTAGAAATACAGTTTCTTGGGCTCCAAGCCATAAATTCCGAGATAGGGGGCCTGAGCTGGGCCCAGGAATCTGCATTTTAACAGCTCCCAGTAATCCTGCTGCAGGCGGCTTTTGGTCCATAGCTGAGAAGCACTGCTGTTTGCAAAGAGCATGGGCTCAGGGGCCTGGGTTCTCTCTGGTTTAGGCTCTGCCACTGTGTGGTCTTGCTCAAGCTGCTGTTTCTCTCTGGGTGTGCCCTGGGTTTCTAAACTGCACAGTGAAGGCGTTGGATGAGGCCAGTAGTTCTCAGACTTTCTTTTAGTGCAGGCAACTCTTTTGTCAGTGGACTCTCACGTGGAACCCTAATGTATAAAGTGGGAGGAGGCAGAGCTGGGGTGGAGCTGGAGGCACTGAGTGCAGCCCCTTGGCCTCCCTGCAGTGGACCCCAAGGTCCCTCTGTGAAATGCTCGAGGAGTCAGAAGGTCCTGTGCAGTTTTGATGCTCTCCAGGTGTTCCATGAAGGGCAGCACTGCTGCATCCCACAGACAGGTACAAGAGCAGACCGGGACCCGGGGTGCACGGTGTGCCTAAGGCAGGCTGGCCTTGAAGCACTAGGTAATTTTATGTCACCCACTAACCCTGCACTGGGGACCACAGCTGAGACCTGGTGTCATAGACGAATCTTCTCACGGCTGCTGGAGTCGTTCCCAATTGAAAGTATATCATCTCAGTGTAATGTCCTGAATTCCTCCCCTCTTGGAGCCCAAATACAATCAACTCTCAATCACCTTTGTGAATGGAGAGGAGCGAGGGTGCACATAATCCAAAATGACGGACAGTCCCAAATCATGGGTAGTCCTAAGTAACGTTTATTTTCGACTTTGGAATGCAATTTGCTATTCGTATTTGAATATGGATGTGTTTGATGTTCTGGGAATTTTTAAAACTTAAAAAGACAATGACCCAGTGATGGAGCTCCCTTCTGCCTCCTGCTCAGCCAGGTGGAGAATGTCACCTCTGGTGCTGGCCCACAGCTACAGGGGGGCCACGCCCCACCTCCCCAGCTCGCTCTGTGTGTGGCTCACACCTTCCCCAGGAGGGGATGGGGATATTAGCCGATTTTGCCTTTAAAGGACTTTCATTCCCTTTGGGCCTCATGCAAATAAGAGCAAAATAAGAAGCTGTGAAATGTTGAGAGGACTTCATTAAGCAATCTTGGCCATAGCATTTGCCGGGAATGGGGACAATTTGCCAACAGATAATTGAGAGCTGACTATATATGTGCCCTAATTAAAAAAGCGATTCATCTTCTCCCTGCCCTGGGATTCTAGGTCCCGTCTTCTGGTTGTTTTGGGATATTAACCACAGCTAACTCTTGTACACGCTTTATACTTCACAAAGCACTTCACATGCGTTATTTTACTTAACCCACCCTCAGGACACCCCATGGAGAAGGTTCCATCATCATCCCCAACATAGAGAGTTGAATGCCAAGGCTCAGAGCAATGCTGGGCCCAAAGTTCCCCTGCCCGTGTCCGCCTCCCATTTCAGCCTCTTCCACCTCACTCGGCCTCTTCTGTCACCACCTAACAGTGGCCCCGGCAAGGGCTCGGATTGTTTGTATCAACTCCAAAAATGTAGCAGCAAACAAAACAAAGCAAAACAAAACCAACTTGCAATTACTGCTCTTGTCTTTGTTTTGACTGAAGTGAAAATGTTGGTAAAGGAGAGATTTTGTGCTGGCAGCATCTTGAGAGGAAGGACAGGGACTGTGCACGCTGCTGGGGGCACCCAGGGGGGGCTGAGGGGCTCTCTTACTTTCTGGGAAGCTTAGGCTGGGTCAATGAGCCCATCTCAGAAGCCGCGTTGGTGGCAGAAAGGATGGACCCGGCTCTTTGGAAGAGCTCCTTGGGAGAAGGAGTAGCCCCGACACCAAGCTAACCATTTTCACATCAACAATCCTGAGAGACAGAGAGAATCTATCCCATTTTTTTTCCATTTAGGAAATGGAAGGTCAGAGAGATTAAGTAACTCACCCAAGGTCACAGTGTGTGCTGTGGCTGGGATTCGAAGCATCTGATTCCAGTTCTGGGCCCGTTTGCCTGGCAGTGCCTGGTAAGCACAGAGGGTATGTGAGCTGTGCAGTTTCCGCGTCAGAAAGCAGAGACTGGCAACTATGTCCTCTCGCTGCCCCCAGCTATGCTCCAAACACAGAGAGGAAGCTGGACACCTGCTTCTTGCCGCTGGGCACAGGCACACTGCCATCAGCCAGGAAAACCTCTGACACTGCTAGGTGCCCCTGGGCTCGAGATCAGCTCCATGAACAAAAATTTAGGGCAAAAAGTCATCCCCACCCAGGCAGAGGTACGGCCATTTTTAATCCTACCCCGCTGCATCCCCATCCAGAAGCCCTTTGCAGAGGCTGACTCTCTGCAAGAGCTTTCTCAGCTCAGTCCTGGGCTGGGTGAAGAATGACTTCCATTCCCTGCACAGCTGGAGCCTTGGGCCTTTGCAACAGCCGCGGTGCTGCTGAGCCTCTTATCTGTTGTGAGATGACCCAAGGAGGACCATCTGGTGCCCCGCTAGACCCTTCTGCCGGGGCACGGGATAAGGGGGCAGCGAATGGGAGCCCTCTTGGAAGACGAGGCTCCATGTCTGCCTGCCCCTGGGACGTCTCTATCTTCTAGCCTGGAGAGCCATTGGATGTGCCGACAGCTCCCCTAATAGGAGAGTTACTCACGGCTTCACTGGAGGGAACGGAGCAGTTTTCAAGCCTCCTCCCCTAAATGCAACAATATTTGGTAACACTTGGCGTCTTGGGGAGAGAATTCATGTCCGTAATTAGTTACTGTATATCACCGTTAGTACTCTGCTCAGGATTTACTGGGCAAATACCATTTAACTGCGCAATAACTACAGGTCCTTGCTGCTTATTGGGTAATTTACTAAGGCTGGGAGAATGGGGCAGGAGGGACTCTGAATAGGAAGCATTGTAACCCCTTGAATCAAACTTTATGAGTTTGGGTTTGGCAGGGAGGCGGCTGCTGGTAGCCAGCTCTCATTGCTTTGTTTTGCAGAGTTGGCTGGTAGACTGCTTCCTTCCCTTTATTTATTGCAGGAGAGGGCTGGGCCTGTGGTCTGGAGCTGCCCTGGGCTACCCTGGGTTACAGAGGGCCTTTTGGTAGAGAGGGTCTTTGGCTGAGCATAAAGGAACCCAGCAGGAACCCAGGCTGGTGTCCTGGGGGCTCCATCCAACCCTTCCATTCACTCCCTCTATGGAGCCTCTTTTCGTATCTGGGCCAGTGGGTGGGAAGAACAGGGAACTGTCCTTGGCTGGCAGCATCAAGACAGTGCTAAACTCTTTCCTCTCTCGCAAATGCTCTGTTGGTTGGGAAACAGCCATTCCTGGACACTTGGCCAACATTCCCAGCCTTAATCTGCTTGAGCAAAGTCTGTCTTTGTTTGGCATGCACTGTCTAAACTCCTCTAACCTATTTAGACCATGGAGAGGGGAAGAGACACAATAATGAAAAACTCAACGTGCAACATTGCCTAACGCAATCTAATAAATTACTCGGTACCAGGCTGCCAGCTCAGACTAAGCCCAATATTGCCTGCAGTAATTATTTGGATCAAATGCAGTTTATCTGCTTCATATTTGTGCTTCTGTGCTCAGTGGTAACTTATAAATGTCATTGTGGTGTTTATTTCTTATAATGAAACGTAATGGCATCGGAAGCCAGGAGCAGAGCTGGTGGGGCGGCAGGTTTAAAACAATCTCTTCATCTCTGGAGAAGGAATGAGCCAAGATAACACAAAATTGCCCCACAGGGCTGAGATTTGCAGAGATGGTTCTGTCCTTGTGCTGTGTGGTGGACAGGGAGTGTCAGGAGCTGCCTCGAGAGGCATCCATCAAGACTGTTGGGTTTAATCCCGGCACTACCCCATCTGTCCTTGCTCTGTCTTCTAAGGGCGTTTTAGGGGTGGGAGGTGTTCAATCTTCACTCCACCTGATGGCTAGCTCAGATAAGGGATGCAGGTTGCTCAGAGTTGTGAGAGGCCAAGGTCCTGATGGATGGAGATGGAAATTAGAACCCCAGGGTGACTGCGTTATGGAGGACAGACCATCAGAGAAGAGAGCAGGGGTGGAAAACTAAGGGGGATATTCTGGAGGCCCGAAAGAGGGCATGGTGAGGCTTTCTCCTTTGGATGAGGAAGGGGTGCTGGCGGTAGGAAGCACAGGCGTGAACAGAGCAGGGCAGAGCTGGCAGGGGTTGGGGGCAGGGTGCCCCACTGGCTCTGCAGAAGTACCACGGATGAGGATGGACCATTTAGTGTAGAGTGAGCAGTTCTGGCTTCATACAGCCCTGGACTCTACCATTTAATGGTTGTATGGCTTTGGGCAAGTTGTTTATCTTTCCCTAATTTTATTTCCTTATGTGGAAAACGGGAGTAATAACAGATACCTCTCAGGATTGTGGTGATGATTAAACAAAGTGATGTGGATACAGTGATGAGCATGGTGTTTGGCACACAATAAATGATGAATCAGTGGCTGTGGCAGTGATTGGCACATGGTAGATATTCAATAACTGTCTGTTGAGTGAATAAATGAATAGTAACACTTCCCACCTGTGTGCAGTACAAAGCCCTTCCAAACAGCTGGACTTGGACTGAGACTTCACAGCTGTGCGAGACTCATCTTCTCATCCTCATCTCACGGTGTGGAGATGGAGGCTCGAGGTGGTTATAGTAACTTACCCAAGGCTACCCAGCTGGGATGCGGCGTGGGCCCTGGCTCTCCTGCTTCCCAGGGCAGGACTCCTTCCGTTGGTCCCTGATGGACAGCTCCCTACCTGTGCTGGGAGGCTGAGCTCTTCCCCCCTGGCCCGCTGCCCTGCTCCCTGCAGCCCAGTCACAAAGCCTGTGCTGACCTTCCCAGCTGAACCTGGAGGCAGGGGCAAGGGGGCCCTTCTGTCCATTTCAACTTAACACCACATTTAGCATTCACTCATGAAATATTCATCTTCTCCCCTCAGCGACATGCTCATACAAGGCTCCTAACATCATACATATGGATGCAAATTATTAGTCATTGTTATTTCTGCCACTAGCTGGTCCCCTCCCCCAACACATTCCTGTTTTGATCTCAGCAAAATGGGACTGAATTGAGGGTATTACCCTGAAACACTAATAATAATGCCTTGCATTTTATGGTAATTTATACTTTTTCAAAGCACCTCTACAGCCATTATGCGTATTTTATCTTTGCAACATATGCATGGAGGAAAGAGGGCTAGCATCATGAGTATTCCCATTTTGCAGATGAGAAGACATAGGTCAAGAGACATCAAGGTCAAGGTCACGTACCTAGTCAGGAATAGAACATTATTTTTAAAAACTTTTACTATTATTTTTTTTGTTTTGACTTCTAATGAAATGTTCTCTGGGAAACTGAGTGTGCTTGCTTTGTATAAATAAACAACAGCATCATCTTCCATGTAAATAAATAACAGCACCATTTACTTTATAGTTTAGAAACAATTTTCATCCCTGTGATTTTCTGGTCCTCACAGGGCAGGCTTGTTTTATTCTTATTTGACAAAGCTCAAACAACAAGTTAGTGACAGATTGGGCCTTAAACCATTATTTCCCAAACTGGATTCCACGGAACACATGCTCGAGGAAAAATGTTTTATGGTCAAGTAAGTTTGGGAAACTCCATGAACCATATGTCCCTTTGAGGGGTTTGCCGTGCCCTCTGAGAAGTTCTGCAGGAGAGACCTGTTTAATTAGGGCTAACCCAGCCTCTCAATCATGGAGCCTGTGTTTCACAGAAGGCATATCAGCATGCTTCCGAGATGCAGCCCCCGGGAATGTACATGCGTGATCCCTCCCCCGCTGTGTTTTCAGAAGGAGCAGGGGTGGGAGCAGGGTTGGGAGAGGAGAGCATGGAGGGTGAGGACAGGGCAGAAAGCATGCTTGTGGGGCCATCAGAGCTGAAGGACCTCCTCCCCAGGCTGCCTCTTGCTTCCCGTGCCCCCAGGGTGGTGAATTCCAGGTAATTCACTCAGTGTAAGGTACAATCAGTCCAGCCTACTTCTGGGGCAGGATCAGACAGCCCGGGCCCCTGACTGGCTGAGTGGTGGTCCATAGGCGGTACACTGTGGGGTGGTATGGGAGAGGGCAGTCCTCGGCCACGGGAGAAAGCTACACAGACACACAGTATGGCTCCGTCCTGTCTGCCCTTGAGGGTGACGCGGTAAGTCACCCACCCTCATCTCCCAAACATACAAAGCTCCCTGAGGCAGAGCAGAAGTAAGAAGACCAGGGTTTGAATCTTAGCTCTGCTGGGTAATGGCTGTTTGCCTTTAGGTAGACGACTTGGTTTCTCTGAGCCTCAGTTGCTTGGTTCTCAAGTGGGCCTTGTGATGTGGTGAGGATGAAATGATGAGCGTGTGAAAGTCCCTCCCTAGCCCTGTGCCTTTGTAGGTTAGCTCCTCCACACTTCTGCTTTCTCGAGGCCCCCCAGTATTACTCCAGTCAGAACAAATGGCTCTCCCCACCTCTGTGCTCCAAGAGCATGTCACCTCGTTACCTCTCCCATCACCCTGCCTTCTGCTATTTTATTCCAGGCCTGTCTCCCCACTGGGCTCCAAATTCTCTGAGGGCTGCAGCTAACTCTGTCAGTCAGTGCCCCACCTGTATCCCTCAGGCCTGCCCCCGATGGCCAAGACCCGCAACCCTTCTCCTGAGGTCTCCCTTAAGCTGCAAAGGCCACTCTGCCCTCACAAAGAGCGCATTAGAGGTGCCAGGGAAGTAACCCCCCACCCAGCAGCCTTCAGCCAGCTACTGACAGGAGCTGGGCTATAGACGCCCACTCCTTGGGTGGCCTGACTTCTAGGCATGAATTCCACAGCACTTCTCAGAGTTCCCACCGGGATCAGGCTCCAGTCGCCCACAGTGGTAGCGGACTTGTGACATCCCCGGTGACAGATGACTTCCCTTTCCTGGGTCAATTCCCTCCCCTCCTTCAGGTGCTCTCTGCCCCTCCCAGATGAGTCCTTGCTTAGGGGCTCCTTCTGGGGGAACCTGAGCTAAGATAAGGGAGTCCTCCCTGAGTTATTCATCTCCATGTCCCCCACAGCACCAGGCACAAGGTAAGTGTCTGAATCAGACAGAAAGGAGCTGTGACAACAGACACAAGGAGCAATTGTCCCACAGCAGGCTGGCCGAGGGCACGGCCTGAGGAGCCCCGGGCTGAGTGGCTGCTCTCTGCCCTCTCCTCACCTCTGAACCTGTCCCGCCTGCCTCTCTGGTTGAAACTTCTGGTGCAGAAGACCCACGGTCTAGCCAACGTCCTTCCTCAATGAGAGGAGAGCAGCCCGGTGTGGTGTAGTGTTTTGAGATTCTTTCATGAATAATGGTTGAGAAGTGCTGCTCTTTAGTACTAAGAATAGTGGTTATTCCTGGTACATTTGACTTGGAGGTGGGGAGTATTACATTGCTCTATTTATCCCACTCTCTGTACGCAGTCACTGAAACTGTCACCGTGTCCTATATTCCATAGGCCATTATGCGTATTTCAAACCATTATATAAATGGACTTGATTTGGTACTTCTGAATGTCATTAAACTCCTCCCATACCAGTAACAACACAGTTTCCATAGAAACTAATACATCTGAGAAGGGAGGCACAGGGAGGAAAGCAGATGGAGCAGGGGGAAATGCGTCTGCCTGATTACTATTTCCAGAGTGCGGGGCCCGGCGATGTGACCTGGCCACTCTGTGGAGACGGGGCAAGCTCCTTCAGGTTTTTATTGACTTTCCTTTGATAAAAAGTCTGGGTGATTCATCTCAGGCCGAACCTGCTCATTCCAGTACACAGCTCTAAAAACTTTGTGGCGCTGCAGGCCATTAACCACACTCATTTATTCAAGGTCTGCCACCCTGGGAAGGGAGCGGAGAGAGGATCTCAGCATTCAGTGATGAGGATGATGCCTTTGAGGCTAGCTGAGGATGTGGGGGCAAGGGGCAGGGTGGCACAGAGAGAAGAAAGAAGGCCTCTTCAGGACACAGCTGGAATAGGGTGAGACCCCAGGATTTTGCCAGAGGCTGCTGCCTAAGTCACTGGGTCCCATTGTCATCAATGCAGTTAGAGTGATAAAACTACAGACTCTTGGAGTTAAAGGGTGTTATGTTGGAAACGCCTTATGAGAGCAGGGCTGGGGAGCTGCCCATGGCCTTGGTAGGCAGCGAGTTTCCTGTCTTTGGAGGGACTCAAGCATAGGTTGCAATGGCCTCTTATAATAAAATTTGCTCCCAGGGCTCACTCACTTTCTCCAGGAGGTTGTCCTGGACACTGCTCACTCGGCCTACAGTTTGCCTGGATTCCCCTTCTCTGTTCCCATAGCTCCTGTACATATCTGGTCACAGCAATTGTGACACTTCATTGTAAGTGCTGTGATATCCTTGGGGGCAGGGACTGTGTTTTACATGCCAAGGGCCTAGGACAGTGCGAGGCACAGAGTAGGCACCTGGGACACAGTTGGTGAGTAAATGAGCACAGAGCACCCCAGTACCCAAAAGTATTTACCTGCGTTGGTACTTGGCAGGGATATTGAGCCATCAGAAGAGGGTGTGGACTAGATGGCCTTTGGTGCTTTCTGGCCTCGAGAATCTTTGATGATACAGTTCTAAACCTGCTGGACTAGGCCTGGGATCTGAATCTAGATTTCCCTGACTCCTAAGCCACAGTGCTTAACCATTCAGCATACTAACCACAATGATAAAAAGAAAACCAAAACCAAAACAACCACAAAATCAATTTGGTATGAAATATATCCAATCTCCCCAAGTAGAGGACAAAGCTCTTGAGGCCAGAGGCTATGCCCAGCCTCTTTGAAGCCTGTACCCGGCACAGTGCTAGGCTCATAGTGGGTTTTACTCTGGATGTTTCATGTCTATATCAAAGAAGCTACTTCTCTTCCTTTTCTCCAGGGGTCCTTGCTTCTTATCTCTTTTAAAACATGGCCTCAAACCCACTTTTATCAGGCAGACTTCCCTGATTGATCCACTCAACGCTGACACTCCCAGACTTCAAGGACTCAGCATAGTGAAGTGGAAAGAGAGCTGGACTGAGGTCCTAAGCCTGGGTTCAAGTGTTGGCTCTGTCGCTTGCTAGCTCTGTTACTCTGGGCAAGTCCCATCACTTTCCTGAGTCTCGTTTTCCTCTTCTCTGGGTGGCTTCTAATGTTTCTTCCAGGAGTCTATGATTCTCAAATCACCAAGTCCCAGCATCTTGAGAGTCACTGACTGGGGGCAGAGAAGGTCTCTGTCCTGCTCTTCTCTCAGTGTTTACTCTGTGCAAACCTTCTGCCAGACTCTGGGGATACAATGGAGACCAAACAGAGCTTACAGACTGGTAGGGATGACAGGTGTTCATTAAATAATGGCGCTATGAACATACATGTACAGACTGAGCTAAGAGCCCTGACGGGAAGAAATGTGGTTCTGTGAGTGCATAGAACAGAGGGGCTTGATCTAGGTTGGGGAGGGGTGGATTTGAGGAGGCTTCCCTAGAGGAGTGAGACTCGAGCTGACATCCGAGGGATGAGCAGGAGTTACTATGTGAAGGGTTTGGGGATGAGGTGTGGAGAGTGTGGCCAGTATCCCAAGAGGTGGGATCAATATAGACAAAGGGCCTGTGACGGATGGGGGCACGCCCTGTTTGAGGAGCTGAAAGAAAGCTGATGTGACTGGAGCATAGAGTGTTAGCAGGGCAAGTTGAGGCCAAAGAGGTGGGTAGGAACCAGATCACATAGAACCCTGTAAAACATGCCAAGGATTTTGGTATTTTTCCTAAAAGCAATAGAAAGCCATTGAAATATTTTCTAGAGGAATGTCGCATTATCACATTTGCATTCTGAAATATTGCTCTGGCTGATGTATGGAAAATGAACTGGGAGGGAAGGGGTTGGGTATGATGGATGCAAGGAACCAGTTAGGAGAACACTGCTGTGGTCCAGGTGTGGGAGGGAGGTGATGGGGATGAGGGCAGTGGCCGTGAGATGGACAGAGGTGGATGGACTCAAGAGATATTTGGGAGGTAACTTTTCTAGGTCTTGGTGGAAATTGGATATGGGTGTGAGGAAAAAGGATGTTTAAAAAGGAGTGTGGTAGGATCTGCGGCTTAGGCGGCCCCCAGCTCGCCTGAGATAAGCAGGTCTCCCAGTAGGAACGGTGGCCAGAGGAATGGGGCTGCGAAAAAGCTCCAGAATCCTCCACCAGACTCGGCAAGAGAGTGGAAATGGCGGGTCCCTTGTTCCAAGATGCTGAGTGAATTAAATAAGAATCATAAAGTACCCTGGAAATCTGAGTCTTGCCATAAATAATAAACAGGGATGTTATACAAATAACCAGCTTGCAGCCCCAGTGGAAGAAAACACGTCAATAAGAAAAATGAAATAAAAAAAAAAGCACCCCAAAGCCCCAGCTAACAAAATGACAGTATTAGCCAACATCCTGGGGGCTCTCGCAGGCAGTGGAGGGATGGTCTCAGGAACACGACTGTGGGTCCTCAGCCTGAGCCAGGCTGCAGTGGCTGCCACAGTCAGAAGTGGGAGGAATTCGTGTGGCATCAGACCCGTGCTCTGTGGGGTCAGGTCCCTGGGCCAAGGTCCAGGCCATCTTCCTCTTCCCCTCTGCTCTGAAAACAGTGCAGCTTGTCCCCTAGGCCTGCCTGCCACCCAGGGCATAGCTGACATGGGCTGAACTCACTGTTGGAGGACAGACAGGAAAAAGAAATAGACCTGCCTTCTGAGGCTGCTGAGCAAAGCTGGTCAGTCAGATTCCCGGTACTGCTTCCTCTGATGACTAAAGCATTTAAAATTATGGGATGGGTGGTGGGAGCAGGCTGTGGGTGGGGTGTTGAGAGGCAAGATAGATTTTTGGATCATGACATTTTAAAGGCTTACGGATGATTGTATCCAACATTATTCAATTTTGTACATGAGATGGTTGAAATCCGATGTCCAGGGACTTGCCCAAGGTCCCATGGCTGGCTCTTGACTTTTAGGTGCGCCTTTCAGTACACATGCCAGTAGGGGCACCTCTCTTCTTAATTAGCCCTGTTAGGGGATGGGCAGGAAACAGTGGAGGTTTTAGATTCATTTTTATGGCTTAGAGCACAGGGATGCAGAGAGAAAGGATAGGCTCCACGCCATCACAAAGACTTCAGAGCTGCTGAAGACGCCCAGATTCCCATCCTCTGGGGCCGTGTCTCCCTTACGTGGCTGAGAAGGGAGGACGGCACCATGGTGGAGGTGCGTACCTACAGCCTAGACAAGCAGGGGTGTGCCGCCCGGGAGCTGTGGGGATGCAAGAGCTTGTGCGGGGCCTGCCATCTGCGGAGCTGGCTTTCTCCTTCCTGGGCATGCAGCCCCTCCCACAGAGGTCCCCAGGTCTCCAGCAAACAGAAGCTGCCTTTGCTAATCACCTGCATTTGTTTCTTCCCGGGAAGATGAGAGTGACAGTGCTGGGAGGCATTTCTGCTTTCCCTCCCCTGAGCTGGGAGAAGCAGCCAGTCACTGTGATCCCAAAGGTCCGGGAAAACTGCCGCCCCACCAGATGTGCAGCCGAGAGGGCCCTGTGAGGAGGAAGGGGAGCCTCTTGCACAGGCCCCCCCTTGGCCTCGAAGGGCTGGCGGGGAAGGCAGGCCGGGGCTTTGTTATCTCCCCTCCTCCTTCAAACATCCTCTTCCTCATTTCCCCTTCTCAAGTCTTCTAGGGCCTGAGAGAATTTTCCGGTTCCTTAGAAATGGTCTCCCCTGGCCTTTGTCCCTCACTCTAGGTGTTTCCTAATTTTCTCCCACATCAACTCCAGTCTATTCTGTGTTCTTCCCCATCTTCTCCCTGCCCCTTCCACTTTCTCTATGTTTTCAGCTACCCTGGAAAACCAAACCCAGCTAAAGTGTTAGGGGCTTCCCTCTGCTCACGGTCTTAGCTTCTTCTTTCGGAATCCCCAGATCCCTGGACCGGATGTCAGGAGACCTGGGTTGTGGTCCTGGGTCTTCCAGCAGCTTCCTATTGACCCTAAATGAGTCACTCAATGCTCCTGAGTTGGTGGGTTTGCACGATAATCGCAGGGTTGTTTACAGTTCTAACATAGAGGAATGCTGAGCTTTTCCGGAGGCAGGCAGAGCCCCTTATCTGATTCCACGTGAGAGCTTTCTATTCTGGGGTGAATTGGATCAGCGCTGGGAAAGCAGTGCACATTGAGAAGGTGAGTGGTCCTGGGATCTTTAGGAGAAATGGGTAAGCAGGGACAGAGCCTGGAAAGGGAAGGGAATGGTGTGTATGTGTGTGTGTGTGTGTCTTGGGTGTGTGGGGTAAGGGAAGAGTGGGAACAGTTCCCTTGCAGATCTGATGGGAAATATCTGCCTAGAGTTGCCCTGAGAATGTGGCCCAGCAGTTGATGAGTGAGGAAGGAGAGCTGGTGCAGAAAGGAGGGAGACCACATGTGGGGCTCCCCCCAGGCCTCTTGCTCTGCTAACCTCCTGGGCCCTGGCCCCCTAGGAAGGCGCAATAGTACTGGAATTGGAGGAGAGGCTGAGAGGTAAGACTTGTGGGATTACTGGAGCTGTGGAGACTCCCATTTCATGGGATGCTCTACAGCAGTTTGCTCTGCCTGGTGAGCTCCTTCTCAAGACGCACCTTACACCTGTGGGTGACTTTGCGCGTTCCACTATTGTCACTCATGGAGCTAATTAATTATTTAAATAAAAAAGTTCAACTACTCCAAAGGCCCAGGCGTAGACAAGAAAGGAGGGGGCAGGATCTTTGCCTTCCTGAGGCAAACACTCTAGGTGAGACAGACAGTCTAATGAATAATCAACAATTAGGGCAAGTGCCACAAAATAAATAGGCTGGTGGCCACAGTGGAGCAAATGCTGGGGAAGAAGGGTAAGCACTTTAGGTGAGGTGGTCAGGCAGGGTCTCTTCGTGGAGGTGACAGTGGAGATGTCCCTGCATGTTTTTACTGTGAGCTCTTTGAGGGCAGGGCTATGCCTTACTTACGTTCATAGCTCCAGTACTTAGAGCAATGCCTGGCACTTATTATGAAGAATTGGTATTGTTTTTATGGTAGGTATTCAATGAATGTTTGATGAATAAACAAGTGATCTCCTTCCAGCAGTTCCTGTTTAAAGCAACTTGTACTTAATCACACGAAGACGATTATGTCAAATAAATCTGATATTCTTATGCCTAGTCTGTCTTTATTTCCTCCTTTCTTGTCTGCCCTTCATTGATCTTTGTTCAGGTCTCCATTTGATGTGTCAGATGTACTGAGTCCAAACAGACCAATGAACACACACAGACCACCCCCCCCCCCACCATTACCAACCTCCAACATTCCTGCAAGTGCTGCAGATTTTATCCGAGAAGCCATTAAGTGCTCCCAAATAGAGCAAACCTCTCATTGACTATCATGTGCCTCCTAAACGATCTTTGAATAGTGTTTTCTTTTTATTGCTTTGTGTAGTTTAACAGCACCAATCACAATTACTCCAGCTTATGATAAACCCCAGCTCCATAAAGCTCTTGTTCATTCATTATTTTTCTCTTACTTCTCAAGCTGTTATTTTTTGGGATGTAGCAAGGAGGGGGGAGTAGAGGGAAAAGAAAATAAAAAGATACCAAATTAACAAGGAAACAAATGAAATAGGGGACCACTTCTCCCCGGATGACAGACACCCTATTAGATACTGTTAAACAGAACAAATATGCTTTAATACAACACAAGTAGGTCTTTTATATTTATTCTAAATTGGAAATATAATGATCACCACCTTATCTTTAATGGAAGAAGCAGCTAATTGTTCCAATATCTCACTAATTCCAGCATCTAGGAGAAAAATAATTGTTTTTTACTATTTTACCAATTGTTCAATTTATACCAAGGTGTGTAGTGCAGCATGGACAGAGATTTCTGGTTCTTGATCTATGTCATGGCTGCTATTCCAGTTCAATTATTAATATGTGGAAGTTATAATAATTTTGCGCATGGGTACAAGATAATTATAAACCATAAAACAGCTCCCCATGCTTGCTGGTGTCTTTTCTTATCTGCAGACGTGTTGGAGTTTGGACACATGAGCTTTAGAAAGAGGAAAAAGTGTATAATGTGCCTCTTGGGGCAGGAGGACTGGCTGGAGTGGGAGCAGAGGAGGCCCCCCTCCCCACCAGGTCCATTCCTCTTCTCCTCCTCATGCCTTCCACCCATCCAGAGCCAAAGCTGGCCCATCCCATGCATCTCTCCTCTGCCCCACTGTCCTTCCTATTCTGCCTCCTCTTTGTTACTTGAGATTTGTAAGTCATGACACATGGTGGTTTAGCTTGCTTACCACTCTCTTGTCTCCTTGGTCACCCAGCAGCAGCTGCTACTGTGTGTGTGGTTGTGTATGAGTATGTGCATGAAAGTGTGTGTTGGGGCATTTGGGAGGGGTGAAAACCGTATGCAGAGAGGGAGGTAATTAGCTGCCCCATTACCTCTTGGCCATTGTTGATGCCTCTGTCGCCTCCCTCTTTCTGAAGACCTTGCTTGATTCTCAATTAGCCTTCTCTAGAGGGAGGGTTTAGGTGGGGTAAGGCACCTGGAATCTCTCATTCTTAACCAAGTCAACCATAATCAGTTCAAAGGAATAACCCATTTGTGTGGATTGTATGTGTTTGGAGATGAGGCTCAGAGAGAATAGGCATTGTTTTGGCATCTTCCCATTTTAACAAGAAAAATCTTTTAAAAATGCTGTTTTAGCTTAGTTGTTGCACAAAGTAAGGCTAACTGTCCTCAGAAGTAATCAGGTTTTGGTCTTGTTTCCAAGTCCTCTTCTGGTCCTCTCTGACTCTCTTCCTTTCTTCTTTACCTAAACAATATCTAAGGAGTGCCTCTCCACCTAATGCTGAATTTCTTTTTCTTGTTATTTTCTTAATCCCTGGTTCATTTGCCTTTCTGCTATGGTAAATGCATTCAGACACCATGCTATGGATTGAATTGTGTCCCCTCACCCTGTCCCTATGTTGAAGCCCTAACCCCAATGTGACTGTATTTGGCTATAGGGCCTTTACAGAAGTAATTAAGGTTAAATGAGGTCATAAGTGTCATATGGGATTAATGTCCATATAATAAGAGACACCAGAAAGCTCTCTCTCTTTATCTCTCTGTCATGTGAGGATACAGTAAGAAGACGGCCATCTGCAAGCCAGGAGGAGAGCTCTCACCATAACCTGACCATGATGGCATCCTGACCTCGGACTTACAGTATCTAGAACTGTGAGAAAATAAATTTCTGTTGTCTAAGCCACCCAGTCTATGGTATTTTGTTGTGGCGGCCTGAGCTGACTGATATATCCCTCCCTTAACCACTTGTGAAAGGTCGGGGGAGTCAGATCGTGTTCATCAGCCTTGTGATATGACTCTTTTTAGGCCGCAGGATCTGGAGTCAGTATCCTTCTACTCGGGTCAGATGCTTGGAGTTTGAGGTTTCATATCCAGCCCGGCTCCTGACTTTTTGGCTCCCACAATCCCAGTGAACCTCGTTTCAGCTTCTCTAATGAGCATTGCCAGCAAAGAACATGTCTATTCAGCACCATGGACAGAGGCACCCTGTCAGTTCCCACAAATTAGAAGTTACTGCCTAGCACTCTCATGAAGGCTGTGTTGGGAAAGGAGTGGGTAGGCTGAGAACGAGAAAAGTCAGGGAGGGAGACTGACTGGCAGGATGCAGAAAATGCAGCCCCCAAACCTAGCTGTGCTCAGCTGTGCGGCTCCTTCAAATGGGAAGTGGCTCCTTGATGCTGCTGCCTTCTTACACAGAGGGGTAGCAAAATGGGGGAGGTGCTCACTTGTGCTGGCCTAACTCTTGTCAAACTGTCACCATGATGGGTGCTGGCAACAAACCTATAGCTGGCAAGATATTCGGTCTGGGGAGCACATGGGGATGTGGGTGTCAGGGACTGTGCATTGGAGGAGAGCCAGCTGAGGATCATAGGAAGAGGGCAGAGAAGCTAACTCTGGGGATGGAAATGGTACAGGTGAGCTGCCTCCTCCATGCTTGGAATGGGAATGAGGCTACAGGGGCCCCAGGCCTTGGGAGGGGAGGGGTCCAACCATGGCAAGCTGGGCTAGCGGGAAGCCAGGGCTTCATTTGTCTGACTTTAATGAATAAATGGCATTCTCACAATTGTTTACCTACTTTTGAATCCTGACAAACAGTCTGTGGCATCTGATGGAGAGGGTTATTAGCTGCACAGAGACAGATGGCTGGGGATCGAGAGGATTGGCTCTTTATTACAGCAGGCTCGTAAGTGACAGCACTCCTTTCAAATCCCAGCCTCCACATCAATGTCAATACCTTCCCCAAGCCTTCTGTGACCCAGTCAAGCCTCGGAGGAAAGACCCAGTACAAGAGGAAGGCAGAATGGCCCATGAGTAAGGGAGAGGTGAGGCCAATAGAGTTGGGAAGAGCGTAGGTTTCCAAGTCTAACTCCTTTAAGAATAAAAACTCTGCCTTATTCTTTAGCATTCTCCCAAGTGCCCTGTAAAGTGCTGCTCATTCAATGGGCATTCAAGAAATGTGAATGATTGAAGAGAAAGGTAGAGAGGTCTGGATTAGAAAAGACAATAAAAGCAGATTTAATTGCACTGGAGGGTGGGTGGGGAACAAAAGCTAGGGAAGAGAGAGGAAGAGAGGTGGGGGATACAAAGGAGGAGGGAAGATAGCATGAGGAATCAGCATACAGTGTTTCAGGCATTAGCAACTCTTCCCCACATTGCTACATAAATAGCTTTGTGGAAATCAAACTGATCTACCCACTGTCCTTTCTGAGATGTCCCAGGTTCTTTTCCTGGTACCATGGTTGTAGGGCATAGCTTCCTCCCTCCACATTAACCCTGAGAGGGTGAGCAGGTTCTCACTGACCTTCATTCATTCTCCGAAACTTGTCCTTGGCCATGTAGCCCAGCACCAGACAGCATCCTCTCTTCTGGAGGCCCAGCTCTGGAAGAAAAGCACAGGTGGGTGAGCTGGGAATGGGTCAGGTGTCAGGGAAGGCCCCTTTGCAAGGGATGTGAAGTTTGTTGCTCTTAAAAATAGGGCTACTTATTTCTTTAACAAACATTTACATAGCACTTACTATGGTCCAGGTGTAATTTTAAGCCAATAATTCCTCATTTGATTCTTACCACAACTCTATGAGGAACATACCATTATTATCTCCATTTATAGATGTATTAAGCAAACAGCCTTAGATGGAAGACCTAGTGGGTGGTGGAACCAGGAGTTTGAACCCAGGAAGTCTGGCTCCAGAGTCCATGCTGATAACCTTTACTCTATAGGTTAATGAGGCCCCATATATCGCAGGCTTGGGGACTATGCCCAGATCATGCTGGGATTGTTGTCAGGCCTGCCAGAGAAGAGGCAGAGTCCAGCCAGTGGTGTCCCGGATGCAGCAGTGCAACTAGATACAGTGGGTAATTCAAAAGGATTGGGAAGTGACTGGGTGAATTTGAGGGAAGACACAGGGGTCAAGATATAGGTTGAAGGAGTCTACCTTTGGGGAGAGTAAGTTTCTGGGCCTGTGCATTCTTATATTCAGGTACAATTCAGCACCATCATCAAACACTTATGAGGTGCAGACTCAGTGTGGAACACGGGGGCTGGGATGGCAAAGAGACACAAGACATAGACTCTGGTCCCACAAGACTCTGACCCAACTGGAAAAACAAGGTAGAACAACAATTCTAGGCAGCAAAGGCAAGAGATATTTTTTTTTTTGCACAGTATTTTGTAAATAGTGTCCCTTGTGTGGCTTGGACTGGAGTACATCTGCCCCACAAGAAGGCAAGCTTTCCTCTCTGGCATTTAGATTTAATCCTGATTCTTCTTAAACACTTTATGGTTTGGAAGCAATTCCACACCAGGTTTCTCTTTTGACCCCACAACAACCCCAGGAGGTAGGTAGATAGGTTATTTCTCTTCACATTATGCAGATGAGAAAGTTGAAGTTCAAAGACATTAAACAACTTCCTGTGATTATTTTAGACTCCCTGCCCCCACCTCTTTGCTTGGAAGTCGTACAAATGTGACAGCTGCCATAAACTGGATGAATGGATAAGGGGTATGATTTCTGGAAAAGGAGATGTGGCTGCACCTCCTCCCAGATCTTGCCAAGCTTTCTGGGCACCCAGTTGCTCCCTCCACCAGTTTCTCGGAGAAGGAGGGTCCCACTGAGGGGTGTGTCACAGTGACTTCTCTCATGACACTGGGTGTTTCTCTGAGCTCCAGCCAGTCAGCATCTAGGCTGTTAGAGTGTGGACAGGGTGGGCCAGTCCTCCTCCCTACCTCTTCATCCATCTCTTGTTGCCCAGGTCCACCCTTCATGGGTAACAGGATGAAAGGGCCCACGAGAGTCAGATAAGTTGAGCTTGGGGGCTCCTGCCCTAGAGGAAAACAAAGCGTGTCGGGTGGTGGCAGAATGCCATGGCCCAGGGAGCCCGCTAGCTTTGATCTTTCAATTCTTTAAAGGGGTTTATTGACTATCAGTAAAGAGCAGAGAAGCAGATCTGAGCGTGCCTTTTCCAAAGGCACTCACTTCTCTTCCTTTCCCTCCGCGCTCACTTGTCTGAAGGCACGGCCAAACCGCCCTCACTTCAAACAGCCTTACATCTCAGGCGCCCAAATTGATGATGTTAAGTTCCCTCATCCAAGGCCTTGGCCCTTTCTTCAGGGGCTCCCGCTCTGTTGAGGGGCGCGTGGATCAAAGTCCCTTTGATGTTTACTTACTATATTTGTGGATTCTCTCTAACAACCACCTTCAAGAGGCAGGAATCCAGCATGCCAGGAGGGGGCCAGCGGAAATACAAGCTGTGAGGAGGTGCTGAGCTCCAGCAAACAATAGCCTCTTGCCTGAGCCTCTATTGAAACCTCAACATGCTGACGACAGGCAGAGTTAACCAGCCCATCATAATTGCATGTGTATTGTTCATCATCAGAATGATACAATTGCTAACAATCCCTATTATACTTTCTACTGACTTCTAGTGCCCATCTAAAGCACATCAGCAGTGGCTCCTAAGGAGAAAGGGAGCTTGGGTTCCTGGATTGAGTGAGCCCAGGGAAGCACTGAGGAGTGGGGGCAGAAGATGTTGGATAGATTTAGGCCAATGTTCCCGTTAGTCTTCCTGGACAGGGCCTTAAACTCTCAGGGGCATAATTCTCCTAGAGATTGAGAGAGCGTGCACACCTGCTGGATCTGGGTTATCTATGTCGGCTGTCTCTGCCACCCTAACCCCCATCTATCCTGTGTTGCCTAACGGGCTGCCCTCCAGGGTGATCGCCCTGGGAAAGAGGCCACCCTTCCAAACAGTTATTATAAGTAAGAGCCTCTCTGACCACGCTTGATTTTTGCAAATGAGCAGGAAAAGAAGTTTAAAAAACCTGATTAATAAAAGAAACGGAAGACGAGGCAATTTCTCAATGTATTTGGTTCATTTAATTTGACACGTGTGGGTTAGTCTTAATTATTTAGGCGGCTACATTACAAGGCGCTGAGAAGCACACTGCAGACATTTATTAAGTGAGAGGCTCTCTGACCAAGTCTTTACTGAGAAGTGGGGCGAAGCCACTGGGATCTTTGCAAGAATGAGCAGGTTGGAGGATTAGTGAAGTGAGAATTACTAGCTATCGTAGACAAAAATGTGGGATGTTCTTGGGAGAGACTTGCAGAGCTGAATTAGAGGTCATTGGGTCCACATGAGGAGGCATGCTAGGGGGGCCGAAGTGGGGGAGTGGAGAAGAATCTGGAAACACAGCTGGGGAGGTGGGGTGTTGTCAAAGATACTGACCAGAGAGAGAACTAGGGGAAAGCAGGAACTGACCACTGGCTTGGGGAAACTCTACCAAGCCAGCCTAACTAGGCTATTAGGGGGGAGATGATAGAACAAGATGGAAAGAACAGGAATCTCTCACTTTATGAGCTAGACCAGCCACCAGACTGCCACCTTCCTTAACACATGGCACTGGGCCTGATGGTGGAGTCAGTCACAGGTGCCCATTTTAGAATAGCAAGATGACGGGGTCTTCTCCACATAGACTTGGGGGCTGCAGCCTTTGGCTAAACACTTATCAGTAACAGAACAATCCAGATGCACTGAAGGTGTCCACAGAAAATGATTAACATGAATGGAGTTGTCCTGCCTTAAAAGGAAAGTTCATAGCAAAGGAGGCCAGGGTCACTTGCAGATGGGGTGTGGGGAACTAAGGTTTGGGAAATACTGCCGGGCAAGGAGACACTGATCGGGCCAGGGTGTGTTACTTAGGGAGAAGGGAAAATTGCACCCCAGAACTCCTGGCCTCTAGACTGTGAACAGGAGAAGGATCAAGATTGGGCCTTTCCCAGTTCTGAGTCCCCATCCTAGGCACAGTGCCTGGTGCATGGCAAGTGCTCAGAAGATGTCTGCTGATTTAATGAAAGGGCTGACTGAAAAAGATCGGGTGGTGATCAGTTCTCCCTCACCCAGGTCCAAATGAAGCCAGGTGGGCTTAAACGTGGCCCAGTGGACCAGGTGAGGGTGGATGGTTGTGGAGTGAATGAAAGTTGGAATTCATCCAAACAGCACTCTGGGAAACGTTGTCAGATTGCCTCTTGAGAGGGATACAAAGGGCTTTGTACATGGAATGGTTTTCCTCCAGTTTCAGAGGGTGTGGACGGGACACTTTTTCTAGCCTTAGGATTCTTTTATTCTTACTAGTAATAATAATATGTGAGATTACTTCAAATTTGTGGAGTGCTTATTTTTTCACGATGCTGCTGTATTCACTACCACATCAGATGCTCACAGTAGCTCTGTGAAGTAGGCAAGTCAGAAATTATTTCCTATATTTTGGTTTCAGAAACTGAGGCTCAGAGAAGTAAGAGGACCGTTCAAGGCCAGAGCACTAGTTGGTGACAGTGCTCAGGCTAGAATCCAGGTCTGACTTCTGGCTTAGCTCTGAGGGTAACGTCCAGGATCCCAGGGCTGCTGATGCTGTGAATCAAGACAGGCCAGAGAACAGACAACAGGGATCAGTGGTCCTGTTATGGGTTATGGGACAGTGTTATGGGTTGAACTGTGTCCCCTCAAATCCATATCTTGAAGTCCTAACCCCAATACCTCAGAATGTGACTTTATTTGGAGATAGGGACTGGACAGAGGTAATCAAGTAAAAACGGTCATTGGGGGGCCCAAATCCAATATGACAGGTGTCCTCATGCAAAGGGAAGTTTGCAGACAGACACACCCCCAGGGAGAACACCCCATGAACATGAAGACGGCCAAGATCATCAGGCCAAGAAGAGAGACCTGAAACAGATCCTTCCCTCACAGGTCCCAGAGAAAACCAAGCCTGCCGACATTCCGTGTTGGACTTCCAGCCTCCAGAACGGTGAGACAATACATTTCTGATGTTTAAGCCACCCAGTTGGTGGTACTTTGTCACAGCAGCCCTAGCAAACTAATACGGACAGGAAGGGGGAAGGAGCTGGTCTTCTCATAGGACCTGGCTATTTCCATCAGCCAAGGTTCTCTGTAGCTGATCTCTCAGGTCACAGAGCTGCCTGCAGGGAGCGGCATCACATGACTGCCCGAGAGGCTCATGGGGCACTAACTGGCTGGAAAGCCAGTAGGGCTGCTAAGGTGGGACAGTGGGGGTGGTGGCACAAGAGATGATGGGAAGGGGGGAGGGTGGGGAGGAAGGCTGGCTGTGTGTCTGCAAGCCTGGGAGCATCAATGGCAATCCAGGATGCCTTCGACATGCCTGCTTCCAGCGTGAGGAATATGTTGGTCAGGATAGTACTGCTTATTGCCTCAGCCAGAAACTAACACGGTCTCAAGTAACTGCTACCTCACCATTTCTGAGGCTGTCTGGATGCATTTGGGGGCCTTCCTGTCCCCAGCTTGCCTGGTCACAATTGTTCAGGGGTGCTTGCTGAAGACTAACCCTTTCCCTCCTGAAGCTATTAGACTCCAGCATGTCCACAGAAGGCTACTAACAAGAAACAGAGTGTTATTGGCAGGGAGTTTGGTGTGGCTGTAGCAAATACTTCGGGAGCAGAGGAAATGAGATGGGGCAGGAGACATAGCCAGGGACCAGATCCTGGGGGACCTGAGAAGCCTTGCCTAGGACTCTGGACTTTCTCCTACAGGTAGTGGGAAGCCTTGAAGAGTGCTAAGCAGAGGAAAGACAGCCAGACTTGCATCTTGTAAGGATCTTTTCAGCACTGGTGCAGCGATGGACGGGAGGAGATCAGCCAGGCAGAGGAGAGCAGTTGTGAGGCTCTTGCAATACTCCCGGTGAGAGATGGTGGTTGACATCTGCTCCCTCTGCCTGCTCTCTGAAGACATCCTGGGATCAGAGAGCAAGTGAAAGGATGCTGAGCTTTATCAGGGGGACGTTCAGAGCCTCTGTACCCCTGCCACCTGACATAGGAGAGCCGTGGAGGACTGAAAATAGCTCCCCAGTTGGTTCCTGAGACCTTATGGAGAAGATGTCAGCTGGACCTGGCTGGAGTCACAGGGAGGCCACGTGTGCTTCAAAACTACCAGCGCAGGCTGGAGCCCTCCTCCAGCCCTTAACAGCGAGCAATCTTCAGGGCTTCTCTGAGCTTTGATTTTCTCATCTATGAAACATGGATACTACTAGTAAGACCCTCCTCGCATGGTTAATATGAAAATTGAATGAGACAGCACTTGGCAAAAGGCACCCAGAATGAAGTACCTGATAGAGGTGAGCTCAATAACTAGAAACAACGTATCAGATTGGGTTTAGAGGTCATCAAATTCACCCCCACCCTCCAAGCCCCCGCTTTTTTTCACAGATGCAGAAAGGGAGACTCAGAGAAGAGAAATGACTCATCCAAGGTGATATAATAAACTCAGGTGGTGTTCTTTGAAGGTTAGTGTGGCAGCAACATCAGATGGCTTGGAAAAGTGAAGTGAGTCAGGAAGACCAGCCAGGTGGGTGCAGCAGGTGAGGCTCAGGGACTAGTGGTGTTGGGAATGGGGAGAAAATGGTGAATCTAAGAGAGAGTCTAGGAATGAGGCTAAGTGACAGAGTGGCTCAAGCAGAGGAAGGGGGCACAGATGACCACAGTGTCTTTAGTTGGGAAGATTGGAGGAAGAGTGGTGTCTGTGTCAGAGGAGATTGACAAAGGAAGCTGACTGGCCACGGGGTGATGACAGGGCAGTTTGGAACTTCTGTGTTTGGGGTGAAGGGGTTCCAGAGGATTAGATGAGCGTGAGTTTAGTCTGAAGAAATATGTTTTTAACCAGCTTTATTGACCTCAGAATGACCAAGAATGAATGTCTTGGTCTGGAGACCAATTCATTACGTAATGAATTACATAAAAAGCAGTGGGATAAAGCGGCCGGCCCAGTGGCATAGTGGTTAAGTTTGTGCACTCTGCTTCAGTGGCCTGGGGTTTTCAAGTTCGAATCCCAGGCATGGACCTACACATCACTCATCACGCCATGCTGTGGCAGTGTCCCACATAGAAGAACTAGAATGACCTACAACTAGGATATACTACTATGTACTGGGGCTTTGGGTAGAAAAAAAAAGAGGAAGATTGGCAACCGATGTTAGATCAGGACCAATCTTCCTCACCAAAAAAAAAAAAAAAAAAGCAGTCAAATAATATGGGTAGACTCTGCTACAAGTGTTACTGCCACCCCTTAACAACCAGCACATCTTAATAAAATATGACAGGTATAAAATCCCATCTGGAAACACTCACTGAGGAGCTGGGCACTATGAGCAAGACAAAAATAGTTAAGGTGAGCTTCCTTTCCCAATGAGATTTTAATCCTGTTGCTTATGCATATACTTGTGAAAAGGTACATAGAGTCAAAGGCAAGTAACAGATCAGTAAAAAAATGTGTCATGAGGCAGCATACGACTTATTTCCACATGAATGGCAGTAATTGCTGCAGGAGCCCAGAGGAGGAATAGGAGCTGCAGGTCGTGGGGTGAGGGACGCCCTCATAAAGGGCCCTGAAGGCTGGACATTTGTCCTGGGGTCTTGCCTTTGTGGGGTGTCCGTACCAATGGCCTCGCTCACAGGTGATCGTCCCTCTTAAGCCACTCCGCCCAGCGGTGCCTCACCCCTCGCAGGACGCACAGTCTCATGTTTGGAAAGTTCTCCCCTTGACTCTGCTAAACCGCTTTCTGCGTCAGTTCTGCCTAGTCCCGTTTTCAGCATTATCCCTCACATGCCAGGCGATAACGACGCCCATAAATCACGCAAAGATCACAGTTTTCTGATCAACCTCTGGCAAAGAGGCCTGAAGAGAGAGTAAGGAAGGTTTGCTAACCCTGACGAGCGCACGTCAGCCCTCCAGGACAAGCAGTAAATGTTTAATGGCCCAATCAGACCTGTTTCATAATTTCTGAATCTCATTGCTGCTAGTCCTAAGTTTATTGAAGAACTATAAACTTTACATTGTTGTAAAGACATAATTGCTATTTCATTGCTTATTTAATACGAGTTAATTATATGAGAACTAAGTTTTTCCCCAATCATATTATGTATAAATTAGTTGTTTTAAACTATTGATTTGTATTTAATTAACTGTGCTATTATAGACCAATTAAGTTCTTATATGAGAAACCTGAAACAGCTGTGGTCTTAAATTAAGGTTTTAAAATAATGAAGTACATGAAAACTTTATGTTGCATTATTCTGTTTTAGAAAGAGTTAACAATCATTGTGATAATTCCGAGAAGTTTCTGTGACCACCAACCCATCCTCTTTGGCTCCTGTAGAGAACAATGCTGTCTCAGATTCCTGATGGCAAGCAGCTTGCAGCTTCATACAGCAATAGCAAGAACCAACATTGGAACAGCCCTTTGCCAGCGCCTGCCTTCCTCAGCCTGCCACTTCCTGGCTGCCGTAGCCCGATCCCCAGGCAGGCAGTGCAGGAGCAGCTCCTCACCACCAGCTGTGGGCTCCACGATTGTCTGTGTCACTATTGGCACCAGGTCCCATGTACCTGCAGGAAATCTGGCACCCATGTGGCCACCAATCCTCCGGCTTCTCCAGATCCCTGCTCCCCTGGCCCGAGCCCGTGCCTCATAGGCAGGAGAAACCAGACGTTCACTGAGCCACACTGGGCGTTTTACTTTTCTCACCTTGCTTTCCCCTCACACCAACCTTACAAAGAGAGACAGTATTATTCTCGTCTTTATTTATAAGGAAATGGACGTTTTAGAGGGCTAAGGAGTTTGCCTGGGGTCCCTCAGCTGAGTGGTGAAGCCTGAGTGCACCTGTCTGCCTGACTCCGTGCTGGTGCACCTTGCCACGCTCTGCTCTCGGTTCTCTGTGAGAGACAAGCCCTCACCAGTTCTGAGTCTCGGCCCACTGGGCTGGCTCTCTGAGACCTTGCCTGGCTCTTGCCATTTTTCTCTTTGTGGAGAGCTGGGCTCATCCCCTACCCTCACCCTCAGACTCTGCCTGGGGTCTTTCTACACAACTGATTAATTGCTTGGAATTCCAACACAGCCACTAGCTGACTCAGAATGTGGCATGTCTCTGGGCCACTTGGGCATCAATGCGGGTCTCAAGGTTGGCGGAATGTACCACACCCCTCTGCACACTGAAATTGGGACGCTGGCCACTTCCACCCCCAAAAGGGGCTGGATGCAGCCCAGCCTTGCCCCTCTCCATTGGCTGGTATCATCAAGGGTCACCCACCTGGGGTCAAGCCCTCTTAATTCACCATTGCAATTAAAGCTGCCGTTTCCTGATTGCTTATGATTTATTAGTCTCCCAGCTAAGTACTTTGCATGCATTATCTTCTTCAATCACAAAAATTCTATCAGGTAAGTATTATCATTATTCCTATTTGATTGGAGAGGAAACGAAGAATCCAAAGATTAAATAACTTACTCTGGTTCACAGCTGGTAAGTGTCGAGGCCAGTGGGACTGATATAAGCAAGATTCTTTGGACCACCAGTGTAATCTCTCAGTGAGAGGGGCCGGGAGTTGGGGCAGTGCAATAATGCTGGCTGAAGAATTTTAGGGGAAAGAGTTTTATCACATGTACAAGATTACCTCAGCCATCTCTGATTTAGGATATCTAATCCCAGAGGGTTAATTGTTCTGTGAGGGAATATGACAGACAAACAGGATCATGAAGGCCGTTCCCACCACCCTGGCCTGTCATCAATCTACTTATCCTGGGAGGAACAAGGACTGCTGAGGGCCAGATGCCTGCAAGGCTTTCAGACTTTTCCTAAGAGAAAGTTGGAAGTTGGCGACTGATGTTTGAATGGGGCCAGATGCTTGACAGCTGTATGCTCTGCCCCTGGGGAGGCTCAGCCTGGTACAGCCAGTCAATCACAGCTGGGAGGCCAGGCAGAGAGAAAGCATCTCTTTTCTCTTTTTTCTAGAAGGACCAACAGTCCCCAAAGGACTAAGACTGAGGGCAACAGGAGGCCAGCAAAGTCCCCTCTGCCTCCACCCCCATCTCTTGAGGCCCAGACCTTTGGGAAAGCAGAGGCCCAATAAGAGGCTATGAATATGATTGATCCGTGGATTTAATCTTCACACAGATTTGTGAAGATATGGATTGTTAGCCCCATTGTACAGGTGAGGCTCAGGGAAGTCAAATAATTTTTCTAAAGTCACGCAACTGGGGAGTGGAGGAGCCAGGATGCAAACCCAGGCCCATTTGATCCCAGAGCCCAGACTGTGCCCTTCTCCCAGGATGAAGTCTGGATGCTGCACACACAGTCCAGGGGACCCGCAGAGACCCCAGTGGGAAGAAGGGAACCATGTGCCTTCAGAGGGTGTGGGCCAATGGAGTCATGGGCACTGCTGCAAGCTGCTCAGGGGACACTGAGATGCCCTTGTGGGAGCCGGGCCCCTGGTGAGTCCATGCCCAGAGAAGGAAGGACTGCCTCCCAGGAGGTAGGGAGGTGAGGGTGGGGCAGGGAAGCATGGAGAGCAGCTGCCTGCTCGGGGCGGGCGGGCAGCCGGAGCGCTGCTGCTGTTTAGTTATGTGCTTGCAAACCTCCTTGTCACCCATTTATGGCCCCAATAAAATCATAAAATCTGAGGATTAACCAAGAGGGCCCCGTAATGGCCATGAGCTGGCTTTCAAGGATTTATCACTGGAGTCAGGCCGGAATGGCCAGCCCTTGCCCTCCAGCCCACAGCCCACTGAATGGGGTGGGGTGGAGGGAGAGGCCTGCTCTTGCCTGGCACAAGGGACGAGGGCAGAAAGAAGGAAAAAATGTCTTGGGAGTAGGGGGCGATGGAGGGTCTTTTAGGGTCCTTGGGATGGAAGGGGGCGGGCTAAGCCTGAGTGGGCTGGGGGTGCCCCCTCCACTTCCGGGTAGAGAAGCACACAGGCTGCAGGCCAGGTGACGGGATGTCCTTGCCCCTGGCCAAAGATAGTCACAGCTGCCTAGTCACAGTCCAGTGTCCGTGCCTGGTTGCGTGGGCTGTGTCCATTGGGAAGCTGCACACCTTTCCTCTGGAGAAGGAGGGCAGGGCTGTGCGTGAGTGGGTAGCCTCTCCCTGTCCTGCCCTCCTCACCCTCTCCCCAGCCAGGACTGTCAGCCACGGGTGTCACGACTTAGGCAGTCTTGGGAGCTAAGGCTGGGGAGGAGCAGACGCCTGGGGGCTGGCAGACCTCGTCCTCCAGGGCAGTGCAAAGCTTCCCGCACCTTCCCCAGCCCACACAGCAAGGAAGGCAAGGAGGCAGTGGGGTTAGAGCAGAGGCAGCGGAGAAGGCAGGGAACCCCGCTGTCCGCCCATTACGGAGACCTCCCTGAGCTGCACACACCCCATTACAACTCTGTATCTTATAATTAAATTGCACCTGCCAGTTACCTCTCAGCACGGCGGCAATTCAGGCTCATTGGAGTCTTTCTTTGTTTATTTTTATTTATTTATTTCTTTAGTAATTATTTATCTAGCTATCCATGTAGCTGCATGGAGGGCCCAGCCCAATGTTTCTTTTCCTTCAGAAACAAAGTGCAGACCCAGTCTCTCCCACTTGGTGTGTGGGACAGGAGGAGAGGAGGTGGGGATGGCAGGGCGAGGCGGGTCTGTGGGGTGAGCTCTTGCTGAGGGATACCTCTGGGAGTGGGTTAGGTGAATGCCACAGGCTGGTTCTACCCTCTGTTCTTGTCTAAGATGCATTGTGGAGCCCCCTAATTCCAGGAAGCTCCGGGGAAGCCCCTCCCCCTGAGAATCTGGAACATGGGTAGGGGAATGTGCTTGTGACCGGGTACCAGTGACTATCACACCCTCAGGCTTTGCAGTCTTAGAAGCACCATCAAATACAAGTTCTCCTTGAACCCTCACAACACCTGAGATGGTCCCGGAGGAGGGCACTGAGGATCAGAGAGGTTCCACAACTTGCCCAAAGTCACCCAGCTAGTAACGGCAGAGCTGGGATTTCAACACAAGGTTTGGGGTAAAACCAACCCCCTTGCTTGCCCCAGAGGCCCAGATCCAAGCTGGCAGCCCAGCAACAGAAATCAAAGCACCTTTCTTCTTTTTAATGATAACCTTTCAGCAGAGAGGGGGCGAAGGAGAGCCTGAGAGCTTTGATTAAGGAATCAACCTCAAACAGGTCCAGGGGAGTGATTCCGAGCCACCAGCCATCACTTAATAAGAACATGGAAGTTTACTTACCGCGAAGGCAGCCCAGTGGGGAGCTGATTGCTAATAGGCATGCCAGGGAGTGTGCTTGCCCTGCACATCAACAGCTGAGCCCTGGAGAGGTGACCCCATTAGGGGCCATCCAACCTGCAGCCTCCCCACAGCAGAGGACAGGGGCACATGCTCACGTATTCTAGTGGGAGAATGTGAAGGAATTCCAGACTCCACCTGGGACAAATGTGCCCTGAAGAGAAAATGTATTTATTCACCACCTCCCCCTTGCCTGCCTGCCCCCCCCCCCCCACCTGCTGACCGGGTCATTTGTGGGCTATCTAATACTTCCTGGAGCAGGCACGGGTGGTAACAGAAAAGACCTGGGTCCGCACTGCTGACTGCTGGTCTGTTCTGGAGCAGGGAGCCCACAAGGTTTCAGCGCATGTGAGCGGTGGGGGTCCAGGGGCTTCTGTGACCTGTGTGCCACCAACCTTCAGGGACCTTGACTTGGGCTCTGGCCAGTCTGTAGAGGATGGTCGTAGCAACGTGAAGGAGGCTGGTGACCCAGGCCTGAACCACTGGAGGACTGAGGCCTCTTCTTAGTCTGGAGAAAGTTCTCTGGCTGGAGGACACAGTGAGGTAGCCTGGTCTGAGACACGCCTGCTCCCCTCCATATGTAGCACACCACCAGCCGAGATTTAACGTTTGAGGCGAGAGCTGTTTACCCTGATTCTGGCTTCTAGGCCTTTCGTAGACGTGACTGAGGGCCTCCACCTGTGGTTTCGCTTCATTTCAGGTGAGTCACCTCCCTCCATGCCTTGTCCTGTTCTTGCTGCCCACTGAGCTGAAGCGGCTGAGGTCCGGCCAGAGAAGCATGCCAGTGGATGGCCATTGGATCCACAACCTCTCCGTGGGCAGCATCTCCTATTGGCAGCAAGTCCTTCCAGGTGCTTCTGTGGAGGCCTCCTGCTCACTCTGTGGCGAATACTTGGAAGAGCAGGAAGGGAGATTTCTTCTGATGCATTATTACCAGGGTATCAGTAAGTTGCCGGGCGTGAGCTCCTGAGGGTGAGGACTTACTACCCTGGGGACCCCCTGGGCGGTGTGACAAAAACAGCTAAAATGTATTGCCAGCCACGGTGTTAAGCACTTCCTATAAATTACCTCATTTAATTCTTACACCAATTAAAGAGGTACCGTGATGATCCTGGTTGTACAGATGAGGAAACTGAGGCTTGGAAAGGCTAAGACCTTGCCAAATGTCAGCTCACGTGTGAAGTGGCTGAGACGAGATTTGAGTCTGGCCCTGACTTCACTGTCTGAGTTCTATTAAATCCTGCTCCGCCCTGCTCCCAGGTGTAGAGCTTTACAACCCACAAATCCAAATCTCCTGCTCACACTGTGGGGGTGATGCTGTAGGCAGCTCTGGGAATTCCAGTGAGGAAAAAGTCTCCCCAGTTTCCCTTAAGGAGCGTTCTGTGTGGTGAGTGGAATGGAGTCTGCTGGTTGCTCAGAGTGTCGAGTCAGGGAGCCATCGTCCAATCCCTTCTCCATAGGGAAGGTTGGCTGCCATGGACAGAGAGGCAGCAGCAGCCGAAAGCTCTGGGACTGGCCAATTTCCTGAGGCAGAGCCCCTGGCCCCTAGAGCACTCCCTGCCAGAGCTGAGCCGAGCATCTGCAGGGGCTGAGCTCCCAGTCAGACACCAGTGACCCTGTGCCCTGCCGGGTGCCTCTCTGCTTGAAGCAGATGCTGGCCTGATCTTCCTGGGGACCTGACTTTGCTCTAACTAGCTGGGTGACCTTGGGTGAGTCGACTACTCTTTCTGGTCCTCAATTCCCTCATTTGCAAACTAGAGAGTCTGAACTAGGGCAGAAGACTTGACCTGGCATCTGAGGACCACTAGGGGACCTCAGTTAGGGGTTCTTACATTCTTCTGAACTTGCACGTAAAACTGAGCATGGATGCATTTTTCTAGGAGGAGAACTGTGGCTTCCATTGTGTTCTCAAAGGGGCCAATGCTTCCACCACCCCGAACTAATAACCTCTCACCAAGAGGATCACTAAGAGTCCTGCAGCATGAGGATTTGCTGGGTCTGAAGCCCTCCCCTCCTGGATGATGGTGGCATACAAATGAGGCCGAGCGCAGGGGACTGAGGGCCGGTCAGGGCTCGTTCTACTTTTCACTGAAGTAGTTTTACTGAGAGTCGGGTGCTCTGTGGGGTGATGCGAAATTGCAGCTGCAGCCCCTGGCACCACGCAAGGGCGGGGCAGCCCTCCTGTCTGCTGCTTTCTGTAACACCAGCTGGGGGCACTTAGCTCACCAGGTGAGACCTCCCAAAGGGACAGCGGGGAGCCTCCCCTTTCCTTGAGGGCTGGGGCTGGGGAGGAACCGTGGGGTTCTGGAAGCCTGGTGGTGCCACCTGGGGATGACTCCACAGGTATTTCAGGAGTAGCCAGCGTAGCTATGCTATTCTGTTCTTAGCCTGTTTGCACTGGATTAACCCATGTTTCTTTGTGTATTTTCTTAGGCCTCTGGTCTTGTGTACATATTTGATCTTATGCATTAGTCAAAAATGTCATACAATGTTAGAACCGGAAGAGAACTTAGAAATCGTCCAATTCAATCTTGTACAGAGGAGACGAAGGCTCAGAGGAGGGAAGTGATCTGCCCGGAGGCAGAGCTGTCTTTGCACCCTGCGAGCACCCTGACTGGCGAGAATGATCACCCCCACCCTCTCCAGTCCTGTTTCCTTACACACCCTAAGGCCAGTCACGGTGACCTGTTCTGAGAACTGGCCCTGCTGATTCCAGTTCTGTGCCTCAGACCTGGCTGTTCCTTCTGCCAGGGATTCTTGCATGCCCTCAAACATCTCAGCCCACTCAGAGTTCAGGAGCCCTCAGGGAGCTCCCTCTCCATGGGGTCTTCTCTCGCCCGTCCATGCAGTTGGGCACCTTATCCTCCGGACACCCCTATGCCTCCCACATACCTTTGCTGGGAGACTTCCCATGGATGCGACAATGGGTTATGATCTTTTGCTCCACCCTTGTCGACTGTGACATGGGGCCCATCTCTATTGATCCTTGCATCTCTACTACCTAGCAAAGAGCCTGGCACATAGTAGGCATTCAATGTGCTTATGTGTGATGAGTGACTTAATGGACTGCGACAATCTATCCTTACCTCCCACGGATTGCCAATTGACTTGGAACCTTAGTTCCCTTCCAAATCTTGGGGGCCGTGGGAGGGCCCAGGTCTGAGAGTTTATCTGATGGTTTGAGAACAGGACTCTGTGTGTAACCATGGGCCCCCTACGACCAGTTCAACAGATCAGTTCAATGGACCCCATCTTATCAACAGAGTAATTAAGAGTGGTTTTTCAGGAGACCCCTTGTCTAGTTCGGGTTGGTTGAGACCACCAACCCGTTAACTGGGCCTGCACAAATTTTCAATAAGTGACCTTTTTGATGTAAAGAGGCTAAAAACTGCACCCTCCTATCATACTAACACCACCATTTTGTGACTGTAGTCCCATGAAGAGGCATGGAGTCTGACTACACTTGCGCAGATCAACAATTCCCTCACTTCTCCTCTCCTCCAATCGTCTATCTCCACACTTCAGACCGCCCTGCCCTTCATCTCGTAAACTGTGCCCTAAGCTCTGGACTGGGGCGACGGATCTGAGGGCGCACGCCCCTGCCTCCTTGCAGGTCCATCTAGCAGTAAAGCTGCTTTCTTTTCCCAGAAGCTGATGCCATAATAGTTGGTTTTTTCATGTGCATCAGGCAAGAGAACCACAATTTGGTGCGGTAGCATGTATCTTCTGTCTTCATTTGCCCTTCTTTTTTCAGAAATGTGTCATAAGTCAGCTTCAGATATGGGTCAGCTTTATGTGGTTAAATTTCAAGTCATTCAGATTTTCATCTTTGTTTTTTTTCTGTTTGTCACTCATTCACTCACTCATTCATTTCACATTTGTTGAGAGCCCACTATGAGTTGGTTCTGGTTGCTATGGATATTGTGGTGAACAAGACAGATGGGTTTTGCCTTCCTGAGCTTCCAGTTTAGACAACATCTATTTAGTTCCTCTCCCTTACACATCACTTGGTGGTTGGAAGTGTCATGTCACTTGGACAAGTCCTGGGCCTCAGCATCTCCACCTGCATAATGCTGTCACTAGAGCCCACCTCAAGCTGGCAGTGTGTCAGTGCCACGCCTGGCCCTGGGTGTGGCTGGGGCTGGCACTGCCGCTGGTCTGAGTATGGGTGCACACGCGTGTGGGAGCTTGTTAATTTGCTTCCCCTCTTCCCTAGTGCCTTGCTCCTGGAGGCACATCAAGAGGGCCCTTTTAATCAGCTGAGGAGCAAGAGACTTCTGAGCCCCAGATTAAGTCCTCTGTGTTGGAAGGCAAAACAAAGGACGAGGGACTAGTGTTTACTGAGTGGCTGCCATGTGCTGAGCACGGTTACATACAGTTATGTCATTTACGCCACATATAACTGGTGAGGGAGCTGTTAGCCTCCTATTTCTCAGATGAGGAAACCAAGGCTCAGAGTGCCTGAAGGGCTGGCTCACAGTCCCACAGCTGGTCAGCAGCAGAGGGGGCTAGAAGCCATGACTTCCCTGCTGATGGCCCCTCCACCTCTGGGGGGGCACTTCCCACAGGCAGCAGAGGCTCTGACGGCATGGAAGGAAGAGAGAAGTAGGCTGTCACAAAGTCCTGTTTCAATAAAGGGCTCACAGCATGTTTGTCTTGGCAGCATTTGATATCGACCCGGTATGCGGCACATAGATTAAGTATGCAGTTGGGTGGTCTTTAAAGGATGAACATTTTCTCTAGAATCAATAAGCCGAGTGAGTTTGGGTCTAAATTCATCAAAATGTCACCTGAAACAAATTCAGTCTTTGGACTTCTGCACTCAGGTCAATGGCAGGGGGCAGAATTGAGGGGATGTCCGGTCTTGGGGAAGAAAAAGATCTGGGGCACCTGTTGGACCAGGGTCGGGGGGATCCTTCCTGGAGACCAGCATCCTAGACACTGGCTACCCTTCCTCTGTTCTAGACTTCATCCTTGGCTTCAGGCAGAGTAGCTGAGTGAGAAGCTCAAGTGATGACTCCCCCATTCTAGATTCTTCACATTGAAAGGGGCTTTGAGGTCACTCAGCCCCATCCTTGCACCCAGTGCAGGATCCCCTTTACAGCATCTCTGAGAATTTATGTGGTTCCCCCTGGGATCCTTTTAGTGACAGGGATCTCATTACTTTGCAAGGTTGTGCTCTTTGTTTTGGGAGAATTAAAATCATCTTAAAGTTCTTTTATATTGAGCTTAAATATTCTCTACTGTCCTGCAACTTTGACTCAGTCCCAAATCTGCCCCGTGGGGCCACACAGAACAAGACCAATCCTACTTCCATCTGACTGCCCAAAAGTTTAGCAGACAGTCTCCTCTTCTCCAGGAGAGAAACAATCCTTGGGGGTTAGAGGCCTGGGACACTTGCAGCTCAGGAAATGTCCCCTGGTTTCTCTGCACATTTGAAACTCTGTCTTCACTCACTGGTCCTTCCTCAGCATCTCGAGAAGAAGGAGGAAGGCAAAATGGGAATTCACCAGAGGAGATCCTTGCCTCCCGTGTCCAGGAAAAGAAAGACAGGAATCTGAACCTTGGTGTGGACTTCCACAGGGGTGTGACTCCAGTGTGTCTTATACAAGTGGGAGTGTGTATGTGCACATCTGTGAGGATGGGGTGAGAGGTGGAGTGTGCATGTCCCCGTGGGGTGGATGTGTGGTAAGCAGTGAGTGTCTTGCATGTGTGGGACGTGTGGGTGAGCCTGTGTGTGTGTGTATGTGTATGTATGCTGCCTGTGCGGCCCTGGGGGAGGGGTGGTGATAATGCTCACGTGGCTCAGAATCTGCCTCTCCCAGTGGAGGGTTCTCTGCACGTGGTGACAAAATGCTCCTGCCCAATAGGTTTCTGCCCCTCTGACTCAGCACAGGCCCTGCTTTTGCTGTCTCTAAGACTGGACCCCGTTCTTGGAATTGTAGAAGCTCCAGCCTTTCCTATCATGACAGGTCTGGGCTTACTGACTCCGAGAAGGAAAGGGACAGCCACATCCATGAGCAAGTTTCTACCCTGGGAGATGCTTTCATACAATTGATCTCCATTTAACTTGGAAGACACTGAGGATAGGCAAATGGCATAACTGTCTGAGGCCACACAGCTCGAGAGCAGAAGAACCAGGTCTGGATCAAACCAAAGCACGTGCTCTGTCCCCCAACACACACCACCCCCGTGAAGCAACAGCCAGGCAAGGTCTTGGTGCCAGAGCTTGCCAATGTCTCTGAGAGGTCTTCTTCCCAGAGAATGGGCTGGACCAGCCGTCAGTGGTCCTGGAGGATGGACAGGAGGAGACTAAAACAGATGATGGTACAGTGGCCTCCAGTGATTTCCACCAAGAGCCCTTGGAATTTATCACTTGGGAGAGTAGCTGGTTCCTGACACAGGTGAGTATAAAATCCAATTTCTTGAATTCCACTGGGGGCGAGGGGAGTTCAGCCTGCTCCGTCAATTACAACTTCCTCAGGTGAGTACCACAGCCCCTCATTTCCCTAAATCCTCCTGCCTGTTGTCTGAGCTTTTATCCTTTTGATTTGCTTATTAGATTTCTACTGGGTCTTTCCTCAGCAGAGCGCTCCGTGTCCCCAGGACCCGCGCTCTCATTTAACCAGTAACTTCTCTCATGAACAAGACGGGGCACGGGACCAAGCGGGAAGCCAGCAGGAGAGGAGAACTGGAGAGACAGAGCGTGAGGGACGAGGGACGAGTGAACAGGGGGCCGTTCACAGGGGGCCCAAGCAGCTTCGGTTCTGGCGGGGGAAGTTCCCTGAGCGGGACAGCATTTGTGTCTTTCTCAACATCTGGATTTGCACCTGGATCTGGATAATTCTTGCAGGTTACCACCGCCTTCCTCAAACACCCTCTCTGCTCCCACAGGCCCTGCCTCTCTCCACCACTGTGTTGTGGTTATCTGCTCACATGTCTGCCTGTCTCCTTGGATTGTAAGGTCCTTAAAAATAGGTGCCATGTCATCTTTTTATACCTGGTTCTTGTCACTGTGATTGGTCCACAGTAGACATTCAACACTGCTGAATGGGCTGGACATCGGATGAAAGCTGAAAATATAAAGATGTCTGAGGCTCACTTCAACCCTCCAGAGGCCCCATAGTTGGGCTCACAGGATGCAGACACAAAGGACAACCAACAGCCACCATGGCTGGTCTGGCCAGGGGGGTCTTTATGGAGGAGGTGACCTAGAGCTGGGCCACATACGATGCTAGGGACTGGTCAGTAGAGGGGGGAGAACATTCTAGGCAGGAGGAATGGCTTGGGTGAAGGCTCAGAGTAGGAATGGGCAAGGGAAGCACTGAGTGTGGCAGGGAGGCAGGTCTGTGCAGGGGAATCTGGAAAGGTAGGCTGAGGCACACTGTGGAGGGCGGGAGCCTGCAGTTCCCTCTCCTCCAGTGATGGACAGTCTCCAGCTTGCCCAGGCCAAGCCCCACGTGGTTCCTGGCATTCATTCCTTGCCCTTTGGGTGAGCCCGCAGGGAAGGGGGCTGCCAGGGTTTCTGTGCACCCTGGACAAGCAGAGCCATGTGTGGGCTGGGACTGCTCTGCCCGACTTCCCTTCCGAGCCCAGGAGGGGAGAGCCGGCCCTGGACTCCTCTGGTCTGAGGGAACCTCTGTCCCCACCTGGCCATGAGTCTCCTCTTGAGCCAGGATTTGGTCTCAGAATCCAAGTGAGTCACTTAGCACGTCACATGGAGAGCCTTCGGTGTTCTGAGGAGGCAGCGATGGGAACACCCAGACGGAGGGGGAGGAGGGTGCTGGAAAGGGGGCTGTCACTTCCTGAGCATGGACAACAGACGGGACCTGGCCTACTGCTTCCTCGTCGTAGGAGGTAGGTATTCACAGCCCCATTTCACAGATGGGGAAACGGAGACTCTTGGGAGTTAAGCACCTGTCCAAGGTTACACAGTTAAGTGACAGAGGGGTTGGAACCCTAGTCAGTCTGATTCCAAGGCCAGGCTCCTCCCCTTTATTTGGCCCTGGTCTGCCTGTGTGGTTCTCCTGGCTTTACTGTGTGATCTTAACCCAATCACTGAAACTCTCTGAGCTTCGAGTTTCTCATCCCTCCAGCGAGAGGGTGAACTCTCGATGGACCTCCCTGCTCAGGTCAGACCAAGGGCCCTCTCCACAAGTGCGTGCTCCCAGGACGGGCTGTCTGCTAGGCCGCCCGTTTTGTCCCAGCAGCCCCTGTGGCCGCCTCTACCAGCCTCGCTAAGCCCTGGTTTGTGTTTCTGCCTTCGGTGTTTTGCTTTTGTAAGTTGGTATCGGAATGCACTCCCCTGATGCTGCTGGAAGCAAAAATCCAGACACGGTTCGAGGATTTAGTGGAAATCCACCGCCACAGCGGAAGGAAGCGAAGCCCTGCAAAGCGCGGATGTCGGCAGATGCGAAGCTGCCCATTTACCTTCCAAATCCAGGCTGCTTGGCAGGGCCGGCTGAGGCGCAGGCGGGCACCCTGAGCTCCAGGTCCGGGGAAGGGGTGAGAGCTGAAAGTGGAGGTCTCTGAGATCTCCACAGGCCTAAAGTCGTGAGGACGGAAGGGGTGGGTCACCAAGTGCCCCCTGTGCACTCAGATCAGGATCCTATCGCGTGCTGACCGCACAACAGGCAGCGCTGCCTGCAGTCACACGCACTCCTCACAACATTGACACAGAAGCAGGATTATCCTTATTTTCTGTATGAGGCTCAGACAGCTTAAGTGGCTTGCCCAAAGTCACACGATCAGTAAATGATAAAGCAGAGAAGAGCTGCTCAGCAGACGGGGCCGCTGCTGTCTGTTCTTGGCAGTCAGACCCTCCCATCTCTCTCTGCCCCTCACCCCCTTGTCTCCATGGAAAATGCCCCCGACACGTTCAGCCTGCTCTCCTGGCCCTTCACCATCCTGTGCTCAGGAACCTCTGCTGTCTGACCCCCGATCTGTGGTCACAGCCCCTCCTGCTGTCCTCAGCTGTCTGTGGACTTGTTCAGAGCCGAGGGGGCTGTGTGGTCGTGGGGGGAAGCAGGCACCTGCTCTAGGCTTGCCAGCAGCTCTAGCACAGTAAGTGATCTAAAACGAGGGTTCCATTTCTGAGACTCTGAAACCTCCAGATTTGCCAAACAGCAGGCCTTCTTCCCAGGACAGGAGAGCTGGCATCACGGCCAAGGTCGAGCTGCGCACTGACCCCCAACAACCCACCAAATCAGTGATGCAGTCCTGTCCCGAGCCCAGCGCTGGTACACAGCCTAACACACAGGGGCTTCTCGCTCGCACTCCATCTCCATCTTTACCTATGTAGATATAAAGCGAATACACAAAGGAGTTTAGCATAATGAGTGCAGTGTGCGCTGTGGAGTCAGACAGGCCTAGCTTCAAATCCCAGCTCTACCACTTATTAATTGTACAACCCCAGGCAAGACATCTAACTCCTCTCCGTGCCTGCTTCCTTCTTTGTGAAACGGAAACAACAGTACCACCCACCGCAAGGAGCTGCTGTCGGGTAAGATGCGATGGAGCCCTTAGCGCAGCACCTGGAGCGCCCCGCGGCTCCTTACGGGGCTCCTGCTCCCTGGCCCGTGGCTCATGGAAACACCATCTTGTCTTCTCACTTTGGAGAGTGACAGCTGAGGCCGCCAGGAAGGGAGGCTGTCCGTGAGCGGGCGCTGAGGAAGCTGTTGGTGACTGCAGCCTTTCAGAAGGCATTACAGGCCATTGTTTTAATCAATACTGTGTTATTTCCTCCATGGCATCTATCCCCATGTTTATTATGTGTAAATAGGGTTTTTCAATGATGTGAATGTGTTAGTTTAATGTAGCTGACATTCAGCAAGTGCAATCTGGTGGCTGCCCCTCAGGACCCCAAGAAAATGAGATGATGTATCTGCCACAAAGCGGACCTCGTGAGTGAAATTTGAGAACTACAGCTCGGTGGTGATCAGGGCACCTGCCGTATGCCTGCAGGCGAGGGCTGCGTGCTTGAGTGAGGAAAAGAAATAATGCGCTTGGGCCCGGGGAGATCGGTCCAGCCATCCTCAAGAAGGTGCTCGTGGCTCTGGCCTAGAGGTCTGGTGTTGGAGCCCTGTCTCTTTGCTACCCAGACCTAGATCCTGTACGACACCTGTCCGTGGTCTGGCCAGCTCCTGTGGATGTCTCCTTTCCTGCTGTCCCTAGACCCTGTCAAGGCTCACCCTCTCTGACACCTGCTCTTCATGCTCCTGGATTCTCAGATGATCCCCTTCCTCCCTTCCTATTATGTGGCCCCCAATGATCTAAAAATCCATTTTGCACCTGTTTCTCTGGCTTGGCCCCAGTCCCGTGGGCCTAGCCCAGCCTTGCCATCCAGGCAGGCAGAGTAAAGCAAGGGTGCCTTTTTCAAATTTTGCATGTGGGCTCAACTCTCCTTTTCTAGTATGAGGGTGCCCAGGATAACAGATGTCAACCCTACCAGCTCCTCCCTTTCCAACCCATGGGACCAAAGCTGATGCAGGAGGGTCTCGTTAAGATTTGGGAAGCGCTTCCTCGCCGTGACAAGATGAAAGTTGCAGATCAGATGTCACTACTACACGTGTCAACCAACAGACCAGAACCACAGTAATGGACACTTAACAATATCAGCCATCAGACAACTGTGGATGCGTTTGCGTAGCTCTCTGGAGAGCATCATAGAGGAACTACCCTTTACCAAGACAGTCTGTGGAGCTCTATCGACAGAACGCGCTTTCATCCCTTGTTTTTGTGACGTGTTTGGAAGCAGAGGCCTGGGCGGGAAGCGGCTGGACTTCCCTGTCATGCCAAATGGCAAAGAGGGCTCGAGGGAGGCCGCCTGGAGAAAGGTGAGAAGGAAGGGATCTGTGCCATGCACTTCCTGCATGTCTGTTCATCTGTCCATAATGATCCTCAAACTCTGGGGGTTCATCCAGCTAAAAGGTACCATACAAATGTAACGGCTGCCGTCGTCATTAAGCTCCGTCTGTGTGTCTTCAACCTTCCACATAAACGTGATGGGAGTTGGGCTTTGGCTTCCTTTCCCTGCCTGAGAGATTCGAGGGAGGTGTTTTTCTTGGCAAATAAATATGATATCATAAGCCCTGGCAGGACTCCAACCTGAGCAATGACCGTCTGCCTTCCTAATTCCCTCAGCAGGTTGGAACGGGGACATTACTCTTTGCTTCCTCTCTTTAAAAACAAACTCTCTATTGGAGAGCATTACTCAGCCGCAGGGTCCCTCCCCGATGGGGCTGCGTTTCCTAAGATGGGCTGTGAGGGATGAGCTCGGATTACAGTGCACGTCTGGGAAAACACAGGAAGACACTAGGCCCGGAAAAGGCACTGAGGATCTTGAATTAGAGAGGCCACTTTTCACGTGTCCTTGTTCATGAGGAACACAGAGCCCAAATCAATGAGAATCACATTGCTCAGCGCTGCCATTTCCCTGGTCTAAGTCGTTATGGAGTAACTAGGTAACTAGGTAACCCAGCTGGAACTGGGTAGTCACGATCAAGTACCAGGTTGAATTGCTGAGCCCCCGTGTTGCACATGAGTTGGAGGGGGGTGCCTTGTGGCTTCTCTGCTCACATGGGCACGGCCACGTTGAAGTACGTAACCCCTCACGCTTCGCTGGTCACTTGGTCTTTATAATAACACACTAAGACAGGTAGCAGGCATTGTTACCCTCCGTTTTATAAACCTGAAAACTGAGGCTCAATGAGATTAATTTGATAACTTGTCCCGAGTCACACAATATATGTAGCAGATGTGGGGCTGAACTCAGGTCTTTTGGCTTCAAATCCAATTTTGATGACGCCATGCTTAGCCTCAGCACATTTTCTGGCCCTGAGGACTTGGCGCTGCCACCACCCTATTGAAGTAGCTATTACACGGTGCTGCAGGGGAGGCGCGGGGCCGGCGGCTGGGCCCTGGTTTCACATTGCTGGGCCACTGAGCTGAGGGGACCCATGCGGTCACTGGGTCAGAGCTCACAGAAAAGTCTCGAAGCAAGGATGTGGCAAGGGCTCTGAAAGTGTTCAGAGGAGGGCAAATCTGAGTACAAATGCTCAGGATTGTTGATTCATCCAACACAGTCACGGAGCACCTCCCATGGCTGAGCCTAGGGACACACCATAAATAAGATGGAGGCCCTACCCTCAAGGAGCTGGGAGTCCAGCGGGAGAGACAAGTCAACAGGCGACTATAACACAGTGTGGTGAACGCTCTAATGTTGGAGTCCAGCCACCTGGAAGATGTGCAGGGAGAGCTACCAACCAGACATGGCAGTTCTTGGAGAGCGTTCACAGGGACATGACACCTAAGCTGAAACCTGAGGGACAAACCAGAGCCAGGCAGATGAAGATGGGTTCCAGGTTGAGGAGACAGCCTGTGCAAAGGCCAGGAGGTCAGAAAGAACATAATGCTCAGGTGACAGCATGTTCGGTCTGGACTGGAGCAGAGTTAGAGGGAGCGTGGGAGGGCGGGAGGTAAGCCAGGAGCAGTTAGCCCAGCTCAGCTGGGGGAGTTTTCTATCAGAAGCAGTGGTCCATGGAACCTCCATGTCTCCCAACCCCTCAGGCCTTCCCTCACCCCAACTTCACAGCCTGGAGAGTCTCCATTTTGCTCTGGACTCCCTCAGCCTGTAACTGTGCTTGAAGGAGGAGCAAGAAATGCCCTGAACCAGAGGGGACAGCCCCAACCCCTGAATTAAAAAGTCTGCTGTGCTTTGTCTAACTGAAGGAGTGTGATCTGGGAGATGTTCATTTAACATCTTTCTGCCTTCTGAACAGCTTTTACTTTTCACTAAATTGAAACCGCAGTGCAATATATGTGAATGATTAGACTGTGTAATACATTCCTGCAAATTTAGATTAGAAATGATTATGACTTAAGTAAAATAGTTGAACACAATTCTTATTGCCATCTATCTTTTCTCTTCTTTTTAGTGTTCACGGGGTTGATTGAATGCAAGGAATGAATGACTTCAAGGAGAACCAGGGCCTGGGTTCAGAGAGGGGCTGGGGTCTGCCTTTGGGGGTCTTTGAGGGTCTTTGAGGATGGAGGGAGGAGCTGACATAAGAAGATGTGGGATCTGTGGTGCAGGGACGGAGCACTGAGACAGTTGGCAGACCTGGGGTGAGTCCTGGGTCTGCTATTTGCTAGCTGTGTGACCTTAGGCAAGTTACTTACACTCTCTGAGTCTTTGTTTCCCATCAGCAAAATGGGCTTTACCATTCCTGGCTCATGGAATGTTTTGGGTGGTAGATGGGGAGTCAAAGTTCCGGCCAAGTTCTGGCTCTACCTCTTCCTAGAGCTGTGTGACCTTGGCCCTTGTTACTCAGCCTCTCAGTGTCCCAGTTTCCTAATCCACAAAATGGGAGTCAGTGCACTTGGCCACGGGTATCCTTGGGGAGAGGATTAAACAGGACTCTCCATGATAAAAGTGCTTTGCAAAATGGAGGCCACTTGAGAGGGATTCACTGGCTCGGAAGAGTGGCGACCGGGGTCTGCGGGAGGCTGCCACTCCCCTTCCCTGAAGCAGCACCCTGGAGTGGGTGGGTGGAAACTTGTGAGGGTCCCCTGGTGGGGAGGGGAGGGAGGGAGCCCTGGGAGAGTTTCTTTTGGGGTCCCAAGCCCTGCCCCCGCCTGGGCACCCCCACTCCTCCTTCCTCTGCTCTGTCCACCACCCCTCCCCAGCACTTCACACATTGCATTCTGTATAGTTGACTTATTTACTCTCTTTTGTTTAGAGACTGTGCCCCCAGTTCAGGGATCTCTTGTTCCCTGGTATATCCCAAGCACCTCGGACACGACTTGGCAATTAGCACGCACTCAGAACATGTTTCCAATGAGTGGATTCACAGGGAGGCTAGAATCCTGTCTCCTGAGAATAAGGATGAGGTGAGGCTGGGGAGATGGTGGTGGTGGTAGGGGGACCAGGGGGAACCCAGGGCATTAGTCACTCCAGCAGGGAGCTTTCTGCAGGGCGAAAGAAATAACAGCAATTTGGTGCGTGGAGCCCAGCACCCATTCTTCAAGGGAGCCACAAGCCCCCAGGATTTTCCCGCAATTGCTGGGCACCGGTAGCCTTGCTGCATTTCCCTGTCCCTCCCAGCAACGTGCCGAAATGCCTTCCAATCAGAGCAATTACTGCCGCCCTGAACTGCTGCCTCTCGAGGTGTCTGCCTCCTGCGGCTCCGGCTGGAGACAATATTTCTTTTCTGTTCTTCATGACAACAGGGACAACAAATAACATGATGCAGATGAAGGGCCCTCCAAGCCCTCCAGAGCTGAAGGAGTCTGGGCTCTTGGCTGTGTCTGCGTGGAGAGGGACAGAAGCCACAGCCTGCGTGGGGCGCACAGCTGCCCTCTGACTCCTCCAGGACCTGGGTACTGTGGCTGCTTTGTCCAGGTCCAGTGTCACTCCAGGCCGAGGAGGCGCGGCCATGGCAGCCCCCCGCTCTCCCCTCCCCCCACCGCAGGCAGGGGATGGCATCAGCTGCGTCGCTGACGGCTCAGGGGCTTCTGTGCTCTGGTAGCGATCAGCACCATGGAGAGGGGGCTGCCCTTCCGCCAGGTCTAGAGCGTCAGGCGCCTGGCTAAGTGCCTTCCCCTCTTACTGCCCGAGAAGCAGCCACTCTCCTTTTCAAGGGAGGAAAGGGAAACTCAGGGAGGTCGAGTAACTTGCTCTCAGTCACACTGCTTGTCAAGTGGCAGAACTGGGGTAAGAACTCCTGTGTTTCTGAACTCAGAGCACATCTGTTCTCTCGGGCACCCTGGGGCTTGTGTGGGGCGGACGCTCTGGGCTTGGGCTGGTCCAGTCTAGGGCCCCTGCTTCTGGCTGAGGTCCAGTTTCAGTCATCACCTGAGAGCCCCTCTTTCTGCAGTGCCTCATCTTAGGAGAGGGGTCTCCCCTGAATGTCAGCCAGGGTCCAGCAGCAGCCTAGCATATCCTCTGGGTACCCATATTAACACTACTATGAATACAAATACTCATGGTGGCTGATCTTTGTTGCACATTTATTGAGTCCCAGATGTGAATTCAGAAGGTTGGCTCTTGAGAGCTGTGTCTTAACCATTATAAGTCCTGCCTCTTCCTCAAATCACACAGCCCTTTGACCTAAACCACCTTGGTATTCTCTCTCTTGTTAATATCCCTTTTAAAACTGATTTCTAGACCTGAATGCAAAATTCCAGATGTGGCCTGACCAAGCAAAGCTGGGGATGTTCACCTCCCTATGTTTTGAACATCATTTTTGCAATTAACACACTCTAAGATTGCACTCATTTTTTTTGGCTCCTAAGTCCCAGGGTTGACAACTATTAGGCTTTTCAGCCAGTCTTAAGTTCCTAAGTCTTCCAGAAATGAGCCACTGTGGGAAAACCTTTTTTTGTTGCCCTCTTGTGTGGTTGAGGGCTGGAGTGCCCCCCCCCCGCCCCCCCGCAGGATGTGTCTCCAAGGGCTGCACCTGGCTCTGCTGTGGCGCTCTGTGTACGCTCCAGATGAAAGAGAACATGGTCTCGGGCACGGAGGGGCCGGATGGAGGTGAAACGGCCTGTGAAGGTCACTGCGCTGCTTGGTGAGCAATCTGTCCCCATTTCAGCCTCCGTGGGAAAGTGATGGAGGGTGTAATGAGGGCCCGAGCTGCGCCTGTGGGGGCTGCTGTCCCCTGCTCAAGGAGGCTGGGGACACAGGCAGTGGTCTCTGTCCTCCCGGGTGGTGGGGGGAGGAGGGCGTCACTGGGTGCTTTGTGATCCGCTGACTGCAAATCCCTGATCATTCCTGGGAGGGTGTAGGTGGGAGTAGGGGATGGGCAACGAGAACAGAATGCAGTGCGAGAGGAAATACCCCTAGAAAAGCTTTGAAGGGAGCGGAACTGGCTCTGTTCCCCTCCCATCTTTCCAGCGTTTGTCTCCACCTTGCCCCCTCGCCCCACCAGGCCCCCTCCCTGTTGAGTGCCCTACCAGGTCCTCCTTCCCTGTTCTCTCCACTCCTTCTTGTCACAATTTACTAGTCCTGTGTCTCATTTCACCCCATTCCCTTGAGGACTTGCCTTATTAGAAAGTGACCTCCTGCACTGATGTGGTATTAAGGTGTTTAATTCTACCAGTTGGCTGGATACTTGCAACCAGCCAGGACCAAGTGTACACATACATACTCTTAACAAGAGGATTCCTTAACCCAGAGGCGTCAATCCCAGGGTGAGGTTGCCTGTGTTCTGGCCAGGAGGCAGTCTGGACAGGGAAGCCCAACCGGCTATGCTGTCGGGCGTTCCTTCTCCTGTAACCAGCATGTCACAATGCTCAGGGCATGCTCATTGCTCCTCATGACGACCCTCAAGGTTGACAGGGTGGAGTTTTTCCTTATGATGAGGAAATGGAGGCTCAGAGGTGCTGGTCTTGCTCAAGGTCACACAGCTCACCATTCCTGGAGCTCAAGCAGCCCAGGCCTCTTTCTGGGCCAGCAGCGCCCCACCCCATCACTGCTCTGGGCACTGACAGATCCTGGGAGCCTGTAACGCTAGGGCTGGGGGCTCCTTGCCATTGGAATCTCCAGAGATGACTCCCTGAGAAAGCTAAGGGCTTGTTCACAGCCCTGGGTGGGCTATGAAATAAAATTCCAGAACCTTCTGTTGGGCCTTTTGGATGTGGATGTAAGTGACTGGGGCCTATGATGTCTCAAGCCCTATTCTAGGCTCATGCCCTCTCCCCTACACCACGCAACTCCTCAAGGAAGACTGGGGTCTCAAGGAGGCCGTTTCCTTGAGGAGTCTGCTTCAGGGGGAAGACAGAGCACATCAGGATGAAAGGACCGTGGCAAAGAAGACATGGCCCCTCATGTGAGCCTCCTGCACTGTGAGCAGTGTGCCCGGGGCCCAAGTAACCCTTTGTTTGGGCCAGAGTCAAGAAGCCAGGGGAGTGGGCCAGGCAGGCCCATCTGGGGAGGCCTTGGGGGTGAAGTGAGTTTGGAACCAGTCTCAGGGTAGGCCGTGTGTGCTCTGGAAAGTGAAAGCTGCTGTACTGAGCTAGGAGTGGGCAGAGGGCAGGGGCCTGGAGCAAGATAGTCTCAGCTCAGCCGAGAGGGCCATTCAGAGAAGTGAGCACTGCCCAGAGCAGGGGGCCTGCAGGCCTTGGTGTGGGGGCCTGGGAGCGGGCTGGGGCCGGGGGGCCGAAGGGAGGAGGCATGTGGTGCAGCCGCGTAGGACGCCTCACACAGGGCTGCTAGGCCGGAAGGCCGTGGAGGCCCCTTCCATAGACCTGCAGGCTGTCTGGATGGTTCTCCCACAGGAACAATGCCAGGAATTGGGGAAGCAAATGCTGTGGGCTTGGCTCCCCGTGGAGGCAAGACGCCGCTTCCTGCAGGTCACCCTTGCGTGGACATGGCCCATGGGCCAGGTGGCTCTGAGAGCAGTTCCCTGACAGCTTGCCCAGTAATTGACTGACTCTTAGGTCACTGCTCATGCGCTCAGCCATTAACTAGTGACTTGAAAATTCCCTTTATTTAGCCACGTTATCAGGAGGCTGCAGGGGCACGGCGTTTCCACTCCACCAGCTTTCTCCGGCTGACGGTAGTAAGCACGCTCGTCGCACAGCCCCAGCCCCCACTGCAGCCCCGCCCTGCTCCCTGTGGGCAGCGGGGCAGTGTGCTGAGGGCACAGGCCAGACTGCCAGCCTGCTGCATTCCCTCCGGGTTCAGAGTGGCCAATGGAACAGCCCCTGGCCCTGCTCCCTGCGTGTGGCCAGCCTGACTGCTTGCCTGCTGGTCATTTCCCCATGGCCACATTGCCATATGCATGAGACAGTCTAGAACATTGTCCTCGACTGGGGTCTGGGCATGCACAGGGTGGGTGATTTGCAAGACTTGGGCAGATCCTTAATTTTGAGTGAATGTGCACATAATCTTTAGGGAGGGAGGGGGTTCATAGCTTTTAGCAGATTTTCAGAGGATTTGTGACCCCCTCAAAAGCTGGGACGTCATCATTCTTAGGCCACTTCTCCAGGAAGCTGTGCAGGCCAACCCAACGGATTGTCGTCACGATTGCAAGGGTACTCAGGGTGTCAGGCAACGCGATCTACTGTCCTCCTCGTGGAGGGCAAGGCCAGGTCCATGCTTTGCTCAACTGTGCCCCTGGGGATGGGTGGATGTTTGCTGACTGACTGATGAATCACAAGGAAAGATCGAGGAGACTGTCCTTCTTGTGTTGGCATGTTGTACCTCCCGTCCATTCCCAAGACCCCGTCCCCCGCACTAGTCACAGGTCCCGTGTAGGACAGGACTGCAGTAGGACACGGGACTCATTCACCTGGACGAGGAGGAAGGCAGAAGGGGTGGGTCTGGAAGGACGGGGGAGTTGGTAAAAACTAAGGAGGGAGGTGAAGGGCCAGGCTTGGTTGTGGGGAGAGAGGTGAGTCCTTCATTCCTAGGCAGATGGCCGTCCACTGCTGGAGGGCCTGGGCCAGTCACTTCCCCTCTCTGGGCCTCAGAGGCCTCATGAGTGAGACTTTTAAGGATACAAAGCACCAGCAGCAGAAACCCACGCAGGCCCCTGTCAGCTCTAAATTTCTCTGATTTCTAACTCGCTCCTGGCCAATTCCCCTTCTCTGTCCAGCGCCGGGTCCTCATAGAAAGACAAAGACCCTGAATAGAGCACAGAAAAAGTCGCGGTCCTACAGGTCATAAAACAGTCTGGAGCCACAGAGAAGAAGCTTGAGTTTAGCAGCCGTATGGAGTTTCCTGCAAGCCTTCCGCCATGTGTCTCTCAGCCCTCTGTGCCAGTAGAGCCCGGCCCCCGAGACAGGGTGGGGTGGCCTGGCGAAAGCCACTTTGCAGCTGCCCGGGTACCTGGCTGTAGCGGGGCCTCCCTGTTGTAGCCTGTGGCCCTCCTTCCCAGGTAGGCACTGAACATGGACGCAGAGGCCCCTCGGCTGTTTCTGGAGGCCCGGAGGTGCGGGCAGGGTAGGAGGGAGCTGGCAGAAGCTCTCAGGCAGAGCTGAGTCCAGCGATGCCCGGTGGGAGGGGCCTGGGGTGGGAATATACAGGAGCCAGGAGGGGAGGCCAGTTGAGCTGACGCCCCGAGCCTTGGCCTATTTCCCCCCTGTCACGGTCTTCCTAATCATGACACTTGGCCTCTGATCTGAGTCTCTTTCGTTTACCAAGTATTTACATGAATTCTCTCATTTCTTTTTCCCAACAATCCGTCAGTATATATTGTGAGCACCCTCTTACTGATGACGCTGCTGTGACGCAGAGAGATTAAGTGCTTTGCCCAAGGTCACACAGCCAGTGAGCAGCAAAGACAGGACCAGAACGAGGTTTCTTTTTCCAAGGAAGACCCAGTTGACCACCAACCCTCCAGTCCCTTCAGCCAGGCCACACTGCTCTCTTGAGAGTGACAGGGGAATGGCAAGAAATGGCAAGCCCTGATGGCACTTATAGCCTTAGGTGACCAGCAGTGACAGAAGTCTGCTGGGGCCTCCTTGCCAGAACCTTCTCCCACTCTGCAGCCACGGGCATCACCTGCATCATCCTCAAAGGCTCCCTTTGGTGTGCGTGTGGTCTACATAATTGTAATGAATTATGAGTTAAGAGCCAGAGTCAGAGGCTGGCAACGTGTTTCTTCGTTTAGGAGGAGGGGAAGTGGCTGAGGTCTCCCAGGGTGACTCCTGGCCCCTAGGAAGGCAGGAAAAACTTCTCGGATGAGACCACACAGGAAGGCCCACAAGTTGATGTTGGGGATCCCGCCTCGGGCTGAGCTGTCTTCTCCAGAGCCATTCACCAAGTTCAAGATCACCTGCCAGAAAGCCCCAGGAACCCTGACACCCAGCATTCGTGCCCACGAAGCAGTGCGGCGAGAACGCTGTGTTCCCCGCCTTATGCTGAGACCAAATGCAGCGCTGGCATCAGCAGACGCTCAGCAAAGCCTCAAACACACGAATGAAGAGGGAGAAAACCTGGAAGATCATCACCTGCAGAATATTAGTCATCCTGTTTTACAGAGGTGGCACCTGAGGCCAAGAGAGATTAAGTAACTGGTCCAAGGTTGCACAGCCAGTTAGAGTAGGAGAAGCGCCAGAATTGAGGTCTCCTTTCACTATGCACGTACTCTTCCTTCTGAAGGGACGAACGTGGAAATGTGATGACCTTGGCCCCAGGGTCAAGCACTTGATTTGACCTTTGAAAAGTTCTTTCCATGTTTCTTAGCTGCACCGAGTCCACGGACATTGGATGAGATTGGGTAAAGAAGAGCTGGTTTTCATCTGGGAGAGAGCGCCCTCCCGCCTCTTGGCAGGCACACTGGCAATGGGGAGACGCGCCCATCCCACGCCCTGCAGGCTCTTAGGAGCACGCAGTCTTCCCGGTGCACCTACGCACCTTGAGCCCTGCTTTCATCTCTTGGGAAGGGGGAAGAAAAGCCACTACGAATAAAGTAAAAAGAGCTGAGACAACCCTTCCATCTGGGCTTCCAGGTGAGTTTGATGGCCTCTGGTGGTGGGTTCTGGGAGAGAGAGACAGAGCCCGGGGTGCAGTGTCCAGGGCCCAGGGGAAATGAGGAGGGAGCAGGATGGGGGCATCGTCTGGGTTCCAGTCCCTCCACTGAGTCACTCAGAGGGAAGTTGGGACACAGGAGAATTTTGGCCGGTGGCAGCTAGACTGACCTCTGAGAAATTCCCTTGCTCTACACTCGCCACCACCTGAAACCCATGTGGCCCCTGTCCTCTTCCTTTGAGGGCCCTCCCCTGCACAGTGTCCCTGATGGGCTCCTCCCCTCCCCCACACAGCCCTTTGGCTCTCAGTGGCCAGGCAGGCTGTCGCTAAGAGCAGCATCGGTGGTCCTG